>NC_083333.1:31073462-31393917 GCF_963455315.2 Globicephala melas | reverse complement strand
CACACAGCTACATGCATGCATCATACACCAGTATATACACATACCCACACACATCATGTGTACGTGCATGCACACATATATACATAAATGTATGCACATGCACATATATACATATGCACACACGTGCATCTTATGTACATATACACATGCACATGCTCATACAATACGCATGTACGAGCACATGCCTACATACACATATGTGCACACATACACATATATGCACATACATACACATGCATCTTATACACACACGTGCATCACATGCACACCATGCGGAGAAGGGTGGGTCCCAGGGCCCATTCCAGCAGGAGGATCCAGGGCCTGGACAGGGTGAGGCGGGGAGCCACAGGAAGGCAGGGGGCAGGCAGAGGGGCCGTGGGTGGACTAAGCAGCCACCCCAGCCCTTGGAAAGGGTTTTGAGGACCACTTGGCCCACTGTGACAGCCTCCACCACCTCTTGGCCCCCATATGGTGAGGCCCTGGAGCTCCTGCACCCCACACCCCAGCACCCCTGGCCACCTCACCTGGCTTCCACCCTCCCCACCCCCTGCCAAGAGGATGGTTGCAGCACCAGGTGAGCAAGCAAGGCTGGGCCCTTCGAGGAGCCTCGATGCAGACTTCTTCCCTGCCTGATGTCTCTTTGGGGTGTTTTGTGTGAGCAGTTTTTTGTTGTTGTTGTTGTTGTTGTTGTTGTTCTTTGCGGTACGCGGGCCTCTCACTGTTGTGGCCTCTCCCGTTGCGCAGCACAGGCTCCGGATGCGCAGGCTCAGCGGCCATGGCTCACGGGCCCAGCCGCTCCGCGGCATGTGGGATCTTCCCAGGCCGGGGCACGAACCCACATGCCCTGCATCGGCAGGCGGACTCTCAACCACTGCGCCACCAGGGAAGCCCTGTGAGCAGTTTTTGACATGTTGAATGAGAAATTGCTTTTTTACCTCCTGCTCATGAGATTCCACTCTTAAGACTTTACTTGCAGAGGCTCTAGGCGTGGCGAGTGCTTCTCTCATCCTGGCAGGTGCAGGTGATATCAGTTCGCAGCGCCTGGCAGAGCTGAGCCAGGGGGCTTCTGCAAGGATGTGAGCTCCTCTCGCCGCCATGCTGCAGCTCCAGGGGCGACATGGGGCAAGCAGGGGTCCTCAGGTGTGGGAACTGTTATGTGCCAGGATTCACGCCATCATATAACTCCTTCTGTGTTCTCAGACCTCCCAGCCCATCTAAAAAAAATATTTTAAGTGAGAAAGCTAAAGGGACCTAAGTGGGAGGGAGGTGTCCACACTTCACGGCAAATGTTAAAATGTTGACACCCATAGACAGATAAATTATGCATGTGTGTAGTAATACCCAGAGCAACCACTAGGAAAACCATACAAATAGATACATCCAAAATCACTATAAATATATCAAGATGGACCCTAATGTTCAAGTTATCCACAGAAAGGCAAGAGAAGAGGAACTGAGGAAGCAGACAGAAAACTAATAATAAAACAGCAGGCATTAAAAAAAAAAGCAGGCATAAGTCCTAACATATTAATAGTTTGCCTTAATGTAAATTATTTAAATAACCCAATTAAAAGGAAGAAATTGGCAGAGTCTATTTTTTTTAATGACCCAACAATATGTTGTTTACAGGAAACTCACTTCAAATTCAACAAAGACATTTCACTGAAGAGGATCCACAAATAACAAATGAACACAGAAAAAGACCTTCAACATTGTGAGCCATGAGGCAAATGCAAATTCAGACCACAATGAGATGTCACTACACACCTAAAATAAAAAATACCGACCATATCACATGCTGGCAATGATGCAGAGACATTGGGTCACTCATGCACTGTGAGTGGGAATGCAAAATGAGACAGCCTCTCTGGAAAACAGATTGGCAGTTCCTTACAAAACCAAACATGCATTTACCATATGACTCAGCAATTACACTCTTCAGCACTTACCCCAGAGAAATGGAAGCTTATGTTCGCACAAAAACCTGTCCATGAATGTACATGACAGCCTATTCCTAATAGCCAAAAATTGGACCTGCAATGGGCAAATGGTTGAACAGTATATCCATGCCATGGAATACTACTCAGCGATAAAAAGAACTGTTGACACATACCACACCTTGGACTAATCTCCAGGGAATCCCAAAAGGTTACGTGGAGTATGATCCCGTTTATAAAACATTCTTGAAATGACAAAATTACAGAAACGGAGAGCAGATTAGTGGCTCCTGGGGGTGGGGGTGGGGCCACTGGAGAGTGGAGGAGGGGGGTTGGGAATGGTTACAAAAAGGGCAACACAAGAGATCCTTGAGGTCAGGGAACTGTGCAGTATCTTGGCTGTGGTGGTGGATACATGAATCTACACAGGTGATAGAATTATTAAAACTAAACATACACACAGATGAGTACAAGTGAAACTGAGGAAACAGTAAGATGGGGGCATTATATCAATAGCGATATCTTGTTTGTGACATTGTGCTGTAGTTTTACAAGATGTTACCATTGGGGGACCCTGGGTAGACGTGCTACACGGGATCTCTCTGTGTTGCTGCTTACAAGAGCATGTGAATCTACAATTATCTCAACATAAAAAGGTCAATTAAAAAAAATAAATGAACAGAAAATAAACAAAACCAAATGAAACTCCCTCCGGACAGCACTGACCTTCAGTCCTGCCTTGTGATTCCCCTACTCTCCCACCCCCATCGCTCCCTGCCACTCCCAGATCGGTCCTGCTCCAGCCCCCAACGACTACAGTATGTCACTAAATTCAAGGTTATGGCTTATCCTGGATTCTCCCAAACAAAAAACCTGTCCTGGGTTTGGCTTGATTTGCAAGTGTTTTATTTGGAAAAGTGATCCCAGGGAGCAGAAGTGACGAGCAGTAAGGGTGAAACAGGAAAGGAGGCGACCCAGAGAGAGGATGCTTTATGGAGTTGGCAGCGCCGTGGACAACGGTGCCCGGTCCTGGGGGCCCTACAGAGCACAGCGGGGAGAAGCATTTGTTTGTCGTAGATACCTTCTCGGTCAAGGGTGACCCTGAGGGGCATACTTGTGGGGTGCACATGTGTGGGTGCGTAAGGGGCTCCCTTGGGCTCCCCCACCTTGGGCAGATGAGAAGGGCCAGGATTGAAAGTCCAGGGAAAAGCTCATGTCCGCCTCTGGCCTCTGACCCTTCAGCCTCCCATGGTGCCCCTTGGAGCCTCAGCACGTGGCACATCTGGCAAGCTCCCCCCACAAGCCTGCCCCTCCTGGGCTTCTCTTCCCAGGAAAGCACTTCCATCCACTCAGATGCTCAGCACAGCCCAGGAGCCTCCCTGCACCCGGCCCTTCTTCAGAGACATCACTAGAGCTGACCTTCTGTCCACATCTGTCCTCCCACACCTGTCCTTGTCCAACCACTGTCTCCTGGGGCTCTGACCAGCCTCCTTGCTTCTGCTCCTGGCCTTTACTCCATTCTGCCCACGCTAGCCAGAGCGGGGCTTTCTAACCTGCAGAGCACCGGGAGTGTCCTCCCACAGAGCCCCCGATGGTGTCTGTGGGCTTTAGAACAAAATGCAATTCCCTACCTCGGTCTCCGACTCCCACTACAGGTGGTCCTCCCCTCCAAACTGGCCAGGTACGCGGCCATCCTCCCCAGCTTCGGCCTCAGCCTGCAGGACATGCCAGCGCCATCCTGCATGCATCTGCTTAAGTGCCGCTTCCTCAGAGGGTCTTCTTGACCAGCCAACCCACCCAACAGGGCCCAACTGCAGTGGTCACAGGACAGGTCATGCTTAGTAATTACACATTTATCTGATTCAGACACTGGCAAAGTTAGCAAATAGTAAATGTTGATTGAATGCCTACCTGTGCTGGGCACTGAGTTGCGAACTGTCCCACACTTTCTGGCACCTTGTGCTTTCAGCCACTGCCCAGGAAGCATCCTTTCCACCGTGCAGTCTGAGAAAGCCAGAGCCAGGGAGGGTCAGAACCTTCTCCAATGAAGTAAGAAGATGATGGAACCCAGGTGTGTCCTGCTCCCAAGCCCCCATACGAGGGGCTAGAGCGACTGAATCCAGCCAAGAGAGAAGCGCTCAGAAGCCGAGCTGGCCCAACGTTGCCGAGCTGGAACAACAAGGCTGGGCTGGCTAGTAAGCATATGGCCTTACCTCCCAAGCTTTGAAGTTGGCCTTCTGTGCTGGAGAGCAGGGCAGAACTTGCCCTGGTGAGCCTGAGGTTGCCTCAGGCCAGGATGGGCAGTCCCCAGGGTGGGAAGCATGTGGGGGACAACACTTTGTGAGCGAGGAGGGACTGGGTGTCAGGGACAGCAGCCTCATAAGCCGGGTGTTTCCTGCAGCCACGTCCTGGCGTGAGCAGTTGTCTGGTGAGCCTTCCACCTATGGTCAAGCTCAAAGCCAATGACTTCTTTCCCCAGAGGCCACAGCTCCAGGGTCTGGGGGTAGGGGGTGGGGCCCACACTGCTGGTAAACTCCAGGGGCGGGAAGATGCGGAGCCCAGCTGAAGTCTCTGTAGAATCCATCCTGTGTCCCCCAGCACATGCCCACGCGCTCGGGCCACGCACCGCAGATAAAAGTCCACACAGAGATCAAAAGTCCCCATGCGCCTGGCCAGCACAGTGGAAGTGCACAGAGATTACCTAAAAAAAACCCAGGAGGCCAGCAGGGGCCTGGCAGATGCAATTCACTGAATCCATGCCTGTTGAAGGGCTGAGCTCCCAAAGTACGTCAGTCAAGGACGAGGGTAGACAGTGGCTCTGGCTGCAGCACCGTGGCAAGCGCTACCCCAGGTCATGGGTCACAGCCCCATCGGGGAGGTGGTTATGGCATGTGTCCAGCATTGCCAAGCAAGAGTTGGGGTTTCTGTTACGGGTCTGTCTCTACACTCCATGTCTTCCAGACTCTGTGTCCCCCAAAGCACAGCAGCCAGGGCTTGGGGGTGCTTAGTGAAGGCTACCCTGATCCAGGACGTGTGGGGTGGGCATGTGTGTGTCCTGAGAGAAAGGAGAGGACCTCCAATCCACCCTAGGCCCCACATCACTCCAGGGTTTCCCAGGCATCTTTCTGCAAATCCAAGAAGAAAGGGTGTGTGGAGATTGTAGGCCACTAGGAAACTGTAGAGTCCTGGCCTGGGATCATCCGGGGTCATCTAGACTGCCGCCCACCCGTGTCTTCACAGCAGGATGGGGAATCTGTTCCTCTGAATTACAGTTCACTGCCCTGGATGCCATCAGGACCACCTGGGCAATTCTGTACAAAAAACCCCCCCAGATTCTGAAGCAGTTGGTCTGGTTGGGGCCCTGGCCTGATATTATTTTAAAGTGCCCTCATGCTTCTACTGTGCAGCCCAGGTGGAGACCCCACTCCAGTCACCAGGGCCATTGCAGCTCGAGCTACTGGTACCACGTTACCAATGTCTCAAAGGCCTCCATGTGCTCATCTGTAAAATGGGAACACGACACCTGCCTCATAGGGATGCGAAATGGGAAAACCCTGGCAGGTGTCTGGGCCTAAGCAGGGACCCCATAGTGAGTGCCCCCACTCCCCCCGCCCCGAAATTCCTTCCCCTGTGTGGTCCAAGTCCTGGGCTCCAAGGCAGCTGTGCTGTATGGGAGCTGGAACTGCCAGCCCTGAGTTCAAATCCTGTGATGCTGTTTTCCAGCTGTGTGACCCTGGGCAAAGACCATAGGAGGCCCCAAATCTGAAGAGTTCCTAAAAATATGAAACTCACACCCCATCCCAGGCTTATTCAGTAAGGACTGTCTGGGAGAATGATCCTAGCTTTTTTTTTTTTATCCTAGCATTTTTATTTTATTTTAATTTATTTATTTTTGGCTGCATTGGGTCTTTGCTTCTGCACACGGGCCTTTTCTAGTTGTGGCGAGCTAGGGTTACTCTTCATTGTGGTCCCCATGCTTCTCATCGTGGTGGCTTCTCTTGTTGTGGAGCATGGGCTCTAGGCACGCGGGCTTCAGTAGTTGTGGCTCGCGGGCTCTAGAGTGCAGGCTCAGCAGTTGTGGCGCACGGGCTTAGTTGCTCCTTGGCATGTGGGATCTTCCCAGACCAGAGATCGAACCTGTGTCCCCTGCGTTGGCAGGTGGATTCTTAACCACTGCACCACCAGGGAAGTGCCCTATCATTTTAATTTTAACCAGAACACTAAGTACCAGAGACAGCCAGCCAGACACCCATGCTTGGGGTCCACCACATTAAAGCCAAGCCTTTGGTTTCCCCTCTGGGAAATGGGGTGATAACAATGAGCTCCCAGTACTAAATGAGACCAAAGGAGTGAAGGGACCTCAAGGGTGAGAATGCAGAAACGGGCGGGGCCAAGAAGGTGCTGCCTCCTCACCTCCCCGGCTCACGATCCCTCTGGGGCTCTTTCTGCCGCCTCCAGGTGACCTTCAGTCACGCTTGGTGTCAGGGGCTGCTCGTGTCCCACCTTCCATTAGACGGCCTTCCTTTGGGTAACTCTCCTGACCTCTGGCCTGCCTTCCCCTCCAGCAGGTGGTCTGGCTGGTGAGTTTGGAGGAAAGAGAGAAACACACTTGACTCAGCCTCCCCCTTCCCTCTGTGGAACTCACCAGCTGCACCCGGCACACAGGAGCCTCTGTTCCCCTGGGCCAGGAAAACAGGCACAGCCTCCAGGGCTGGACCAGATGCGGGGTTTATGGGGTCCGGAGCAAGTGAAAGTTTGGGGTTCTTGTTCAAAAATTATTAAAATTGCCAAGACAGGGACTTCCCTGGTGGTCCAGTGGGTAAGACTCTGCTCTCCCAATTCAGGGGGCCAGGGTTTGATCCCTGGTCAGGGAACTAGATCCTGCATGCCGCAACTAAGAAGTCCGCATGCCGCAACAAAGGTCCCGCGTGCTGCAACTAAGACCCGGCACAGCCAAAATAAATAAATTAAATAAATAATAAATAAATAAAATAAATATCTTTTAAAAATGCCAAGACAGCGATGGCAGAGCACTAAAACAGGGGTGGCAGGAGGGTGTCCGTCCCACTGGGCAGGTCCCCTGTGGTGAAGCAGCCCTGACCCAGGGGAGTGGCAGGGGTCCAGCTCAGCTAATGACACAGTGGGAAGAGAGCAGCCAGCAGACCAAGCCACCTTCTCGCACCCAGCGTGCCTCCCTCTGCCCTTCAGAGCCTGCCTCTCACGCTCTGTTCGTGAAATTTAAGTGGAACTAAGAGGAGCTGTTCATTGACCCACTTGAGACCCTGACAGTCTGCGAGAAGATCTGGCGAGGAAAAAAACACACTTGGGTCCTGTCTTCTAGATACATGTGGTCCAGGAGGCAAGGCCTTCACTTGATCCCACTCAAATCCCTCTTGCTGCACTGTCAACCCTCTCCTCTGGCCCAAGTGGTAGGCGGGGCTTTCTCATAGAGCCAGTAATAATACTTAATCCAGACCTTGGAGCTGAGCCCTCAGCGCCTTCCCAGAACAGCACAGCCGCACCTTCTACCCACTGCACATGCCCAGAGTATGGGCGCTGTCACCTTGATTCCTCCCCACCATCTCATCAACGAACCCTGCAGAAGGACCCACTCCCTGAACTTCTCTCCACCCCCTGCCCCAGGTTCCAGCCACCAGCCTCCCAGGCTGAGCTGTTGCAATGTTAGCCTAACCACCTCCCTTGCTTATCTTGCTAGAACATTTTCCGATAGAGCTCCAAGCACTGTGGCACACCCTGCAGGGGACAGACCTCAGTTTCAGAGCCCTGGATTAAAACCCCCCCGGCTGCTGCAGCTCCTCTGAGACATGTGGCCCTAGACCAAAGGGACCAGTTCCCCACGCCCCCCAGCCCAGGCTGACCCTCAGTCAGAGCTGGGCTATATGCCTACTTGATTTCCAACCTGTTGATGGTTCCTCCCTGCCCTGTTCCTCCAGGCTGAGGCTGGCAGAGGGCCAAGGATGTGTGTGTGCCTGAGGGGCAGGCATGGGGCAGGGAGGGGTTGGCAGAGTTAGACCACTTCCATCTGCCTCTTTAGTAGTTGCTGGGAGAAGAGGAGGAGAGCCTGCCAGGCCAGGGTCCCATTGGGAGGTACCCACCCAGCCAGCCCTCCTCCCCAGAGATGCCCAATCCTCAAAATCAGGTGGGCATCTCCCTAAAGGAGGGAGGGAGGAAGGAGAATGGGCTGGTGGGTGGAGGTATAGAGGTAAGCCCCTCCCCACCCCCAGAGCGGGCCTACCAGGCAGGGTCTCACAGACAATCGCTTAATAAAAAGGCTATTCTGCCCCACACTGTACCCGCCTCTCTGCAGGTGACCCACAGGTACACCCATGTTTAAGAACCTTGGTGAGGACCAGAGAGGAAGAGGTGAGCACCAGGAGTCTGCCTGGTGGGGGCAGCAGGGTGAGGGGGTGCAGGGGGCCGGGGAAGAGTTGGGAGACAGAAAGACCAATTCCAGAGCCTTCCAAAGGCTTGCCCATCCCCCAAACCAGCACTTAATCCTCCATCTCTGCTACTTAACCTCTCCCACCAGGGGCCGGGCACTTCAACTCCATTTAAATAAGCCCTTGAGGGCTCAGAAGAAATTGTTGCCAGCAATTCAAAAGCCTTGAACCCTGAGGGCAGTCAGTGGCTTTCTGTCCAGCTGCCCCGGGGTTCCAGGCTGTCACCAGAGGCCTTTCCACAGCTCAGAGGCCCAAGCCTGCTATCCAGGGGAGGAGGATCCCCCAGAAGGTTAGCATCAGTACCCCGAAGCCTGGTCTAGGTCTCTCAGGCACCCCTTGCTGTGCACCTGGTTAGCTTCCTTTAATTTTCTTTGGCCCAATCAAGGGGGACCCAAGTCGGGCATACCTGGACCCAAATGCCCTTCCTGGTTGAGAAACCCTGGCCAATTACTGAGCCTAATTACTTCCCTGGGCAATTACTTCCTTTTCTGCAAAACGGGCTTCAGAGCTCTTGTGAGGGTTAAATGAATGGTACCCGGGCCTGGTACCTGGAAGACAGTAAGGTACAAGGCCAAAGCAAAGAATCACCTGGAATCAGGAACAGTGTGAGCAGACTCAGTCTTGCAGGTGTGAACCAACTCTCCCTCCAGGATGCTTGAGGCCCCAGGGCCTGAAGCCACCCAGCACCTAGAATTTAAGGCTACCAAATAAGTTATAGAACACAGTTAAATCTGAATATCAGATACACAGCAAATCATTTTTTAGTTTAAGTATGTCCTGAAATTGCATGGGATGGTCACTGTTTATCCTAAATTCAAATTTAATTGGGTGTTCTCTATTTTCATTTGCAAATTCTGTCTATTTTATTTTTTAATTTTTTAGACCACGCCATGAGGCATGCAGGATCTTAGTTCCCTGACCAGGGGTCGAACACGTGCCCCCTGCATTGGGAGCACGGAGTCTTAACCACTGGACCGCCAGGGGGGTCCCAAAGTCTGTCCGTTTTAACTGAAGGCTATCCAGTAACAAGGGGTTTGGTTTTGGTTTTTTAAATTCCCTGATGAGAGGAGGCAAGATAAAGTTAAGTGAAAAGCTGGACACAGATCTATAAATACACTGTCATCATTACTTGTTTTTAAATTTTAATATATATTTGCATAGAGGGAGAGGAACCCAGGTACAGACACTGACCGAGCCTGAGATGGAGACAGAGGAGATGGACAGACACAGAAGAAAGGCTGGGAGGAAAGTCCCAATAGGTTAAGGGTGACTATCTCTGGACTGCAGGTTTCTCGCTTTCACTTTTTAAAATTTTCCAACATTTTTCAGTAAACAAGTGTTGCTTGATAAAAAAAATAAGTTTTAAGTCCATCACTTATGTGGAGAGTCTGTTAAAATCGCTATCGCATTGTTAACCGCTGAGTGAATAAAAGAAAGAAAAAATTCGCACGCCATCCTCTTACCCTGCTACATCCTAAACATCCTCATAAAAAATGCACAGCGCTTCCCCAGCCACAGGCACCGACGCACTTTATCCTGCTCTTGATGGGTCTGTGTCATGGGCACCAACAGCACATCAGGAGTGGGCCCAGGCGCTGATGACCCCGCAGCCCACTGGGGGCAAAGGACTCACAGCTCCAGCCCCTCCTCCCCCCTCCTGCCTGTGCTTTTTGAGCCTTGCACTTTCTTTTGTTTTTATAGTTTTCAGTTTCCTCGATCACTGTCAACTGTCATTACTCACTGCCGTCTGCATGCCTGCCCCCAACAGCCATTCTCACTTCTGTGTTTTCCTTCCAAACCTCTGTGAACGCCGTGGTTGAGACTGTGTGTGAAGTTCAGGCAGGCAGGCTCAGAGTGAGACCACAGTTGCTCTCTTAAGAGAAAAGTGGGGGGCCGTGAGGGCACAACTTCATGAGTCCTTCTGGGCTTCCACAGACACTCAGGACAGTGGTAATGCTCCTTACCTCCGAGTTCTCTGTGCTGTTGGATTATTGCACTTTTCCAGAAGTATTTGCCTGATAAGTGGACATATTGAAAAGATTTCTAGGTCCCATCTCAGAGTCTACATTTTTTTTAGATGCATCACCAAATCCCACTATGATGAAAGAACATGAACATACCCCATGGAGTTGGGGGTCCCAGACTTGAATGAAGGTCACAGGACATGGGATTTGAGGTGACCAAGGTGAGAAGATGTGTCAGTCAGGGTTCAGATGGAGAGAACAGAAGCCACTCTGGCTACGTTTGGCAGAAAACGAAACTAGGTGCTTACAAAAATCCTTGGAAGGACTGGAGAAACAGGCTATACCTTGGCTTCCTAAATGGGGCCCTGGACACCACCAAACTGGCCCACCAAGAGAGCCACTGCCCTCCCCATCAAGAAGGTGGGCGACCAAGAGGACAGCTGTGGAAACACAGGCTTAAGAACATCTGGAGTAATTGGAACACCTGCTGAACCCACACTAGCCCAAAACTAAGCAGCCCTCACTCTGCCTCTCAACACTCCCAGCGCTGGTGACCAGCCCCCGGAATGCTGCCCAGCACATTCACCACCAAACATGCCAAGAAAAAAAGCAGCAGTGTGGCCTTTCCATCGCTTCCCACTTCCAAATCCCCAAGAATGCATCTGACTGGCCAAACTGAGCGGCGAAGAAGCCTTGGGAAGGCAACTTTTTGCCCTCCTCTCTGAGACAGTGGAAGGTGGCAGAATGGCTGCTGAGTACCAGCTGTATATCCTGCACAGAAGGTTTGGAGAAGGAGGCTTGGGCGACAACCGGACTGAGAGACAGAATTGACCATCTACCAGCCTAGGAAATGCCCTTCAGGAGGTACAGGTGGTGGCCCTGGGCTGCTGCTCAGAGCACCTGTGCCTGCTGCTGCCTCTACAATCCATTGCTGTGTGATCTTGCCTGGTTTCCATCCATCAGCAAACCAGGATCCAGAGGGCAGGGTGAGTCAGCTCAGAGTAAAGCCAGGCCACAGGGAGATACCACCCCATAGGTTAAATTTTGGGGAATTTGCTGGCTGGTAAACTTCATGATGGGAGCTTGAAATTGGCCACGTGGGAATATTTACATCACAGGAATTGGCAAATGATATAAATTGGGGGTTTTGTCCTCATCGCCCAGAACTGATTATTAAACATTTATCGGCGTGTCATTAACTTAGGCGATGAGGATGGGTGAAATTTCTAGGAGGCTGTGAGCTTGGTGGTTCTGCACCCTGACTGCATGTGAGGATCACCTGAGGAGCCTTTATCAAATCCCAAAGCCCAGACCCCACTGGAGATGAATTGAATCAGAAATTGGAGGAAGCAGAGGAAAAGGCTGTCAGCTAGAGAAGGTCGTGGGGTGACAGGAGGAGACTCTCAGAGCGGGTTAGCTTGCGAACAGAAATCCTTCTACTGGGAGGAGTGGTGATGCAGACAAGAGAGCAGGCAAAGGGCAAAGTCCTCAGAGGAGCGAGAAGGAATGAGATCCCAAGGCCTCGTGGCTGCAGAGCCAGGCAGGCTAGAGGGTGTGCAGAGAGGGTGTGGAGTTCCCGCCCGGGACACCCATTTCTCAAGGAGAGGACATTTTCAGCTAGGAAGCGCTTGGGGGCAGGAGTGTTGTTTTCAGGGTGATGCTGACTGACCCCTCTTCCAAGTTCACTTGTACACAAGGACCTGGGAGGCTCCAGAGTCCCTCGCAGGGAACAGAATGTGTAATAATCAGCGCAAGCAGGAAGGTCCACCTTCCAGTTCAACCCAAATGATGGGTCCTTGGGGGACGTCTTAAATTGCTTTATTGTTTTTGGAAAAAACAGTGCATGGTGGTTGTAAACTAAATTCAAAAGTGCAAAAGAGGAAAATAAAAATCACTAGACACCACTGCCCAGAAGTGATGACAAGGAGCGACCATCCTTCCAGGCACCTCCTCGTGTAAACACACACATGTATACAGTGCTACCTGCACTCCCCTCGGAGGTCAGTCTGATCCCTCTGTCAGCAGCCTGGGTCCCAAACAGGCAAGGAGAGGAGACGGGGAACAGGGTCCCTTCCAGCCCGACCCAGTGACACCAGGCTCTTGGCCCCTTGGACTCTAGCCAGGCCAGGCCATGTGCCAGGACCTGCCTCGTTCACTCGGTCTGAAGGTTGCAGGCCTTTGCATGGGCAGTGTAGTCTGTATAGATTCCAGCGCAGCCCAGCTCCCCTGCTGAGCAGCCATTCTCCCCTTAATCTCCTGGTGACCCTGACTACAACCCCATCTCCCCCCAGACACCCCGCAGATGACCTTGTCTCCAGCTTTTCTGAGAAGACCACTGCCAGGGAGAGCGCCTCCCCTCCACACCCTCCCCTCCCGGCGCTCTAGAACGTCTGGCCTCATCCTCTCCCCTTCCCACCAGCCTCTGGATTGGCCACCCTCCTCCTCTCCCAGGTGGACCCCACCCGTACTCTCAGCACCCCCTTCCCCTGATCATCAAGGCTTCTTCCACTCCTACCCCCACCCTCTCTCCCATCATGAAACACACATACCTTTGTTTAGCCCCTGCTGGCCCCTCATGCCGCAGCCCTTCCTTCACTTTCTCTCTCTCTCTCTCTTTTCTTTATTTTATTTTATTATTTATTTATTTATTTTTGGCTGTGTTGGGTCTTCATTGCTGTGTGTGGCCTTTCTCTAGTTGCGGCGAGAGGGGGCTACTCTTCGTTGCGGTGTGCGGGCTTCTCATTGCGGTGGCTTCTCTTGTTGCGGAGCACGGGCTCTAGGTGCATGGGCTTCTGTAGTTGTGGCTCGCAGGCTCTAGAGCACAGGCTCAGTAGTCATGGCGCACGGGTTTAGTTGCTCCGCGGCATGTGGGATCTTCCCGGACTAAGGCTCAAACCTGTGTCCCCTGCATTGGCAGGAGGATTCTTAACCACTGCGCCACCAGGGAAGCCCCCTTCACCTTCTCTTAACTGACAGCCTGCCCTGACGTGGTCAGTGGCCGAGCTTGCAGCCTGTATGCACGTGTGTGTGCGCGCGCGCACGTGTGTGCGTCGGACCCGTCCTGCCTGACCTGAGTCCATCTCTACACCGACTGCCCATCCTCCAACAGCCCCCCCACCGTGCCAGAGAGCAGCCATCAGCTTCTCTTCTTTCCTTGCTTTTTGCAGTGACCCGGTCTAGAGCTTCAACCTGTTCAGTAATTCTGACAATAGCACAGAGCAGCAATACAGCGCCCGAAGGGCTTACCACCCTCCCATTTCTCACTCTCCCAGATCCCTGGGAGGTGGGTCCCATCCCATCCATTTCACAGACAAGGAGCCTGGAGTCAGGGATCCCACCCGTGGTCGGGGCAGAGCCAAGACTCTGGCCCAGAGGGTTCCTAACCATCCCACCACACAGCCCTCCTCACTGGCTACTACTGGCTACCCGGTCACTTCAGCTCCACCTGCACAAGACCACGTGCCTTCTTGGTGACCTCCCTGCTCTGCCGGTGTTGCCCCATTCTGCCAGTATTGTTCCAAGGTCTGTTACCTCTACCCACACCGTCGCCTGGTTCAGGCAGGGACGGCTTTAGTCCACACTGTTGCAATAACCTGCTCTTGTCTGCCTGTTCTTGTCCACCCCACCCTCTGCTCCAATTAATCTCCCGAAAACACTGTCAAGGCATTGATTGCATCACTTGTCAAGTGTGGGGTTGCGGCTTGGCTGTGGTCAGCGTCTGGTGAGCTGAAAGAAATCCTTTGGATTTCTGAAGCCATTATCCCTGAAAATGCATGTTAGCTCAGGGCTTCTGCAGACAGAGCTGGATGTGAGGGACAGCCTGCTGAGGATTGGAGCCTCAGCAGACCGAGAGTAGGGTCGGCCGGAGGGATTCTCCTATTGTTCTGGGGTCCAGCCCAGCGAAAAGGCCTGAGTGAGTGTCCTGGGACTGCTGTAACAAAGGACCACTCACTGGAGGCTTGACCAACAGAAATTGCTTCTCTCACAGTTCTGGGGGCCAGAAGTGCAAAATCACGGCGTCAGCAGGGCCGGGCTCCCTCTGAAGGTCTAGGGGAGGACCCTTCCTGCCTCTTTCAGCTTCTGGTGGCTACCAGCAAACCTTGGCGTCCTTGACTTCTAAATGCATCACTCCAATGTCTATCTCTGTCTTCGTGTGGCTTTCTCCCAGTATACCTGTGTCTCTGTGTCCAAATTTCCCTCTTCGTATAAGGAAACCAGTCATAGTGGGTTAGGACCCACCCTAACAACCTCATTTTAAGTTGATTGCATTTGCAAAGACCCTCTTTCCAAACAAGTTCCCATTCTGAAGTTCCGGATAGAAATGAAATTGGTGGAGGGGTGGGAGGACACTATTAAATGCAATACTTTGACTGCCCCGGCAACAAAATAGGAAGACCTGACTGAGGCACACAGGCACAGCCAGAGAGTACCTGAGAAGGGAGAGGGTGGAAAGAATCAGAGACTGGAGCTCGTGAGTAGAAGGCAGAGAGGAGGACAGAGGATAGAGAAACCATGGAGAGAGGCCTAAGGGACGAGGACGGACAGAGGCTGCTGGGGACAGACATCCTGGGGGGCAAAGTCTGTAACTGGAGGCCAGAGGTCAGTGCCGCCAGGACCACCTACTGATGGCACCAGCCCTGAGAAGGGGAAATGTCTCCATCTCAAACAGATTTCGCATTTTTATCCCAGGCATCCCGATGCAGCGAATGGAGACACTGCCCCGAGCCCCAGCAATTCACAGCTCGCTGAGCAGCTGACGGCCACCATCCCCTCAGGAGACACATGCGCAGAACCATCCTCAAGGACGCAGCCCCATAATTACCTTCAGCTGCCAGCAAACAGCAACCACTTAAATGATAAGCAGATGCTCACGGCCCCTCTTGGGTCCGCTCCAGGCAGCATCCCACAGACACCTCGGAGGTGCGCCCTGTGCCACAGACATCAGCAGCTTCCTGCCTGTAACAGAAGCCCAGACCAGCACCCAGGAAGAAGAAACCCTTCCCCAAAGAAACCCAAGCTCCAACTGTCCCCTGCCACCCTGCCAGCCAGCCTCCTAGGCCATTGGAAAACTGCTGTGTCCTGGGAGGAAGGCTTTGGAGTGAGCCAGGTGTGCAGGGGACACATTATTGATGTGAACGTCCAGCCCCACAGGTGTCTGCAAAGGCCACCATCCACCCTGACTCTGATCTCACTTTCTAAATCAACCTGGGTGGGCCTCCAGGGGGAGGTGGGCTGGAGGCAACACTCTTTTTTTAAACTTTTTATTTTATATTGGCGTATAGCCGATTAACAGTGTTGTGATAGTTTCATGTGCACAGACTCAGCCATATGTATACATGTATCCATTCTCCCCCAAACTCCCCTCCCCTCCAGGTTTCCACATAACTTTGAGCAGAGTTTCCTGTGCTATACAGTAGGTCCTTGTTGGTTATCCATTTTATTTTTATTAAGGATCTATTTATTTATTATTATTTTTTCAATAAATTTATTTTATTTATTTATTTTTGGCTGCGTTGTGTCTTCGTCGCTGCGCACAGCTTTCTCTAGTTGTGGTGAGTGGGGGCTACTCTCCGTTGTGGTGCGCGGGCTTCTCATTGCAGTGGCTTCTCTTGTTGAAGAGCACGGGCTCTAGAGCACAGGCTCAGTAGTTGTGGCGCACGGGCTTAGTTGCTCCGCGGCATGTGGGATCTTCCCAGACCAGGGCTCAAACCCGTGTCCCCTGCATTGGCAGGTGAATTCTTAACCACTGCGCCACCAGGGAAGCTCCAGTTATCCATTTTAAATACAGCAGGGTGTACATGTCAATCCCAAACTCTCTAACTATCCCTTCCCCCAACTCTCCCCCAACCCGGGTAACCGTAAGTTCATTCTCTAAGTCTGTGAGTCTGTTTCTGTTTTGTAAATAAGTTCATTTGTATCATTTCTTTTTTGATTCCGCATAGCACTCTTGGTCGGCACTTGCTTTGGCCCAGAGGAAGCCCCCTCACCAAGCCTGATGCCAGGCCTGGCCACATGGACACAAATGACCACACGACCCTTGACACTGGGTCCAGCCACTGGTGCTGCCTCAGGCCCACAGGGCCTAGAGGGACATAAATCAGGGACAAATCATAAGGCTCAAACAGGTTTGCTCAGCTGGGATTTGGGAGTTACCACATCCAGCCCCAAGCTCACTGTCCAGTATGGGGCCACAAGCCACAGGTGGCCTTCCAGCTAGTGCCAGTGGAGAGGCATTCAAACTACAAAAACCACGCCCAATTTCCCAGACTGAGAACAACAACATATGTAAGGTCAAATATCTCATTAATAACTTTTGTTCTGACCACATGTTGAAATAATATTTTGGATGTACTGGGCTAATAAAATACCTTATTAAAATAAATTTTACCTGTCTCAATTTTTTCACGTGACTACCAGAAAACTTAAAATTACAGACGTGGCTCCTATGACATTTCTGTTGAACAACGCTGCCCTAGACCCTCATGATAAATAGAAAAGTCCAGTGGCCCTCCTGACTCTCACAGAAAAGCCAGCCTTCAGTTCCCAGCCTGGCCACCTGCTGAGTGACGCTGAGTGTGGGCTCCTCCAGTCCTACCCTGCCCGCTGGGGGGACCAGAAATGAGGAGTTTTGTAAAGTTCTCAACACCCAGTACCACGACGCCCTATAAAGGCATTTGGGCCTGAAATTCCGTCCTAGAGGTCAACGTCACTGTTTACTTCACGTGGTGTGCATTCCTTCAAAATGAATCGCCGTATGCGTGCCTGAGTGCCTGCTAGGGACACAGGAGATGCTGAGGAAATGCAGGCATGTCCCACCAGCCCCAAATTTATAGTCGAGCAGGGAGATAAGGCCTGGGTGTGCACAGACATGAAAGCGTTATGTCACCGTCCCACACCATGTGCTGAAGTGTCAACACAGAGCTACAGATGTGAGGGCCAACAGAGAGAGCACAGGCTCTGCGTGGCCCCATCTTGGGGAGGGGGCAGTTTGCAGAGCAGGCGTCCCATTGGCAGTATTGTGTCTGACTGCCTAGTACAAGGTAGGCACCCATCAGGAGCACAGATTTGGATGAGTGTTTGCAATCCCAACTCTGGCACATAGAAGCTATGTGAAGCCATTTAGTCAGCATCTGAGCCTCAGTTTTCTCATCTGTGAAATGGGGATATGATTAAACATCAGGGCTCTCAGGAGGGGCCAGCATGTGAGTGAAGGGTCTCACGCCAGGCCTGGCATTAAGGGAGTACGGGAGTGCTTGGTAAATGTTTGTCCCCTCTCTGCTTGCCCCCAAAGGGAAGGAGCAAGGCCTCAGCAGGCCAGGACCTGAAAGGAAGTGAGGGAAGACTGCCCATCTGCGATGGGATTCCCCAAGTAGAGCAGGGAGACAGATGGGGCTGAAGAGGAAGGGCTGGACAGCAGGTGGGTGCTAGGAGAAGGCCTCTGGTGCGTAAATAAGAGGAATGGGGCGATTCAGGCAAGAATGAGTAATGAAATGGGAATTTGAGGTATGTTTGGGAGGGAAGAAAAGAAGCAGAGAGGCCAGAGCTAGAGCACTTCCCATAATCCAGACATTTGGAGTTGAGGGTGGGACCCAGGGCAGGAGGAAGGACTGAGAACAACCCCAAGAGTTATACCTTTCCAGATCTTTCTCTGGGCACGTGTGTTTAGGGGGGAACTATGGGGTTGTAATAGCATCATGCTGTCTACTTAGTGACACTCATCATATCTTGCCCATTCGGGGGCATTTTGGCAGAAGCAAAGGACAGCTCTCAGGTTCAGAGCCCCTCCCCTGCAAGTCCCCTCACATTTTCAGGGACAGACAAGGGCCCCCTCACGTAAAATGGATAATAAAGGAGCTGACAGTCTGGGCATGACAACTGAGTGAGAAGATGTTCCCCAGCACCCGGCCCACAGCAGGTGCTCAGAGAGACTAGTGGCCCTTGTCTCTCTACCAAAAAGAAAAGGACAAGGGACACTCATGCCAGGATCCAGCCTGGGCAGCAGGGTGATGGAGAAACGAGGCTTTGTGGCAGACACCCCAGGCTCAAAGCCTGTCTCCACCCCAAACTGGGGGGCTTTTAAGCAGTTTATTCTCTCACAGCTCTAGACTCCGGAGTCAAAAGTCAAGGTGTGGGCAGGGCCGTGCTCTGCCTGAAGGTCTGGGGGGGACCACTCCTCACTTTCTCCAGCTTCCGGCAGTCACAGGCATAGCTTGGCTTGTGGCTCTGTCGTCACGTGGCTTCTTCCCCAAATGTAAGGAGAACGTCTTTGTGTATCTTCTCCTTTTCAGTCTCTTCTAAGAGACTTCTTGTATTTCACTCTAATCCAGAATGATCTCACCTCAGGATCCTTGCCTTAATTACAACTCCAAAGACTCCTATTCCGAAGAAAACCATATTCTGAGGTGTCAGGTCGACATATCTGGGAGGGGGAGCTGCTATTGACCCATTCCTTGCCCCCCACCACAAGTTCACATCCATCCCATGTGCAAAGCACACTCACCTCTCTTGCATATCATTCCACTCTCTTTGCCTCAGTTTCCCCACAGAGCTGAGGGTAATAGTGACCACGTCACGTGGATAAGGTAAGAGTGTGTTCACCAGGCGCCCAGCCCAACACTTGGTGGGCCCAAGTCACCAGAGCTACCTTCGGCCAGTCCTCAGGTCCCGCTACCCCTCCCGGGTACACCTTCTAAAATGATAAACTCTGTGTTAACGGAGACTTGTGTCCGTTTAATTCACTGCAATCCTCACCACAACCCCAGGACCTCCTGAAGGCTGGTCACCAGGTGTGAAGACCCAGGGTCATGACCAGGAAATGGAAAAGGCCCTTGGAGCACAGCTTCCTGCTGAAAGTGTGGAGCTCGCTGGGGTGGGGCCACCGTGGACAGAGCCCCAGCCCCGCTGCCGCTGAATAACCAGTTAGAACCATCCTCATCTGTGAGGGGGGGATAGGACGCCACCTCTCAAAATGAGCTGCCTGACACAGTCCTGACATGCTGCCATCGCAGGCACATAACCCAGTGTGTCCCCAGTCCCACACACAAGCCAGCAAATGGCTCCCCTGGAGCTGGGTGACCCCCTGGTCCCCCTCTCGTGGCCTCCCAGCCCCTTCCTTTGCTCTTCCAGCCAGGGGTCGGGGGGGGCATTAGCCCAGCCCTGCCCAGCTGAGCCACGCACGCTACCCCCCAAGTGTCCAAGGCTGGCACTGGGCTTGGTGTTCAAAGATCCTCTTCGCACGCGTGATCCGAAGACCCAAAATAGATGACACAGAGGCCGGGATCTTGACTCCGATTCTCAGAGAGCCCACCCTCCACACCCGCGACAGAGTCCCAGCTCGGCTGTGCCTCTGCCCCCTGGGCCAGGACAGCTTGTTTCCCTGCACAGAGGACTTCCTAGGGCCACACAGATCCAGTTAAGGGGTCAACCTGCACTGAGAACAAAAGCCTCCTGCCTGTACCCAGGGTTGCCCATCGAGACCAGCGGGGACTGAGGGCCCACAAGCCCTGAGGACCCGGGGGTTCCAGGGGCTCCATGGGCCCTGAGTGTGAGGCTTCCGTGGAGAGCAGCGAGGTGTGCAGCTTTCGCCTCACCCACCTACCAGTCCACGTAATCAGCTTCCATGGCCCCAGGCTTCCTTGTCCTGAGCTGGGGTTCTGACCCGGGCTTGGTTGCCTGGGTTCCTCCCTGTCTTGACAGCAATCATAAAAACAATAAAAATAACAATAATAGCTAACACTTGTGCCTTCCGCCTGGCAGGTGCTGTGCAAAGCTTTGCCTATTGATCCAGCTAACCTCCATGACTACCAACTGTTTTATCATTTGCCTCCTTTTCAGGATGGGGAAACAGGCACAGGATGATGAATCAGTTGCTCAAGGTCACAAGGGGAGTAAATACCCCACCCCCATGCAGACCTATGCAGCCTGGCTCCTGGAGACTGTGCCTCTAGTCCCACCCTCTATTTTTGGCATTTGAGTCTTCAAATCCATGCTGCTTACAAGGGAGAGAGATGGTAGTTCTGAGACGCTTCTTAAAAGGTGACCAGGTGGAGAATGGGCCTCCAGGAACGCTAATCCTGCAGCTATTTCTCAAGGCCGGGGAACTTGCCTTGTGTCCCCAGGGTCTAGGCTTGACCCGGTTATCTGCCGGCACATAATGGTTCCCCCCACTTCCCTGCTTAAAACCTCCAAAGGATTTCCGTACAATTAGAATCAAGTCCAAACTCCTCATGACACCCACTAGGGCCAACAGCCTTCATCGTTCTCCAATCTGCTCTCCCACCCTGATCTCCCAGCCCACAGTGTCCCCGTGTCCTGCCTTCCTTCTGGTCCTCAAACACTCCCAGTCTGTGCCTGTCTCAGGGCCTTTGTACCTGCTGCCCCCTCTCCCGGGAACAACCTGCACCCCACACCCCATCTTTACATGGCTGTCTCCTTCTCAACATACAAGTCATAATTCACATGTGACTTGTTCTCTGAGGCCTTCTCTGACCCTCCCAACAATCTGAAGCATACTTTATGCAAACATACTTATAAAACAAAACAAAAGGATAATTCTTTCCCACCAGCAAGAGGAGGGTCAGGGTTGAAGTTGGACCAGCCCCTCCTTGGGTTTAGCAGATAAAGAGGCCGGGAATGTGAACCTGATCAGTCCTAGGACACAAGGTCCCCTAACAAGCTTGGAGGACAGAGAGAGCAGCATGGGGCAATCCTGAGGATAACAGGGCCTTTGTCTGGGGGCCTGGGGCCATCTGCCTTTAGGACAATGACTTAGGGGGTCTGGCATCCTGTGCAGCCTACAAGAGGGAGTATCTTGTCCTGGGAGGAGAAGCTACAGGGGTGCTGTCCTGAAAGGCCTTGGTTCACCATCCACAGGCCTTCCTTCATTACACTCCACAGGGGTCTCCTTGTGCCCCCACGCCCACTCAGGGTCCTCTCATGGCACCCCAAGACCCCAGCTCTCACCATCGCCTGTCCCAGGCCTGGGTCCTCCCATCTCCTGGCCTTCTTTAGGGCTACATACAGAGTTGAATTAGTCCCCTCAGCCCCATTTTACTAAATATATTTCATTTATTTACAATACTCCAAATGCCTCCTCTGGGCTGCTTCCTGTGTGAGGTGCTGATAAATGTTTAGCAGTAGCACCCAGGGGAGTGGAGGTCAGGTGGAATATAATGTTACTGATATAAAAGATGTGTATCATAGAATTTACAAATTATAATAAAATATACAATCTTCTTTACTCTAAACTCTGTATAACCAGTTGATTCACAGAATGCTTTCCTTGATTTTTTTTTGCCAAACTCTTTGATCAGTGGCCAACCTATGCTTGCCATTGATGAATGAGTGTAGTTCGGATATGATTGTTAGTTGGCATTGAAGCCAACCAGTAAAATGAAAGTGAAACAACAAAGTCAAACTTCACTGGTTCATAATGATGTGAGAGACTTCTTCACTGAATCAGATAAGAGTTTTTTAATATCGGAAGGGTATTTCCTCAATTTTTTGTAATGGCTACAAACAGGACACACTTTTCAATTTAATCTGCATCATTAACATTTTTTTCCATCACTTTCTTAAGTCTAGACAATCAACAAAACAGTTAAGCAAGACGTGATTTGCAGTGTTTACCAATTTCTGTGGTGTGAATACTCCCACCATGGCCGATTTCAAGCTGCCAGCAGGAAGTCACTGAACAAGGAATCGGGACAAGATGCACAGCAGCCACCATTGTCCAGCATTTCTACCATCAGGTACAATACAAGTGAATCACCCCAAGAACATGGTAAGCATCAAATGGAGTGAACATTAGGAAGAAATGAGTTTTAAGCATTTATTACCTGTGTTCTTTTTATTTATTTATTTTTGGCTGTGTTGGGTCTTCGTTGCTGCACGCGGGCTCTCTCTTAATTGCGGCGAGCGGGCGCTACTCTCTCCTTGCGGTGCGCAGACTCTCATTGCGGTGGCTTCTCTTGTTGCGGAGCACAGGCTCTAGAGCGCAGGCTCAGCAGTTGTGACGCACGGGCTTAGTTGCTCCAGGGGATGTGGGATCCTCCTGGACCAGGACTCGAACCCGTGTCCCCTGCATTGGCAGGTGGATTCTTAGCTATTGTGCCACCATGGAAGCCCCTACCTGTGTTCTTAATATAATTTATTTCCTTATAAATTTAAATAGTTTAATTTTTAATAACACCCGTGTTTAACAACTGGCTCACAAAATTTCTGAAAATTAAGGCCTTGGCTCTTGAGAGTAGTGTGAGCCAGCTCCAGCACACCGCTGGTGACAGCATCTTGTTCCTGGGGAAAAAAATCCCATTTATTCAACAGTCACTTCACAGATACTTACTGGGAGTCTACTACGTGCCAGGCACAGATGCTGGGGACATATCAGAGAAAGTTGCTTAGCAAGACCCTGCCCTTGTGGACTTACATTCCAGCAGGGGAGAGAGAGAAGGTGCATCGCCAGTACACAGAGGATATGGTCAGAGGGTGAAGGTAGTGCTACAGAAAAAAGGGAGACTGGCAAGGCGATGCGGGCAGGGGGCCTAGTCTTGGGTGGTCAGGAGCAACACATTGAAAAAATGACATTTAAGCGAAGACTTGAAGGAAAAGAAGAGAACCATGCAGCTATCTGAGGAAGAAAGTTCCAGGCTGTGGCCACAGCCAGTGCAAAGGCCCTAAGGCAGCAGTGTGCCTGGAGTGTTCAAGGATCAGAGGGGTCCCTGTAGCTGGAGCAGAGCATGCGAAGTGGAGAGTGGGAGGAGAGGAAGGCAGGTCACATGGGGCCTTGGCAGCCTTTCCAGGGATGCTGAGCTGAGGTCTTTTTTTTGCAGATGAAGAATCTGAGGCCTGGAGTCACTCAGGTAGCAGGGGGAATGCCAAGAGGAGCCGGGCTGGGTCTGCTTCTGATCACTCTGTGCTCCTTCCTCCTCACGGCGGAAGGACTGCCAGTAGGTGTCACTTTGCCCAGGTTCCTCCTTATCCCAACAGCCCTATCTGGCCATGTCTGCAGGCCCCTTGAGCCAGAACCCCTGGAATAGCAACACTTCCGACTGGGTGGCTCGTGGGGCAGACGGGGAGGAGTAGAGACGTTCCATCAGGTGTTAGGGCTGAGGGTGGCCAAGGGTGTAAACACGACAACTGGAAGGGTTTTAGCGGGCTTGTGGACTAACGAGGTCACACTCCAAACACCTGCCTTTCCCCCACCCCCTCCTAACACTCTCCCTGCTGTGTGAGCCTGGCCGTCGTGGCCAGAGCTGGACACCTGACCACAGTGGCCACCATGAGAGTCTCTCCCAACAGAGGTGACGGCTGACCAGGACAGGTGACCTCCTTTCAGGGTCTGACTATTGGAGTAAGCTGGTCTGATGAGCTTGGAGCCCGAGAGACTGGGGAGGAGCACAGCATTTGTGGAACACCAGCAGAGATTGGACAGTGAGCTGGTATGGGTGGGCACAGGGCCAACCTCACAGCATGGGCCCCATACTCAGGAGGGCCCCATGCTGGCTTCATGCTCCATCTTGAATTTGTTCATAATTTTTAACTGAGGGGCCCTGCATTTTCTTTTTGCCCTGCAAAGTGGACAAACAGCCCACTGGAAGTGCCTGGTGAAGGACGGCAGGTCCAGAGTGCTGGCGTGCTTTGTGCCGCTCCAGGTCATCCATGCAGGAGGAAAGAAACCCAGGTTTCCTGACTAACGCGTCCTCAGGATGGGGAGGCACTGGTGGGCTTTCTGTCCCAGGAGATTCCTCTCCAGCTGGGATCCTGTCTGCAGTGCTCTGGGCCCTGCGAGCAGGGCCAGAGGATGGCTGTTTTGACAAAAACAATTCCGGCCACTGGACAGGCCTGTTCAATACACTATCGACAGATTCACCTTGGCAACCTGGAGGCTGCTCTTCCATAAGCACCTCTCCCTCACTGCCTGTCTTTGGTCTTAAAGATACACCTCCCTCCCCTCCCAGCTGGTGCAGGACCCAGAGGGAGGGGGCTGGGCCGAGCACTGGTCCAGGATATAAGCAGATGATGGGGGACACTCCTTGCGTCCAGCCAGCAGTCCCACTTCCACTTTGCATGGGGACCTCCTCCTTTATGCCTTTCACCCCATCCCAGGAAACTGACAAAAAGCCTTGGCTCCCTGGGGTTGGGGTGACAGAGGCAAACACTCTGCCTTAACCCTGCTCTTCTCTAGAAGGTAGACTTAGGAACCGTGAAGTGGCAGGTATGGGCACTCCTCAGTGGGGTTGGAGGGTCTGAATTTAGGGGGGAATCGCTGGTGTACAGCGCAAATAACCAGGCCTCTATGAGCGCCGTGAAAACGGCATAATCAATGCGTCTGAGAAACAGCAAGCACCAGCTCTGCAGACTGTGCACAGATACCGGCCTGGCCTTTCTGAAAACCAGAGCTGCTCCAGAGCTCTGGAGTCCTCCAGGACACACACAGGTCCCACTGAGGACACACACAGGTCCCACTGAGGAGCACAAGGCTTCTTTGTCATTCCTGCATGACATGCAAAAGCCAGTCAGCAAGGAGTCAGGCTGAGAAACAAGTGGGAAGTGACCAGGGGGCGAGTTACCCTTGGTTTAATTGCTTTGATACCCACAGCATTTGTGTCTGTCTGTCTGTCTGCGCCTATTTGGAGAAAGAAGGCAGGCTCAGTATAAACAGGAATGTATCTCTGCCAGTGGTGGGCAACTGAGAAGGAGATGAGGCAGTCACACCAGCAGAGTGTGTGGGAGGGAGTAATCCCCAGTTAGCTCCATGCACAGAATAGCTGTAGTTGGTTTTCAAAATCCTGAGAGGACTTCCCTGGTGATGCAGTGGTTAAGAATCCGCCTGCCAATGTAGCGGACACAGGTTTGAGCCCTGGTGCAGGAAGATCCCACATGCCGCGGAGCAACTAGCCTGTGTGCCACAACTACCGAGCCTGCGCTCTAGAGCCTGCAAGCCACAACTACTGAGCCCGCACGCCACAACTACTAAAGCCTGCATGCATAGAGCCTGTGCTCCGCAACAAGAGAAGCCACCGCAGGGAGAAGCCCGAGCACCATAATGAAGAGTAGCCCCCACTCACCACAACTAGAGAAAACTCGCACACAGCAACGAAGAACAAATGCAGCCAAAAAAAAAAAAAAAATTCTGAGAAATACCTCTCGTCCATGGAGGCTTCTGTGGCAACATTTCTCTTGTCCTGTGCAATATTTCTCGGCCTCCATGGCATTTGTTCTTGGTCTCCAGGCTGAAAAAGAAACCTATAATCCCTAATAGGTTTAAAAAGGAAAGGACACTTTCTCTACATGGATCTTCTTCCATGAGACTCTGCTATTTCTTTGGACTCAAAGAAAAAGATCAATTTCAAGCAAGGGGGTGGGAGTGGGAGGCACAAGTCCGTTTCTGAACCTTTCGATCTGAATCAGTCAAAGAATACAAAATCACCCCATTATGATCATTACTGTCAAATCACAGGCAATCAACTCGCTGACACAGGCCAGACGGACATCCGGGAGGAATCCATAGAGCCAGAGCTGGTTCTGAGCCCTGCAGAACTGAACTCTTTAAATCAAAGAAGGAAAGAAAGACAGGCCTTGTGTTTTTATTTCCTGGTGTTCCCTATTACTTTTACATGTTTTTTATTTCAGTAGCATCAGACAGAAACCTGCACTCCAAAGTGAGGAGAAGTGGCCCGATGATGCCTATAGACAGTGGGGCACACATGCAGGTGAATGTTCTGGACCCCCAGTGCCACCAGCCCCAGGCCAACAACTGATGCTCCTCAACCCATTCACAGACAGAGCTGGTGGTTCCTGGTCACCAAGTCTCCCCAGAGGTGCCATTCTTGAAAGTTCTCCCCAAAGCAGGACCACATTCTAAGGGCCCTGGGCACTTTTGCCTTTGTGGGCCCCTTTCTCCATAAAAAAAAAAAGTGTTAAAAATTATAGGTTATAACTGCCTTGATATAAAGATGAACACGTTAATAGTCTACATTAAAACATTTTCTTTGAACTTAAGGGTTTTTTCTTCTGATTTTAAAAGAAATTAGATATACATACAGTAGAATATAATTCGGCCTTAAAAAAGGAGGAAATTCTGACACATACTACAACATGGATGAACCTTGAAGACATTATGTTAAGTGAAATAAGCCAGACACAAAAGAACAAATACTGGATGATTCTACTTATATAAAGAACTTAGAGTAGTCAAATTCATAGAGACAGAAAGTAGAAAGGTGATTGCCAGGGGCTGGGGGGAGAGAGTGGGGAGTTATTGGTTAATGGGTAGAGTTCCCGTGTGGGCAGATGAAAAATTCTGGAGATGGATGGGGGTGATGGCTGCATAGCAATGTGAATGTACTTAATGCCACAGAACACTTAAAATGGTTAAAATGGTAACTTTTATGTTATGTATATTTTACCACAATTTTAAAACAACAATAAAAAGAAACTAGAACGTTTTCGTGGACCCCTAAAAGTATTGTGGGCCCTGGCACTGAGCCTCCCCAGTGTGATGGAGAAGTGGCCCTGCCCAGAAGCACGCAGCTGGCTGGCTTGTGTGGGCCCACTCATGCCCTTCATCAATCCCACATTCCTACAGCTACACTCACCATATTCCTTCTGCCATCCGTCTGTCTAAGCCCAGAAAAAATGAAATACTGAACTTTATTTGGGACTTCAGTGATTATAAATAATCTTGACACGTTCCAACCCACCTCCTGCCTTTCTCAAGGGTATTGTCTCCATCAGAGGAGAGGACTTGGGGTCCCTTCCCCCTGCCTGGGGTATCTCTTGGGGTTTTATTCTCCTTCCCAGTCAGCAACCCAGGGGAGCATCCCTTACAGGGAAGTGTTAGGGCATTTTTAAGATGTGGCATTTGTCGGCCAAGCCAACTTTTTTTTTTAGTGAAGCTCAGTTTAGGGAAGAGAGTTCGTGGTGGAATTTCTGCTCTATCCCCCCTGCCCCCCAATTCCTACATAAATCCCCCTGGCTCTCTGGGGAAATATGCACTGTAATATCAGTTTACTTCTTATTGGCCCTTTGATAGCAGAACAGGGGCTTTGTCATGCTCTTGACCTGAGATTTCCTTTAAAAACCTCAAATAAAAAAATGTATATATGCTCCTGCCGACTTCTCTCTGGGAATGAAAGGGCACTGAGCAAGGGGCCGGTTTGGGAAACAATGGCCCTGGCCATTGGGTTGTGTTCAGTCCTGAGTGTGCAGGGTGGGCTCCTAACGCTTCAAGTCGCTCTGGGGCTGGTTGTTTCTGGCTAGAAAGGCAGCCTCGCAGCCGGAGTGAGGGGGAGGGGTGAGTTACAGGCAGCGCGCACGGGGCTCCTCTGTTCACCCCCCACAGCAGTGAGATACCCCACTTTGCCCCACGTGCACATCTCCTTCCCACTCCCCGGGGCGCAGAGGGCGGTCAGCTCTGGCAGGCCCCAGCTGCCTGCCAGCCCGAGGGGAGCCCGCCCCCTAGGGGAGGGCGTAGAGAGTGCAGGCTCCTCAGCGCCACTGCCCCGGCCCCGCCCCGGCACCTGGAGCAGGCAGGTGAGGCAACGGCCGGGCCCCTGGGAACCGAAGGGGATCCCTTGGGGGTCCTCAGGGACAGTCACAGGAAACTATCCTCCGGAAGAAGCTGGGGAGGAGGACTTCTTGGGCAAACCTGGGGGATCTTTCTGGAGGTGGGGTCGAGGGGACACCCACCCATTTCTATCAGGATTCAGGAGGGCGGGGCGAGGGGGATGGACTAGGTGACCACGTCCGACGACCTCGTCATCGGGAGTGGGGGTGGGGTGGGGACGGGGACCTGGACATGGAGGGACGAAGTTTCAGGGCTGCCAGACTCAGCTCCGGAAGTGGCCAAAGGCGGCACCGATGCAGACAACATGGGATTAGAGGGTACCCCAGGCTTTACCACCCGTCCCCAGCCCTCGGCCCCTGAAGCACGGGCCGAGCTGTGCTCTGGCTGGGCCCTCCCGGCCGCCATCCCACGGTCACCGGATCCCTGAGCACCCCCTCCGTTCTCCCTTTGATCCTGCAGGGATAACCCCCGCCCCAGGTGTCCAGCGGAGCTCGCCGCGCTCCCGCCCCTGGGGATCGATCGGCTGGCTGGCGACGCGCGGCAGCGGCTCTGGAGCCACCGCCCCCTCCCCCGCCCGGGCTACGCAGGACGCGGCCTCGAAGCAGCGTCCTCGCGGTTCCGGGCCGCGGCCGGACTCGGCTGCCAGCCAGCGGGGAAGGCGGAGACGCACCGGGCCCTTCCTATCGCTCGGGCCTCGCCACCCCGGGGTTGGCGGGGGCGAGGAGGGGGAGGAGAGCGAGCCCAGCTTCCCCGGCCCGCCGCCGCTCGGCACCCCACCCCCACTTTTCCTGCGTTGCCAACTACCCACTCCCGCGCACGCTTAACCCTCGGCGCGCCGCGAGGCGGGGAGGGGGAGCGCATTGGGCTGGGGGGAGGGTGGGGTAGCAGTCGCGCTTCGGCTGACTACTACTTCGGGGTCCGCCTGGCGATTTTTATTTTATCCCCGGGTTTGCTGCAGCAGCTCTTGGTTGGAAAAAGGAAAGAAAGAAATCTGCCTTCTCTATGGGCCCCGCAGGGTTCGGGGGGCGCAACGGAAGCACCCGAGAGCAAAATGCAGGGGCGGGTGTGAATGGGGTGAACCTTGTAGGCACAGGAGATCCGCGGGGAGACCTTGGGCAAACGAAACCCAAATGAAAAACACAGCACGCAGAGGCCGTTGTGAGTGCACGGCGGCGGCGGCAGGCGGTGGAAGCAACACCAAAGATCATATTTGAAATATGGATCCTGGGGGCGCATATCTCCAGGCGGGCGGGAGCACTGCGACCGAGCATGGGACGGGGGCTGGGTGGGGTTCTTCCGGAGAACTTGAGAAGCTGCCCTGACGCTGGGATGGGGTGGACCAGCCGACGTCGTAGAAAACGACGCGTCCCGCTTCGGGGCCCACGACCCCCGCGTGCCGCAGGCGCGACCCTGCGGCGGCCAATGTGGCCCCAAGGCTTGCCCCAAGGGGCCACGACCTCGCGGCGCTCCGGACCCGTTCCCCGCCCCGCGCGCCCGACCGGGCCCTCCCACCTGGAGCCCCAGCTCCAGCCCCTAGCTGCTCTCTGAGGTGGGACGCGGGGGCGTTAGGGGCTTCACCACCCAAATGAAAGCCGACCCTTCGCGGGCAGTGCGACTAAGAACAGAAACTTGGGGGTGGGGACGCAGAGGGCGGAGTGGAGCCCTTAGGGACAAAGCCATCCCTCCTAGAAGGTGCATGGGGCAGCGTTCCGGACTCCCACACAGCCTCCCCACTCTACTCACCGCCCACCCCCCCCCCCCGCACAGTCCCACAAGGTCAGCTGCCCCAAAGCCAGCGCTAAAATGCAAAGTTACATACGCCAGAGCTAAAGTCAAAGACAAGTTCCCCTACTAAGAACAGAGGAGAGAAATGAGCTCTTGTCAAAGCCTGGGCAGATTTTGTAGTCGTTGCTAGTAAATTCTCTCTCAGCTACTTAAAATCCACCTCTGGGGGCCTAAAAAGTCACACTAACTAGAGAGCTTTCTCAGCCGGGGACTGGCTGGGGAAGTCACAGGCGGCCCCTTCCGGGCAGAGCCCAGACCTGGGCTCCGTGGGCGGGTGATGGCATCTCCTGGCAGAGATCGTCCATTCAGAGAGCGAGTTTCTTTAAGAAGCCGTTTGTTTCCCCGGGTTGGCACGGGTCAGGCCCCTTGGGGCCCTAAACTGTCAGTGACCATCCTCGGGTGTAGGGCCGTTAAAAATTTCCCGGCTTCTCCAGGGTCCACTCTTTCGGCCCTCGATACTCAGGGCGGGAGCCTGCGGCTCGTCAAGATAGCATCGCTCCTCTCTTGGGGCCCTTGAGGGCCCCTAGGGGCCCCAGCCTGAGGTGGCACCCAGGAGAATTCTGCCCCTCGGCGGAACCGAGGGGCGCGATCTGCCCCCGGCTGGAAGGGGGCAGAGTCAAAAGCGCAGACCGGCGGCACTTCTCCGGGGTTCCCCGTGAGGCTTGGGGTATCCCGGGTCGGAGGCAGGGGCCCCGCTGAAGGCTCTGGGAATCCCGAATTTAGAGCTCCACTCGCCTGCGACTCCCTCGAAGGGGCCAAGACAGGGGGTGGGACGGTAGGGGAGGCCCCACGGGAGATTTCCCAGGAGGGGCTCGCGGGGCGCATCGGGGGAGCTTCCAGGGCGCTCATCGTTCCGCACCCCTCAGATTCTGTCTCTGCCTCCTCCTTGCATCCATTCGCAGTCCCGCGGACCTGAGCTCCTCCCCGCACCCGCTGGCAGGTGAGGGGTGGTCTAGGGTCAGGCTTCGAGGTGGGGCGAGGGCTCTGGGAGTCGGCCTCTCTCCACATCGGCCCACCCACCACCAGGACAAAGTAAATAACCACGCGAGTTCCCGCGTTCGGCGGATGCTTGTGTATTTTGGTCACTTTTCACAGAAAGGATGGGAGCGGGGGCGGCCGGGGACTCCCGGGGCTTCTTTGGAGCTTCTGGGCGTCCCCTCCCGAAGTCTTGGGGAGCCTGCGGCTGCTCGCACAGCCATACCGGCAGCTCCAGAAAAGATCCGCCGTTTTGGCCGGCGGGAGCCACCCTTCCTCCCCAGCTCAGCAGCAGGCCGCCTGGCTCCTGCACAAACCCGCCGTCGGGGCACCGGTTTCTACAGCGTGGCCCCCGAGATCCGGAGTGCGGGCCCCGGAGGGGCGCGGGCGGAGCCAGCCGAACAGCGGCCTGCGGAGTCCGACGCCCCTGGCGGCGCGGAGGCTGCAGCGGCCGCTCGCCCTCCCTCGGCACCCCCCTGCCCGAGAAGCCTCGGAAACACCCCTTGGAAAAAGATTTTCCAGGGGATTTTCTAGCGAGGGGGCGGGCGGAGTGTCGGGAAGCTAAGACCCTCCCCGGACGAAGGGACTGTCCAGGACAAGGTCGCTGCAGACCTCCAGACAGACCGACAGCGCCGACGACCTGGCAGTGGTAGGCTCAGTTTGGAAGTGTGACTGTCGCGCTGACAGCGCTTACCCCGCCAATCTCGGGGAGCCTTCCCCTTCTATGGTCAAGTTGTCTCACACGAGAGCTCCTCTCCCGGGACACGAGCGTCAGGAAAAAGCCCAAAACACAGCAGGGGGAGGAAAACCTTTTCCTGTGTCCCCCTCCCAAAGAATTCGCCTCCCTCAGCTTCTATAAACCCAGAGAGCCCCCCTACCCCAGGACTACAAGCAGGCGTCGCCCCCACCCAGGCCGGCGCGTCCCCCCAACACCTTCTCAGGGTAATTTGGGTTTGCGCCTCAAGCTTGTCAGAGGGTAGTCGCTGCAGACCGAGCCCCTCTCTGCCCCTCTCTGGGGCAGCCAGAAAACGATCCCCACCCCCAGGACCCCTCCGGGGAGGAGCCACGCGGGCCGTCTTGAGCCGCTGCCGCCAGGGCAGCAGAAGCCGCCGAGCCGCGGGAGCTGCGAGGTGGTGGTGAAATGGTGGAGTCAACGTGTTCGTCCTTAAACACCAGACCGTCTCCAGGCTTCTCCCGGATTCCCGGGAGAAAATGAGCCCAACGCATGCTTTGGGGGTTCACTTTCCCACCTCGCCCCTCCCCCGCTTTCTCGAGCCCCCGCGCAGTCCCCACCCAGCATTCCGGGACGTGTGTCAGGGCGGGAGCGGAGACCCGGATGGCTGTGTGCCCACCCCCACCCCCCCGCTCGTTCCACTCTCGCTCGGCTTTTGCTCCTTTTCTTTCTTCCATGGACCCTCAGCCAAGGGATTGCGCAAGCTTCCTGCTCCCGGTCCTTCAAGGGCCCGGAGCTGGGGGCCCGGACACACCCCGGGCAGGCGCGCCCCTGCCCCTGCCACTTGGGCCGCCCTGCCCCCTCCTCAGGTCCCCTCCCTCCTCACTCCGACCCCACAGAGATCGCAGCCCCGCGGGCGGCGCCCTCGGAGGCCGCGTGGGGCGCAGCAGCTCCCCCAGCCGGACGCTGGAGCTGCACGCCGGAACGCGCCGTCTCGCCGCCGGAGGTGCTAAACTTCACACTCGGCGGCTTCTCCGGCCGCGTCGGGAGGGCCTCGGCTCGGCTGCCGCTACCGGTCAGGGAGCAGGGAGCGCGAATTCGTGACGAGTGCTTAGCTCCTCGGCCATTCCATTCACCTCCCTTTCGTGCGGCCCCGCTGTGCCCTGCTCAGCTTCAACCTTTTCTTGACCCTTCCTACTCCCTCTTTCGAAGCCCTTCCCGGGACCCCACGAAGTCCTCTCGGGCCCCCAAGCCGACCTGGATATTCTCTTCGCCCCCTCTTTGTCTTCCCTGCCTCCCGCCGTGTTGGCCGCGGGCTGGGGGCGGGGGGTTGCTGCTGGAAACTGGACATCCCGCCCTCGCCCCAACAAGGAGAGGGCTGAGGGTAAACTAGGAGCCTCCCAGGTTCCGGGGTGGGATTGGAGAACCCTCTGGTAAGGTTCTTGAGCCCTAGGGCCCCAAGCTGGCTGCTCCTCTATCCCCTTTCTCCTCTCCGCGCTCTCCCTGGCGGTCCTCTGCACCCAGTCGTCTCTCTCCTCCCTATCCTTTCTCTTCCCATTCCTCGCCTTCCTAAATGCCCTAAGCCTCGCGGGGCGGGGCGGGGCGGGGCGGGGCGGCGGGACACAGAGAGTGGGAGCGCGAGATGCCCCTGCTCCGATTCCGCCCCCTGCCGGCGACCCCCAGGAAGTCTGCACATGATGCAATTCGGTGCAAATGGAAACTGCAGTGGATGCTTCCGTGGCCCCCGGCAGGGGTCCCTGGGCAGTGCACGCTGAGAATGAGAGGCGAGGGAGCCGGCCGAGGCGGTAGGCCGCAGGCGAGGGGCCGCAGCCAGACCCTCGCGGCCCCGTCAAGCTCTCCACCCCGCCTCGGCCCGCCGCCGACACACCTCTCCGGCCCGGTCCCGTTCCCTCCCTCCAGTGTCCCTCTCGCAGGCTCGCAGATCCCTCCCCCTGCACCTCCCCGGCGCTCTCCTCCTCCCGGCCCCCTCCCGCGCCCTTCCTCCTCCCCCCGCCACCACCCCCCCCCCCGCCGCCCAGGCCCGGGGCCTCCGGTAGGCCCGGCTGCGCCAATCCCGGCCGCGGCCCGCCCCCTGACGCCGAGCAGGGCCCGGCGAGGCCCCGCCCGCTGACGTCCGGATTTGCATGAGTTCTTGTGCAGCCGCGGCCCGGGCTCAGTTGTCTCAGCGAGCGCGAGCCGGGAGCCGGGGCGGGCGCGGGCAGCGGCGGGCGGCCGGGCTGTGCTGGGCGAGCGGCGGCGGCGGCGGCGCGGGCGGCGGGGGCGCCTCGGCCGGGGCGGCAGCGGGGCGCCGGCGGGAGCCAGCAGCGTCTGCAGCCGCGCCGGCCGCCCGCGCCCCGGCGCGCTCCGGCTCGGCCATGGAGCTGCCAGCTGTTGGCGAGCACGTCTTCGCGGTGGAGAGCATCGAGAAGAAGCGGATCCGCAAGGTAGGGCGGCGCGGGGGCGACGGCGAGGCGGCGGGGGAGCGGCAGCCGGAGCAGCCCGCGGGGAGGCGGGGAGGGGGTGGGGAGGCTGCGGGCCGGAGCCGGGGATCCCGCGGAAGCTGATGGAGTGCTGTCTCTTCCCCCCTCAGGGCAGAGTGGAGTATTTGGTGAAATGGAGAGGCTGGTCCCCCAAGTAAGTAGCGGCCGAGGGGCGGGGGAACCCGGTGCCGAGGCGCGGGGCTCCCGGGCTCCGGACCCGCTGGGCTGGTGGGGTGGTGGGGGGAGCGGACGGGAGGCGGGGTGGAGGTGGGGTGGAGGGAGGAGGGGGTGGGGAAGTCGGTGGCAGGCACTGGGGAAGCCGAGCCGCCGAGCCCGAGCCCGGCGCCCTGTGTTGTGCTCTGCTCTCCGGGAAATGCCATCACTAATTTATGCACTAAAAGGAGCCGGAGGAGCTGGAGAGACGCGGGGCCGAGCCGGGGAGGCCGGCGGAGGGAGGGAGGGCGCAGGCACTGACTGATGTGCAGCAGAAAATGGCTCCTTTCCCCTTTCCCTCCACCGAACGGCTCCATATTGCAAAACCAAAAAAAAAAAAAATTAAAAAGCGACGAAAATGCAATTGTGTGCCTCTTCCCTCCTAGTGCTGTAGGGAGAGGAAGAAAAAAAGCAGAAAATGTTGGGAACTGTCACTGCGGCGCTTTTGGTGGGGAATTTTTTTTTTTAATTTGAAATGCGAAGGCACCGGATGGAGACAGACGCGCAGGCACACACACACACACACACACACATACATACACACACACACACACACAGAGGCATATTTTTGTGTTGCTGAGTATTTGGGGGTTGCTTGCCCGTGACAGCGGGCTCCAGGGCCGCGAGGGGGTGTGGGGGGCCGCTTGGCTGACGGTTATCGGATTAGGGGTCAAATGGAGAATGGCTAAAGCCCTCGCGGAGACTCGGGGCTGGGGAGAGGAGGAGGGGACTGCGACTTTGCATTTTGGCTGCTTTGCACGCAGGGTTCCTGGTGAGCAAAGTGGCTTTGGAACATGTCGCAGTAACATGCTTAAAATTCTTGACAACTGCAAAATAAACTGCTAGTTTCATTTTCCTTACCCCTCCCCTTTCTTCCTGCCCTTGTGTGTTTATTTTGACTCGGGGAGGGTGTATCAGGGACCGTGTCAGGCCTGCAGAAATTTACTCTCCACCCCCACATCCACAGCTAAATAGCTTTCGGTTCATGAAGACAGAGTAGGGCCTTATGTCATTCCCCACCTGGAGGCCGCAAAGCTGGCTCGGTTTTTTTTTTTACGCCGTGTCCCCCTCCCTTTTCCCTTGCAAGATATAACACGTGGGAACCCGAGGAGAACATCCTGGATCCCCGGCTGCTGATCGCCTTCCAGAACAGGTGAGCGTCCCTCAAGCAGTCGCCTCTCGCAGCCGTGACCGTATATGGGAATGGGAGAGTGGGCCAACGCTGCAACAGGAAAGGGGGAAAAGGCCGGGAGGGGGCTGGCAGGAGTCCCCTCCCCCCGGGTCTGAATGGGCACGGCTGGGGCCTCGGCTCCTCTAACCAACATCCTTGGCGGTTGCTGCAGCTTGCGGGGGGGTGGGCGTGGGGGTGGGGGTGGGCAGGGCCGGAGAAGGAGAGGCTTGTGTTTGGGGGAAACTGTGGGAAGGGTGCGTGCGGGTGGCCCTACAGCTGCGCGGAGAAGTTGGGGCTGTGCCTGGTTCCCTGCCGGCCCCCCTCCTTTCGCTACCTTGAAGCCCCACCCCCGGAGCCTAGGTGTTGCTTTCCTGCTGCCACTGGCCGCTTGGCACGGGCAACTCTCGGGGCAGCTCCAAGGGAGCTGGCATTGTGAAACCACCGGACGTCACGGAACTGAACTTAACCTGTTGGGGACTGGAGAAAAGTTGACGAGGCCTTAAGTTGCCACACTCACCCCCCAGGGAGCTTGGGATTGGCAGGGGGCAGATTCTTTCTGGAGCTGCGTGCCCTTCACACCTCCCACTAGGCTGCTTGGTGGGTCTGGACCCCATTCTCAGGGCAGGGGGAGCTTGGCCCAAAGGGTGTGGGATGGGCACTGCCTGGTGGTGGAGGGGTGGCTTCTGACGAGGGGCTCATCGTGGGCACAGATGCTTGTCACGCTGCAGCTGCTGCAGCTGGATTCACCGCCGGTGGCTGCGGTTCTCTGTTTCGGGGAGGACAGAAGGGGGAAGGGCGATCGAGGAGGGGAGGAGCGGCAAGAGCCCGCGGAGCTGGGCCACACCGCTGCCTTCCATCCCTCCTCCCCCTTTTATTTTGCATTATTTCCTGTGGCGCGTTTGGCGCTAAAACTGTAAACTCTAGACCCTTGGAACAAGCGACCAGCAGGGAAGCAGCTCTCCTGCGATGTAGGGGGGCGCCGAGAAGGAATCCTGCCCAGGTTCCACCTGGGAGTTCACCACCCTATAACCATGTCAGCGGCTGATGGCATGTTGCATAATGGGTCCCCAAAGACTTAAAACGCAGGCTGTTGCAATGCCATGCAACTTTGGAGTTAGGCCCCGGCCCGGGCCCCCAGGCATGGTGGAACTCCCCTGGGTTAGCCCAAGGGTGGGGGAGGGTTGCCTAGGGTCGCTGGAGAGCGGATTTCTGGCCCGGGAATGGTTTGCAACTTTGGCCAACGCTGGAGAGTCACTCCCTTCTCCCATAGAGAGCTGGGCAGTGCTAGGATAATCCTCCCCCCAGCCTCAGGTCACCCTCCACCTGGCCGCAGGCGGAAGCCTGGCAGCTGTATTGACCACCGCCACCGCCATGGGTTTTAATAATAATTTGGAAATCGGGAGGCTGGGAGCCCGGGCTCGTGGAGGAGGCGGTGCTTCTGCGTGCCGCCCCGCGTCGCCCCGCCCAGCAGCTCTGCCCAGGCCTTGCCAGAGCCGGTTCACCAGGTGGCTGCGAACCTGGCCAGGCCCTGGCCTCGGCGTCCGGCCCCCGCCCCCAGCCCCTAATTGGCTCATTTGCCGCTGTGTAAACAAGGGCGCAGCCCCTCCCCCTGTTTAGTGCCTGGCCTTTAAGGAACCGAGTCCTCCCTTCTGCCGGCGGCACTCGTTATCTGAATCTTAATGAGGTCATTAGCATCCCGTGCCTCTGACGGGGAGGCCCAGGGTGGACGCACACCTCATTTGGACTTGTTTGCATCCCCTGGACCCCGAAGCCCAGTGCACTTTGTGCAGGGCCCCGAGCCCAAGGCTATGGACACCAGTGCCAAGCCGCCCAGCCCCAAGCTGCAGGCAAAGAGGCAGGGCTGTGCGGGGGCCCGGGTCAGGTATGGACATCTGAGGTGGGGGAGACCTTCGGAGAAGACCCCCTTGGGCAGATAGGGGTTGGTGTGGGCGTAAAGCGGGACTCTGGGCTGGACCGAGGCACCCAAGTGGCAGCCGAGGCGATCTTCTGCCGTGAGCTCTTGATCCCTCCGGTTCTTGCTGGCCCTGCTGCTCACCAAAGTGGGGGCATCACGCAGGCTGGGGCAGAGCAGGAGGGAGGTGACTCTGAGGCTAATAGCACTGCCTTCTGTTCCCTCTCCCCAGGGAACGGCAGGAGCAGCTGATGGGATATCGGAAGAGAGGGCCGAAGCCCAAACCATTGGTGGTGCAGGTGAATACACTCCCTGGCCCCGAGGGCCGTCCAAAAGTTTGCCATGACATTGCCACCTGAGCTGCCTCCAGGCCCGGAAGTCAGGGCGAGTTCCTCCAGAACACCCAATTCCACTTCCTTTCATCGTGACCTCCCACACCCTTCCCCGCCCCCCACCCCACCCCATAACGCAGCTGCTGACCTGGTAGGGGCTGGGACACTCCTGGAGCTTGAGGCTTGCTCTGGGGCTGGCCTTACCCCTCCTCTTACCTCTCCCTCCATTTCTACCTCCATTCCCCTAGGTACCTACCTTTGCCCGTCGTTCCAACGTGCTGACCGGACTCCAGGACTCCTCGGCTGACAACCGCGCCAAGCTGGAGCTGGGTGGTCAGGGCAAGGGCCAGGGGCACCAGTACGAGCTCAACAGCAAGAAGCACCACCAGTACCAGCCGCACAGCAAGGAGCGGGCAGGCAAGCCCCCACCGCCAGGCAAGAGCGGCAAATACTACTACCAGCTCAACAGCAAGAAGCACCACCCCTACCAGCCGGACCCCAAAATGTATGACCTGCAGTACCAGGGCAGCCACAAGGAGGCGCCCAGCCCCACCTGCCCGGACCTAGGCGCCAAGAGCCACCCGCCCGATAAGTGGGCCCACGGCGGGGGTGCCAAGGGCTACCTGGGAGCGGTGAAGCCCCTGGCCGGTGCGGTCGGGGCTCCAGGCAAGGGCTCCGAGAAGGGTCCCCCCAACGGGATGACGCCGGCCCCCAAGGAAGCGGTGACGGGCAACGGGATTGGGGGCAAGATGAAGATAGTCAAAAACAAGAACAAGAACGGACGCATCGTGATCGTGATGAGCAAGTACATGGAGAATGGCATGCAGGCAGTGAAGATCAAGTCCGGGGAGGCAGCCGAGGGCGAGGCGCGCTCCCCCAGCCACAAGAAGCGGGCTGCCGAGGAGCGTCACCCCCCTGCAGACAGGACTTTCAAAAAGGCCGCGGGGGCGGAGGAGAAGAAGGTGGAAACGCCCTCCAAGAGGAGGGAGGAGGAAGGGCCGGGGGCCGGGGACCCGCAGCCCCAGGAGGCCGGCTCCCGCAAGCTCTCCCCGACCAAGGAGGCCTTCGGCGAGCAGCCGTTGCAGCTCACCACCAAGCCTGACCTGCTGGCCTGGGACCCGCCCCGCGGCACACAGCTGCCCTCCCACCATCACCACCACCACCACCACCATCACCATCACCACGCCGTCGACCTAAATCTCTCCCACGCGCGCAAGCGCTGCCTCTCCGAGACCCACGGCGAGCGAGAGCCCTGCAAGAAGCGCCTGACAGCGCGCAGCATTAGCACCCCCACCTGCCTGGGGGGCAGCCCCACCGCCGACCGCCCAGCGGACGTGCCCCCCGCTGCCGCCCTCCCGCAACCGGAGGTCATCCTGCTGGACTCGGACCTGGACGAGCCCATAGACTTGCGCTGCGTCAAGACGCGCGGCGAGGCCGGGGAACCGCCCAGCGCCCTCCAGGTGAAGCCTGAGGCGCCCGCAACCGCGGCGGTGGCAGCTGCGCTGGCGACGGCGGCCGAGAAGCCTCCGACCGAGGCCCAGGACGAGCCCGAGGAGCCACTCAGCGAGTTCAAACCCTTCTTTGGGAATATAATTATCACCGACGTCACCGCAAACTGCCTCACCGTCACGTTCAAGGAGTACGTGACGGTGTAGCCTTCCGAAGGGCGTCGGAAGGGGAAGCGCTGTACCCGCAGGGACTTAACACCTGGGGCCTGGGGGCGGACTCCTCCTCTCTCCAACTGCGGGAGATCCGGGCCGGGCCCCAGCGCGAAAATGCCAGAAGCCGCGGCAACCGCGCCCCTCCACCGGGTTCTGTCCGGAGCGCCCGGCCCACACTGGCGCCTTCCACGCCGTGCCTGCGGGTCTCGCCCCTCATCTGCCCCATCCCCTCTCTCGTGGACCTCCGGGACTGACAGGGCAGCCACTCGAGGCGGTCTAAGAGTTATAGTATTATATTTTAACCGTGCTAACTTGTCAAGTGCAGACTTTACTCCCGTTTGTACGTGGTGTTATTATTGAAATGTATTGTTTGAGCTCAAAAGGCCCACCACCCCCTTCGGGCTGATATATATATATTTATTTGTAGGTATTTATATATTGAAATATAAAAACCTAGATTTATGGAGTTCTCTCTAGATCATGTTATATTCTATATCAGACAAACTATTTTCTGTTGACCTTTCTACCCGTTCATTCAGTATTTCGGTTGATTTCATTTCCTCCCCTTCCAGGAACTGCAATACCAGTAACCTTGGTATATATTTTTTGATACTGTACACATGGATGTGTTGTTTCTATGTGCAAAAAAATTTTTTTTTGTTAAAAGGCTAAACGAGCTCTCTAGAAACTGCTGCTACTAGAAATGTCTAAACTATAAGCTTCCAATTATTACCTGCTTGAATGTAAATATTAAATGGAGATGTTGAAGGTGCACTTTCGCTGTTTGAGATTAGCGAAGAGCGAACGTCAGAGGCTCAGGAGGCGGCTGGACCCCTCTCCCCATCCCGCTTCCGCCTTAGGTCTGGCGGGGGTGGGGGGGCGGCGAGGTTGTAGAGGAACCTATCGCAACTTGCGCTTAAACCTTTGCAAAAGCAAAGTGGACTGGTTTCGTGAGCAGAGGCGCCCGCACCCAGGGAGTGACCCCGCTCCCCGGAAGTCGAGAGGCTCTCCAAAGGAGAGGGGAATTCCTGCGGGGGGGTTGTGCTGGCGTCGCCCCCGCTCTCAGAGTTTTCAGGCCTTCGCTGCCCACCGCGCTGGCAAACCCGGGATCTGCGTGGTGGGGGGGAGGGGTGTACGGGTGCGCGAGCGGCGCGGAGACTTGGGTGGGGCCAGCCCCCAGCGCCGCGCCCGCCAGGCACCTGCTGATCTTTGCCCCCACCCCCACCCCAGGGCGCAACACACCCTGGCGCTGGCCCTGATGTGGCAGGGGTGTTCCTTCCTAATAATCCTTGCCCGGTAGGGCAGGTTCAGCCGGGAGGGGATCCTCCCACCCTCTCCAGCGTCCCTTGCTGCCATCGCTGGCCCCGCCCCACCGAGGAAGCTGCGAGGCTCTTTCTCTGCCAGCCTCTCTCCCCGGAAACCACCAGGCCAGAGGCTCCGACTGGAGGCGCCGCGAACGCGGCCAGGGCAGGGGGCGGGGGGCTTCCTGCGAGGTGGATGGGGAGTGGGAGGGGGAAGAGGCCAGAGGAGCAAGGCCTGCCCGTCCCTAGTTCCTTAGTGAGCGGGGAAATGCGGGATCCCATCTCACCCGTCCTGCTTTGGGTGGCAAGGCTGGGGCCCTTGGTTTCCCCAAGCAGGAAGGGGTTAAGGGCCCCGAGGGGGCAAGGGGAGTGGGCCGAGCTCCGAGGTGCGGCTCCGCCGGGCCTGGAAGCCGAGACCCGGGAATGCTTGCGTCCTTTCTGCAGACGCAGCGATCTTCCTGGCTGGAGTGGCCGAGCAGGGCCAGGGGCCACGGGACTGACGGCCTGGTGGGCGCGGGGCTGCTCCTGGCGCCCAAGGCCCTTGCCTGCCCGTCTGGGACTGAGGGGCCAAGCCTGTGCTGGGCGCCCGGGCGGAAGAGGTCAACACGGTTCATAATGGGGGTTTGTTAAGGGGGGAGAGGTGGCGAGAGAGCGCAGCGTTGGGAAGGCCAGGGGAAGAGATAGAGGGCCAGGAGGGCAGGAGGCCTGAATGCGGACAGTGTGGCCAGTGTTGGCTGCAGGCCACCAAGCGGCTGGAGGTGGGGGAGGGGAGCCTAGCTGGGGGAGGGGGGGTGGGGGGGAGGGGAGGGAGGGAAGGGAAGTTCAAAAAAAAAAACCGTTGGGAGTTTCTAGCCCTGGCTTTTGTGAATTGTCCCTCCCACTACCCCCATCACCCCAGCCCCCTTTAGAGTGAGTTAAACACTCCCCCCTCCCCGCTCGATGTAATGAATGCCCTTTGCCACCCTGGGAATGAAGGGAGGGGTAATCTTGACTGCTCCTGGCCAACTGCCTGCTCTGCACTAGAATTGGGCCTGTCCTCCACTGGCTGGCACACAAAGGCACATGCCAGGCGTGGACTTCATCTCCCTGTTTTTCTGGTAGAGGAGAACTAAAAAATCAGGAGTGGGAAGGGGAGCCCCTTGTTCAGTTCTGCACAGTTGGTGACTTGGGAGTGAGCCTTAGCCCCTAGGGGTACCCCTCCTGCCCAGTGGGTGGCCTCTGTGAGTCTGAGCCTGGGGAACAGGGTAGGGGAGGCAGAGGATGGCACTGTTGGTGGGCAGGGAAGGAAACCCGTCTACTACCATTCGCAGAAAGCTGTGGCCTACAGGTGTCTGAGGCCTTGAAAACTGGTCCTGGTGGTGGACCGTTTGGGGTAGGTCTTCGAGGAGGATGGTCCTAGGAAGAGCCTGGAACCTCAGGTCAGAAGATCAGCAATGGGACAGAGGTAGATGGATAGGTCAGGAGGAGCAGCAGAGATGCCCAACTGGCACCAGACTCAAGAGTGTCCAAGGCCCCTTCTGGCCCAGGAGGGACAGGACTCTCATTGGCTGGGCTCCTCGGATGTGCCAGGGGCCACTTGAGCATCTTGTTCCATTCAGACCCCACAGGGGTTGAGCTTCCCTGTGGGATGAGAGTCTGAGGTTCTGATGACAGAACAGCTTGTCCAGCACGTGTGGCCACTGCCCAGTTCTGTACTGATTCTAGAACCAATCAGGCGGTCTGCTATCACCCAGCAGAGAGGTGCCCCACGGCAACTCGCTCCACCCTAATCTCTCAGACGTAGACATATCCAAAGCTCAGGAACACTCAAAGAGGTCCAGGGGCCCTGGCATCAGGACAGGGGAGGAGAGTCCAGTAGCCCCAGTTCTCGCAGGTGTAGACTGCTTCTTCCTAATGCAGGGCAGAGATGTCTGTCAATGCCCAGCGCTTCATAAGCAAAGAGTCCTAAACCCTCTCTTTGAGCCCAAGTTCAGGGGAGAGAATGAAAGCAGGAAGCTGAGATCTTAACCTTGCACACTGGGATCTTAACTTTGCCCAGAGACCCGAAGTTCTCTGTTTTTTCTCCAAATGAACCTTTCTAATGGGGCTGAGCCTTGAGCATAGAGGCTGAAGCTGACTCATTGCAAAGAGAGGGGCATTGTGTATCCATCCATCCCTCAGAAGCTGTTCCCTCCTGCACCAGCTGGGTCCCAGACTCCAGCTCTGGTCTCCTTGTTGCCTGCACCACCTCTCCCAACTCGTTTTCACAAGAGCCAAGTTTAGCCCTTCAGTGTTAGCTCCATCCTTGGATCCTACCAGGGTGCTTTGGAGCTAGGGTTGCCAGACTGAGCACATAAAAATCTAGAATGCTCAGTTAAATTTGAATTTCAGATGGACAATGCATAATTTTTTAGTATGTCTCATGAAATATTTGAGATATACTAATACTAAAAAATAATATAAAATGCATTGTTTATGTGAATGCAGATTGAACTGGGCATCCTGGATGTTATCTGGAAACTCTATTTGGATCCTGAATAGTCTACTTGGTCAGCCCCTGCCCACAGGGAAGTTTCAGTCCAATAGGAGAGAGGAACTGTTGAGAACTGAGCCACATGGATCCTGTGAGTGCAGTGATTGTAGTGACATCGAGTATGCTGGCATGGCACAGAATGGCTGCTGCATGACAGCGGGCCCTTCACCTGTGATTTCAGGTGGGGGTGGAGTGAGCATGGGACAAGACCTAGACAAAGGGGTGGTGGAAGACCAGAATTGGTACCTCCATTTGTTGGCCCACCTTGGGCTCCTGAGTTGAGGCTCCTCCCCATTCCCACCCACCCCAACGACAAAGTCTAGAACATACAAGGAGGGCAGAACAGATCCAGTTGCAGTACCCACTCCCCTCACCAAAACCCTTTCCCTTCCTACACCTCAGTTTCCTCAGCACCTTCAAAGACGTGCCATGACAGTGAGGATGAACTGGGTCGGGAAAGAGCCTTGAGCGCTTCTGGAAAACCTCCTAAGTAAACATATGAGTTATTTTTTTTTACCAGGGAACATTATTAACATTTCATGTCAGATCCAAATGCCTTCTAACGACTTCTGGCTGAGAGACTCAGCTTGACCAAGGGACAGATACCCGGTGATGTTTACCTCTGAACTGACTGCTACCTCTCCCTTCCCTCCCCGCCCAGCTCTTAACCCAGTGTGCACCAGCCCTCTGCATTCTGCCCTCACTACCTGCCTGGTGGATGATTACCCACTGACCTGGGACCTCATCCTCAGCCTCTCCGGCTTTATCCTGGATCACCAAGAATGGTATTGGGACAGGAGAGAGAGAAGAGCTGCGCCTGCACTCGTACAGAACCAGATCCTCGTGTTTTTTGAATCGAGTTTCTTCTATTGTTCCACGTTATGGTTCCAAGTTATGTTTGCGGCTCATCTGAGAAGACGAAGACTCTAAAGAGGAAATAGTACTAAAGGCGGATATTCTTGGATGCAAGTATCCATTTCCTGTGGCCATAGTTCAAAAACCCCCCTGCCCCCTGCCCCCTCCTCTTCCTCTCTTCCCTTTGCAGTTACTGCTAACAGCTAACATGGATTGAGTGCCCACTACCTGTGGGGGCACTTGTTCAGGGCGTCATCATGAGCTATATCCTATCACTGTCCCTGTCTCACAGATGGTGAAATGAAGGCTTAGAGGCTCAAGTAACCCATTCAAGGTCAAACATTCAGTATACAGGGGAGCAGATAGTGGGTTCTGAGCTAGCCTTGTCTGTCTCCAGGGGCTGTGCTCCCAGCTTACAGGATTCTGTGGGTTCTTCAGAGGCCAGTTTAGGTCCCATCCCCTCCCTGAGGTTGTTCTAGATTATTCCAGCCTTCACTAGGGCCTGCTGTGCCTGATCTCCTGCAATATTTACTGCCGCCCCCGCAACTCGCCAATCAGTTGCTAGCTGCAACATACCTGTGTGCATGCACCTCGATTCTCCAACTGGACAAAGCCTTGAGCATTTGGAAGGCAAGGGACATGTCTTGGGTATTTCATGCACTCCCACAGTTTGTGCACAGTTCCTAGATAAATACCTCAGAATCAGATGCCTCGTGTGTGTGTGTGTGTGTGTGTGTGTGTATGTCTGTGTGTGTGTGTGTGTGTGTGTGTGTGTGTACAGAGTCCTGTGTGTGTGTGTATGTGTGTGTGTGAGAGAAAGAGAGACAGATGGGAGCTTTCAGACAGTGATGCTGATTCCTGCACTGCAAGTCATTAGCAGCAGACATAAGAAAGACCCCCGTGCCACCCCCAGGGGCTCAACCCCCATGACCACAAAGCTGCAGAGCAGAGGCTGGGGACTCAGGCTGCTCCTTTTCGCCCTGCCGCCAGCGGATGTCAGACACTCAGGCACTCAGCTGCTCTAGGGTCCTGCTGCCCCCTCGCCCTTCACCTGATCTATCTGTGTGAGTTTCAGGAGACTCCGGGTAATTATGTGGTAATTGAATTTAGGGAAACAGACCCTAAGGATAATCCTTGAGTCAGTTCCAGGAGATTCATGGTTTAATTTCCATATTTAGCTAGTGGTACATATTATACGGTTCCTGACAGCACAGCAATCACCTCGTCCTTATGTATTTAGTTTTGTTTTAACACGAGGTTCAGAATAGTAGAGATATGGGCATGTTACTCCAAAACACACACACACACACACACACACACACACACACAGAGAGTTAACAACAAGCAGAAGACACAGCACACACCCCTTTTTTATTTTCATATGTGGTCTTAACGTAAGCTGTGTGGATAAGGCCTGACACAGTAAAAACTCACCAAATGCTGCCTGTAATTATTATTTCACTTAATTATCTGCAAGTTCTCAAATCTGGATAGGGGCAGAGAGCTGGCATTGCCAATGGACGTCCAAGGTGCGTGTGCATGCCTGCGTGAGTGTGCATGTGCGTGTGCATTTAGGGCTGGAGGAGAGTGGTGGCAATGCAGCCCGTACTGGCAGGAACGCCTCTCGTTTGCTGCCTGAGCTAAGGATCCTTTCAAACGCACCATGGAGTTTAATATTGCCAACGACTGGCCCTGACTCCTTTCAACCTGCGCCAGGTGTAATGTAAACCTCCCTGCATTTCCTCCCTTTCCTGTTTCATCTGAGAAATTCTTCACTAATTCCATGGTATCTGGTTTCTCATTGTTTCTCTCTGCTTTAGAGAGCCCCTTGGGGTGGGCTTTAGAAAGGTGTGCTTAGCGCTCTCAGCCCTCCGAAATGACACAGGCTCTTCCCTCACTACCACCACTATTCTCCGGAACCTCTTACAAGGGACTTCGCTGGCTGTCAGGGCAAAATAAGCCATAACATCCTGGGGAGATGAGCAAATGCCTGTCACAAAATCAGAGGATGGTCTTGGGTGGTCTGTAAAGCAGCATCCAAACTGAGAAAACGGGACAGTCGTATTCAGCTCCTTTGTAATATAACACTGAGGTTATACTAATGTAACAGAATAATGGCGTGTCTTCCACCCTTTGTTGAAGTAGTGCTCTTTGGGGTTGAAGACAAGGAGGAATACAGCCGGATGGAGCAGGCCTGGGCTGTTCCAGATGCAAGCAGGAGACCATCTAATTTCCTCTGATTCTCTAAAGGAGGTGGGATTACAAAATCATGTGAATGTTGGGGGGTGGGGAGAGAAGAACCTGGAAAGCAGAATCCCTCCCATGAACAACGGAAGTGAGCATCCTTATAGCCATTTCCTGCTTTGTGTTTTGTGCTCCCCACTCTCCTATCAGTGCTGAGGGGAGAGAGGAGGCACTGGGCAGGGTGAAGGAGACTCAGGACTGGCCAGGTTCCTTTCAACCTTCAATGCGTCTTCCTACTGTCTCCTCTCCTGGCATTGAAAATTATTTATGTTTGCAAATTGCTTTTGACTCACGTGAGTTATTTTTCTTGCCTGCCAACAGGTCTGGGGATGGGAGAGAGTTATTGAGCCGGCAGCTGAGAAGTCCAGGGGCGATGGCAGAAGGAGCACTGAGGTGGAAGTCATGAGCCTTGGGATTTGGCCCCAGCTCTGCCACTGCCGTGCCATTACTTCCCCTTCCCAGGCCCCAGGTTGCTCATCTGCAAAATGAGAGGGTTGGGTGGCCTTTGAGTGCCAAGAGCCTTGGTGGCTCTGACATCCCCTAGGCCTGTGACCCCTGAAGAGACACAGATGAGGGTGGCGCCGGCCCCTACACTGCTCCCTGACCTGGGCCTGGCGGTGCTGCTGCTGCTGAGCACTGGAGGGTGGAGAGGATGCTGCCCGGGCCCTAGCCCGGCAGGAAGAACTAGACGGGGCGGCAGGGCAGCCAGTACTGTTTCCTCCCTTAGCCTTTTGCTTCACGCTGGTCCTTAGTGATGCCTACTTCCGTAAACTAGGATGAAAACAAATAACTGCAGAGGAACCACCAGAGCAGAAAGTCCCTGGGTACGTACACAAGTGGGTACGTACATTCCAACGAGGAGCAGTGCTCACACAAGTCACCCACCATAAAGTTGGATTTAATAATAGGAATAATGATAACATAATTCAAAATTCAGTGCCATAGCCATGAGTGATTGGCCGTGTGCTGCTCTTTTTTTTTTTTTTTTTTTGCTATTTATTTATTTAAACATCTTTATTGGAGTATAATTGTTTTACAATGGTGTGTTAGTTTCTGCTGTATAACAAAGTGAATCAGCTATATGTATACATATATCCCCATATCCCCTCCCTCTTGCATCTCCCTCCCACCCTCCCAATCCCACCCCTCTAGGTGGTCACAAAGCACTGAGCTGATCTCCCTGAGTGTGCTGCTCTTGGGTGCCATGGTCTGGCCTCTATTCTCTGACTGTGGTTTGGGGCCCAACCCAGAGAGAAAAGAAGCCCGGGGTCTGGGCTTCTTCCAATCCAGTGACCAAGTGGGGATGAAGGCTGTTGTGGGCTCAGCTCCGTGAGGTGGCAAGAAACCTGCTAACCTCAGAGCTTTGAGTTGGCTCTGCCTTGGCAGAAAGATGGTATTTGCTCAGTCCTGGCCTAACCACAGTGAGCCTCAGCCCTGGGCCTAGAGGGGAGTTTGGGGTCTGTGCACTCTCTCATGGGGGATGACATATGGATGGGCAAAAGGCAGTCGGACAGCAAGAAGAGGAAATTTTATGCAGAATCCCTCTTCCTCTAGAGCCTGCCTTTTCTCATGGGCCCAGAGATGAGTTCCAAGGACCATGAGATTCCACCTGGGCAAACTACGATGCCTCAAAGGTCTAGCCTCTCATTAGTTCCATATGATTCCTCTTAGGAATCCGAGGACACACCTGGTCTTCAGCTGTGGGTCAGTCTGGTGGCAGGTCTAAGTGGTCTTGCATGCCTTTCAGTACTTTGGAGAGAGAATGGTGACACAGGACCAAAATCAAGGGTGGAGGCGGCAGCAGGGAGAAAAGGAAACCAGAGAGGACCAGAGATAAAGAGAGAGACAGACCCAGAGGTAAGGATACCAAAAGGACCAGCACAAGAAAATGGAGAATGATCATAACAGAAACAGAAAGAGAGCGAGACAGAAGCAGATGAGGAGAGAAACCCGTACAGATAAGGAGAGAGACACAAAAGGCTGAAAGAAACCAACTGACAAAAAAACACTGGGTTGGAAGGGATCAAAGTTAGTGTCACCAATATGGGGACAAACTGACTTGTGCCTCTTGATACGATGCATTGAGAAGGATATAGCATCACTCCAGTGCTTTTCTGCCACAAATGCAGTGCCCCAATCTAACCATGTAGAAATAAATATCAGACACTTACTCTTCAAAATGCCAAGGCTGAGGAACCCAGAGGCCCTGTCCTAGCTTAAGGAGAAAGGCATGTGCCCATTGAGATGACCCCACCTTTTTTTTTTTTTTAATATTTATTTATTTAGGCTGCGCTTGTTCTTAGTTGCGTCACGCAGGATCTTTGTTGACGCGTGCAGGATCTTCATTGCTGCATGCAGGATCTTTAGCTGCAGCATGCATGTGGGATCTAGTTCCCTGACTAGGGATTGAACCCAGACCCCCTGTATTGGGAGTGTGGAGTCTTAGCCACTGAACCTCCAGGGAAGTCCCTGTCCCAGCTTAAGGAAACTAAAAGGACAGGACACTCAATGCAATTCACAGTCCTGGTTTGGCTCTTGGAAAAGGAAAAAAAAACTGTCTCGAAAGAGCATTGAGAAAACTGACAAAATTTGTATGTGGACTGTAGTTTAGAAAATAATATTGCATCCATGGTAAACGTCCTGATTTTGATAACTGTACAGTGGTTGTGTAAGAAAATGTCCTTGTTCTTAGGAAAAACACAGTAGAGTATTTAGGCATAAAAGGGTACAAGGTCTCCAGCTTACTTTCAGATAGTTCAGAAAAACTATGGGGGAAAGAGAGAAAGAGAATGATAAAGCAAATGGGGCAAATGTAAATAATTGGTGACTCTGGATAAAGAATATATGAGAGTTCTTTTACTATTCTTGCAATTTGGAGCCTCCCCTTCGGGGTTGGGGACAAGTGCTGGCTGGCACTGGAGCCTCGTAGTGGGGCTGGGAAGAATCAGAAGAGCCTCCCACGCGGGCGAGACTGAGACCCAGCTCTCCAGCAGCTGAGAACATCTGGGCAACTTGACCGTCCCTTGCCGACTACTTGAAGGCCTATTTTCTAACCCTTCACCCCATAACCTCAACACAAATGAATGGGGGTCCAGGAGGGTGGGCCCATAGCCACCGAGTTTCACAGGTCATGGCCGCCTCCAGCTCAGCCTGGCTGCTCACACCGCACAGCAGAGCCCAACCTTACTCTTTGGCCATGTGAGGAAGCAGGATGTGGCAGAAAGAGGAAGGATTAGGCAGTCGGGCAAACCTGTCTCCGTGGGCCAGCTGCTCTGCACTTACCACTTCTGTGCCCTGGGGCTGGCAGTCCTGTCCCCTAGAGCTCCCCAAGGCTGGTTTATTCTTACTATTCAGGTCTTCTAAACGCCACCTCTTGAGAGAAGCCTTCCATGACCAGTTACTCCATTTATTATATTATTCTGTTTTGCTTCTTTAGAGCAGAGGCAACCTTAGCTGAAATTTTGATTTGTTTGCTTGTCTGCCTCCCCTTTTCCCCAATAGAGTGTAAGCACCATGACAGCAAATCAGTGTCTGTCTTACTCATTCCTTTATTCTCAGCTCCCAGAACTTGGCAAGTGCACCAGAGCTATTTGTTGAAGGAAGGAAGGGAGGGAGGGAGGGAGGGAAATCTCTGAACCTCTCTGGGCTTCAGTATCCTCACCAGTGAAATTGGAGGAAATTGGTGCAGGGACTGCTGTAAGGTTTGCTTAGAGATAGGCTTAAGAATGTCCCAGGGTAGTGTTAGCCCCAAAGAGACAGTAAGAAGCTTCGATTGTTCATATGACTGTCTCAGGGATACAGCCTGTGTATCCCTGCTCAGTCATTTGGTAATTGATCTGGTCACCTAGTCTTTTTTTTTTTTGGCCGTGCCACGCAGCTTGTGGGATGTTAGTTCCCCGACCAGGGATTGAACCCAGGCCCTCGGCAGTGAAAATACAGAGTCCTAACCACTGGACCACCAAGGAATTCCCACACCTGGTCATTTTAATTTCATCTGGGGGAGGGTAGATTGGAAGGGGTGAATTATTTTGTCATCATTTGTTTTTGTTTTGTTTTTTAGGTTTCTGTGTGTGTATGTGTGTCTGATTTGATTATATTCAGTACTATGAGCTGGGCACAGTGCTAGAGCCGAGGTCTCCCCACCGCTGCCCTCCAGACCTGACAAGCCAGGAGTTCTGTGAACATCAGCAGGCTGACAGGCCAAGTGTGGGTCCAGCTCCCAGAGACTGCGTGGGCCCCAGAAACACTCAGTCACGCTTCTCATGAAGAGATTCTAAAACTAAAGCATCCCTGGGCCCCCAGATTGCCCTCCTCATTTTGACCTGGGGATTCCCATCTTCTTTTTTTTTTAATATTTATTTCTTTGGCTGCACCGGGTCTTTGTTGCCGCATGCGGGATCTTTGTTGTGGCATGCCGGATTTTTAGCTGTGGCATGTGGGATCTAGTTCCCTGACCAGGGATTGAACCTGGGACCCCTGCATTGGGAGCGCAGAGTCTTAACTGCTGGACCACTAGGGAAGTCCGGGGATTCCCATCTCGATTCAATCGCAGAACATGCTCGAAAAGAGTCTTGCCTTTCGGTTCTCTGACTTGCCTCCCAGTAATGGGAGAGAAACAAGGCCAACCAAAATCAGGCAATGAATGCTGCCTGGCTGGCCAAGTTATGACTGAAAAAGTGAGTGAATGAATGAAGGAAGGAAAACCTCTGGGAGTTTGGGTTAGTTTAGCTCATAATTTGGTTTCTTCCCTGGCACATATGAGACTCTGGAAACACTGGGAAGACCCCAATCTAGGCCTGACCTTTGTCCCTGCCAAAAGCTGGCGTTATTTGGGCCCAAGAAGCTTGCAGAGGTGGCTGTGGCATCCCAAATGGAGCTGGTCCCTCCCTCAACCTAATTAGGGCCCAAGGAGAGAACCCTTTTGAATTGCAAGCCCCAATGAGACAGGAAGTAGCTCAGAAGGGGTAAGAGAAAGGCTTACCCCAGAACCACATCCACTGAAATTTGTTTACTGCCATCTAGCTTCCCTGGTGACACTGCTGAAGATCCAGATACACACTGTGCCTTGCAGGGAACATACCACACAGGCCAATTTAGCTGATCAAATCTTGGCAAGTCAGCAAGTAGGGACCATACTGACATTTAAAACATTAGAGGCGATCTCCAGGTCTGCTCCAGTTGCCTCCCCAGCTGGCTGGAGAAATGAAATGTGCCTCCAACTCCAGACCAGCTGGGTCTCTTGCAGGCGAGCCATCTCTTCGTGTCGCCCATGCCTGTGTGAAGGGTGAGGGAATTGCCATGTTGAATGGATTGCTGACAAAGGAAGACACCAACTTGTGACCTGTTGTCCCAAATTCCCATCATCAAGATAAGAGCGGGCAAACGGTCAGATCTATAAATAATGCTTTCAAGGGGGGCCCTTCCTGAAGCACCTCGCAGATTTGGCAGGTGTAGGCTGCCCATTTCTCTCTCTTCCAAATGCAGAGCTGGCCAGCTTTCTCCCTGGAGCTTTGGAAGCCCACAATGCAAGAGTCCCTTTCTCTAGCCAGCCCTGAGCCAGGAACATGGAACCTTCTTCAGCCACGAGATGGTTCTCATCTCTCCACCTGCCCTGCAACCACACAGCTGCCCAGAAATTAACTTGGATGGGAAAGAAGCCTCCTCCAGGTTTCCAGTCCCCAGTTAGGGTGAGGCGCCTCCACCAGTTGACCAAAAACATGCCCAGAATTCCAGGCCGCACCTGTGTGCTGTGTCATGCCCTGCAGGGATCCCTGTGTCTCTGTCACCTTACGTCTCTCACTAATAGGGACTGTGTCTTTGTCACCATCATTCTCCAGCACAGTGTCTGAAAGGCCTGGATAAATAGTTACTGAATGAATGAGCTGTGTTTACAAGGTTATAAGTCTCTGCTGCTCCCTTTCTCTCCATGTCCCCCAACCCAGCCTCAGAAAAGAGTAAAAGTTCAGGCAGAGGATTTTTCAGGGATTGTCCCCTGGTCCCCCCAGGTCAGCATGATTTCCCACCTGCTCATGGGATTGGGAGGTGGGAAAGGCATCTCCCTTTCTCTCTGTGTGTCTAAACAATAGTCTATAGTTATTAGATTTGATCTTTGTCTTTACTCTTCTATCTTTTATGAAAAAGATTGCTTTTGTCTTGACTTGTGAGGTATTTTGTTTTTTTCTCTCTCTCTCTCTCATAATTTTCATCATCACCTTGAGTTTAGGTCAGATGCCAAAAGTGACACCAGCTGCCTGGTGTCACCACTGCCTGGTGTCCCCATGACCTAATAATGACAATAACTCACAATTATAGATTGCTCACTGAGCCAGGCTCCACGGGAGAGCCCTTACATGCTTTTTCTCTTTTAATCCTCGCAATAACCTGATGCAATACAAACTATTATTACCCCCACGAGGAAATGGATGCTTCAAGAGGTCAAGTACCTGGCCTGAGGTCACAGAGCTAGTGAGTGGTGGAGCCAGGGCTTGGATTCAGGTAGCCTGGGCTCCTAACCCCGGTGCCACACTGCTCCCTCAGGAGTCTTTGCACATACACAGTGTCTGGTCAGGATGCCCCCCGGCAGGAATGGCAGCACAGCCACAGCCACCTACACATCAGAGGTGCCAGCTGTGAACTGAGATGAACCCCCAAAAGTGCACTGCTCCTGGGACCATAGAGTCATCACAAGGATGGAGCTGGAAGAAGCCTCTGAGAGACTCCAGGAAACACCCCCTCATTTTACAGGTGGATACAATGATGCTCGGGCCCCACACTTTAGCTAGTGAAGCATCCAAGACCACAAGCCCTCTGCCTGTGGTCCCCGATTTGTGGTCCACTCTCAACGCAAACTGGACAAGAGACAGTTTGAGATGAGATTTGGAGAGCTCAAGTTCTGGTTCAGACCTAAACACCCTGGCTTGTTCCACAACTGGCTCAGTCCTCTGGAGGCCCCCCAAGTTGAACACAGTTTTAGAGTAGCCTCCAAAATAAGGAGCTGCCGGTTACCACATCTGCTCTACAGACCTGGCAATAAACTCCCCTCTCCTCGCGCCTGAATTTCTTTGTAGCTTCCTCTTTCCCGCAATTGAGAGCTGACAGAGGATTTTTATTCACCGACCTCACGTCATGGTCATTCTATTTCCATGGCTACTCCATCAATGCTTAAGTTTTGGTCACATCCTCATGGGCTGAGTGGACAACCCTAAAAATCCTGAACCAGAAGCCAGAGTTGTTCAGGCAACTTCCATCCTGGCCTTTGCTACAGCCCACAACCCCAAATGAACCTGTTATATGCTCTCAATAGCACCAAACGCTTCTTCCCGGGCACTTTTCAAGGTTGTAAATTACATTAGGTGTGCGGCTTTTCTATTACTGTATCCTCTCACCCCAGGCTTTAAACTCCATGAGGTCAGAAGCCAGGTGTTTTATCTGTAACTCTGAGCACTGGGCTTGACCAGTATGGAGAAGGTGCCTAGGAAATCTTTGTTGGGTGAATAGGTAGGAGGGTGGGTGGATGGGTGGGTGGATGGATGGATGGATGGATGGATGGATATTGAGAGAGTGAGTTAAAAAAAAGCCTAGATACCCGATTACCAGAATGGCATCTAAAGCTGAGGGAGGTCCCACTGTGCAGAATGATGAGGCTTAGGGGGTCCAGGGTAGGTGTAATAATTCTTCCCCCACCTTCCCACCTGCAGTCTCTCCGGCTACCGGCCTGGAGACCTCCTGCTCAACCTGCCCTAGAAGGATGTCCCCTGTAACTGGCAGCCCGTTGGGTTAATGGCAACCTCAGGCGGTTGGTGAATGGGACTACGTTCTCTCTTCTGTTCGTTCTGATTTTGCCTCTTTCTTCCCTGGCCTGCTGCTCCAGGGAAGGTATTGGGAGTGTCCTAATAACTGTGAGGGGAAGCAGATGAGCAGGCTGGAGCAGATAACCTTCATGTACTTCCTGAAATGGAGCTGACATCTCTCACTTTATCTGGGGATTCCCCCACCAAGGCGAGAAGGTGGATGGGGGAGAGGGAAGACAGTCCATTCTTGGAGATGCTGGTTTCCTACTGCTGTTGCCTCCACTCTAGTGACACATGGGAATTCATAGGCACCTTCTTCATGCCCTTGGTGCAGGGCCTAGAACAGTGCTGGGAACAGAGGAACAGAAGTGCATTTGAGGAAGCTTCTCTATAATCATGATGACAAAGAGGACTATAAAGACATCAACACTTAGATGGAAATTAAAGATTTGCCTTTCCATTACTCTTTTAATCAGGGTACCTACTAAGTAGCAGGCACTTCCCATGTTATTTCACAGGGTCCTGCCATGGAACTGTGAAGTCTGGAGAAATTCAGCTCCAGCAAAACTGGGCCCAGTTGTGGGCCATGATTCTGTTTTGTCTGTTCCCTGGAATCTTGTAGGCGGAGGCTCTAGAGGTCATTCAGGTCACCCTCCGACCTAAGCAGGAATTGCTCCATGATTTCCCCAGCACAGTGGGCCTAAGAGTCCAAGGTGTCCTGCTCTGCCCACTCTAGGGGGTGCTAATTGTTGACTGCTCCTCCTTCACCACTTTTATTTTATTAATTTTATTTTTTGGCTGTGTTGGGTCTTCGTTGCTGTGTGCGGGCTTTCTCTGGTTGCAGTGAGTGGGGGCTATCTTCGTTGCGGTGCGCCGTCTTCTCATTGCGGTGGCTTCTCTTGTTGCGGAGCACGGGCTCTAGGCGCGTGGGCTTCAGTAGTTGTGGCTCACAGGCTCAGTAGTTGTGGCTCATGGGCTCTAGAGTGCAGGCTCAGTAGTTGTGGCACACGGGTTTATTTGCTCCATGGCATGTGGGATCTTCCCAGACCAGGGCTCAAACCCGTGCCCCCTGCATTGGCAGGCGAATTCTTAACCACTGCACCACCAGGGAAGCCCTCCTTCACCACTTTTAAATCCAGCTTCTCTGCAACTTCCTCCGGTTTCTTCTGGGCTGTGCCCTCAGGGGCAGGGCTCCAAGTGCTGGGAGCTCTGGGGGATACAGCCTTGGCAGTAGGGTTTCCCAGCAAACGGGACTGACACCCCAACCCCACTCTGCCGTGGTCTGTTGAAAGTGACCTGTACCCTCGCCCTTGGGTCCTTCACACACACACCCCACGTCCACCCTAAACGCCTTCAGAAAGGAGACAGCCTCTGCCCAGCCTGCAGTGAAAGAGTAACTAGTACCTCGTCCTGGTTCTTCCCATACCCTATCCCCACCCCCCACCCCACTCCCACCTGCTTTTTTAAAACCTTTCAGCCATACCTAGAAGGAATAAGCCAGCTATTACGCCGCCGTCTGTGGGGAGACGGGAGGTGCTCCAAGGGCAGATTGCTCTGCCCCTTCCCCAGGTTAACGCGATGGGGGAGGGGAAGCATCTGGGAGCAGGGAGGGGTGGGCTGATCCGGGAGGACACCCAAGCACAACACCAACAACTGCCTGTGGGTGCTGATTGCCCTGCCCTTCCCCCTAAAAAAGCGAGGTGGGGATGGGAAGGGGCGGGGCTCGGTGAAGGAGCACACCGGCCGCAACTCGACCCTGCTGACTCGACAAAGCTGGCTCCGCCCGCCCCAGCCGGGCACTAGGAGTGGCCCGGGCCTCTCGACAAAGCTGGGTAGCGGCTCTCCTCCACCTTACGTGCCTGTCTGTCCTTCCGCGGCCCCGGCCTGGCGGGCGACGCTGGCGGCCGGCCATCTTCCCTCCTCGCCCCCGCGGCCGCCGCCTCGCAGCTCCGCACCCGGCCGGGACCGCAGGCCAGCCGCCACGGACCATCCCGGCCCTCGGCTAGTGGGTAGCTGGCGCGCGCCAGCGCTGTCGCCACGTGACGGGTGGTACCTGGGCAGCTCGAGCCCTGCCCTCTAGGGTGTTCTCATCGACTGGAGCCGCGGGCGGGACGTGAGGCGCATTGCTTTCTTGGGGCATCCTGGTGCATTGCTGGTGGAGCCTTTGAAACACATGCGCAGGGCGGACTTCAGTGCCACATGTCCATCTTCCCACTTCGGTGGGGCTGCTCTGGCCTTTCCCGCCCACGGTTCCCTCGAGGTCGGTCCCTCCTCTGCCACCTCCGTCGCATCGGGCAACACTCTGTGATCCCACGCAACAGCCACCGTCTAAAGGGTTCACACTCGATTCTGGGGCTCAGCTCGGTGTCCCGACCCGACTGTAAGCGCCCCCAGGGCAGCCGCGTCAGGGACAGTGCGCATGGGGCAAGGTCAGGAGGAGGCTCTGCGCCGGATCGTCGGGCCGGCAGCTGACCCAGCGGATGAAAGCCGACGCGGCCCGGGAGTGGAGCTTCCAACCACCAGTTTTCATGATGGGGGGATACGGGGTGGGGAGCGACCGGAAGCCCCCAGAGTGCGGCCGGGTGTGTCCCTTTGACGGCCGCCTTCTGGGCAACTCCATTCGTCGCTGGGGCAGCGGAGGCTGCGGCCGAGCTGGGCTCACCCCACCCTGAGAGCCGGCCGCCGGCCGCCTGGGGAGGCTTGGGAAATGGGCGAAGTGGTCAGACTGGTTTCCGGAGCCGGGCTCGGAATCCACGCGGGCTGGCAGGCATTGGTGGGGGGAGGACTGCGCCCCGCCAGTAGCGTTGGCAAAGCCATCCTGGGATGCTTTGTTTTCCACCCTCGAAGGAGACCCCGCAGGATGGGGGTGGGAGGGACAGCAGGCGTCCGGTTGGGGAAACCCAGTTTCGGGTGTGAACCAGCAGTCTGGCAGCTCCTCACCCCTCCGGTGCCCAGCCCCCTCTGCCGCGGTCCCGACGTTGGCCAAGAGTACTTGGAGGAGTGAGCTCCCCGTCCACAGCGAGCCTGGGCTTTGATCTTGGTATCTGAAAGAAATAAGGGGAGGGGTGGGGGTGTGTGAAGAGTCCAGCTCTGCCACTCACCTTCTGAATGACCTTGCACCAGTCACTCCCGTCTCCCAGCCTGTTTCCTCATCCACCACCGTCCCTTCCAGTCAGACACTCCTGGGAGTCTAGGTGGGCTGGGAGATGGGGACTCCCTAGGGGTTCTGTTGAAGGGAAGAGAGGGTGCAGGAACCGGTGGCCATGTGCTCCTCCCCCCACCCCCAGCCTGGGATGTGCAGTCGGGAGGAACCAACCAGCTGTTGGAGACCTTGGGCGCCCCAGGGGCTGGGGACTTGGGGATGGGAAAATGGAGTCTTCAGGGAGAAAATCCCCTACCAAGGAGTAGCGTGGCACTTGACGGAGTAGGCTGCCGGGAGCCAGTTCTCCCGCGGTCTCGGGGCTGAGGAAGGGGTGCCTCATCTTCCCCCACACACGCCACAAACCCCTAGGTCAGGAAGTCCTGTGCAGGGGCGTTGAGGGAAGGGGTTGAGCAAGCGGCGGGGGGCTGGGGTGTTGGGGCAACAGCACTGCCATCCCAGAAAACTGGAGTGCCGAATCTCCCGTTTGCAGCAGCTGCTGAGCAGCTAGGGGGGTATCGAGAGCCGCCCACGCTGCGGTCTTCTTTGAGGTTCCCAGGAGAAAAACGAGGGCGTGAGGTTGGCACTACGGGTAGGTGGGGGCTCCAGAATTAGTGATCTCCCAACCAACCCAACCAGAAGAGAGAAGGGACTCGAGGCTACAAGAGTATCCAGCTCTTGTCACTAGCCCAGCCTGCGGGGGACCCCCCCTTTCCGCAACAAGGGTGGGCTGCGGCGAAGGCGCGGGTCCAGCCTGGCAACCGATGTGGGGGTCCCCGCTGACCCTCTGAGGCTAGGCGAGTGGCCGTCGCACGCGGAGCCCCCCTTGGGAGGGGGTGTGCCGGCCCCCCGGGAGGGGCGGGCCGAGGGCGTGGGCCCGGGAGCCCCCAGGCCGCCCAGCCCGGGTGGGCTGCAGGGGCCCCCGCGGGCCCAGGGCGGGCTTTGTCTAACGCAGCTCCTCTTTGGGAAGGCGCCAGCTCGGGTACAAGATGGCGGGGAAAGGGTGGGATCGCAGGCGCTCGCCACGCGGAGCGGCCGCGCTCCGCCTGCAATGCAGCAGGGGGAGGGGCGGGAGGCGCCGGCGACACTGCACGCCCCTAGCCCCCGCTCCGGCCACCGAATAACCCCCCCCGCCGGTGACCCCGCGCCCCTCTGTCCCCGCCGCCTCTGTCTGGCGGCTGCAGCCTCCGCCTCACTCCGCAGAGCCCCGGCCGCGGCAGCTGCAGAAAATGGCTGCCAAAGCGGCGCCAGTCGCCACGCTGCCACGGGCGGGGGGCTGGCGCCGCAGCCCACCCGCAGCCCCACTCCCTTCCCCTCCCCGGGACTCTCCGCCCGGGCGCCGGGACCCTAGTGGGCACCGGGGGATCTGGGGCCGAAGCGGGGGGAGAGAGGGGAGGGGGAGGGGCGGTTACCTAGCGGCGGAGGGAGCAGGAGTGGGGGGTGGCAGGGGGACAGTGCAGGGAGGGCGCTGTCGGTCTGTCCCCCACCCCGCATGCCCCGTGCCCTCGCGAGGTCGCGGCGCCCGGGTGGGGCAATGCTAATGGGCTGTTGACCTCGGTGACCGCGTGCTGCCCCACTGTCCTCACCCCCACCCCGGCGCTGGAGCTGGGCTGGCCAGCCCTGACGACCCCCACAGCCCCCCACCCCCGGTGAAAAATAAAAAATAAATTAAAAATATGTGTGCGTGCCGACTGCAAAATGACCCAAGCCCGGAACTCCGCGGAGAAGATCCGGGTGGATCCTTCGGCGCCATGAGCCGAAGCGGCGGCGGCAGCTCAGCAGGTGCCGCGAGCCCACCCTCTTCTCTGCAGAGAGCAGCTCCCCGACCCCCGCCTCTGCCCAGTCAAGGGCCGCCCGCGCCGGAGAGGGGCCCGCGGCCACCCTGCAGCTCCCTGGCACCCGGGCCCAAGCAGGCTTCTCTGGGCGCCAAGGGGAGCCCGGGCTCTGGAGAGGGGCGTCCAGAGCGAGCTGGCGAACCTGCCCGGGGCGCAGGCTCAGGACAGGGCCTGGGGGCGCACCAGGGCGGGACGGAAATTGCCCCCGGAGCCCCAAGGCTGGTATTGTTGAGGAAAAAACGAAAAGTGCGAACAGAGGACCCACGGGTGGGGTCGGGTTCCGGAGCCCGAACCACTTGGCGCAGTCGAGTGGGTCCGTAGCCCCCTCTTACTCCAATCCCGAACAATCCCGGCCGTAGTGAGGCGGGCTGGCCGGGAAGAAGTGTATCTGTAAATTGGGACTTTATTTTTCCCTATCTGCAAGTTTCTCTCACGCCTCCCGCCAACCGCGTACTCAGCTCCAGCGATTTCACCGCTGCTGGCTGGAAATTTCAAATTCAATAAATCAGAGGGCAGGGACAAAGAGCCAACAGGTCAAGGAAAGGGGTTTCCAGACTCGAGAATGGCTTCTGCTCTTGCGGTTTAAGAGTAGAGAAGAAGAGGCACAATTAGGAGACACGTCCCTGTGCGGGGAGAACATCTGGGAGCCTCCCTCCCCCCTCCCCGTCCTCTCGCTGGGTGAAGGTATCCCCCCGCTGGGCGAAGGTATCCACCTACCTGAGCACCCAGAAACTTGGGGATGGTTATTTAAAATGAATGAACTGCCTAAATGGGCGTGGGGAGGTGCGGGGCAGGGATGGGCTATGTAGGATCACCGGGAGGCTGCAACCGGGTATCCACGGATTTTCCAGTGCTCAGAGAGGTCTGCATGGCAAAGGTCCAGCTCTGGGCGCCGACCCAGACAAACCCTCTGCCCCGAGGGCATCCCCAGCCCCTGAGCAGAAGGAAAACTGTGCTTTCTGCTAGGCAAGATACCGCGGTAGCAAAGCTCAGCCAAGGTCAGGGAGGGATACGTGCTGGCACCAAGGGCTGCTGCGGCCACGGCGCTTCCTTCTCCAGAAACAGCGAGGAGGAGGCGGTGGCCAAAACTAACTCCATCCAGCAGGCAGCGCCCTCCCCAATCTCGCACCCTCGTTCCCTGGCAGAGCCCGCTTCTGCCATCTTCCCCTGGGAGGTGCCAGGTTCGGGGATTTGAGTTTGAGAAGGGAAAGAGGGCGAAGGCGAAGAAGGATGCCCGAGACCGAGCAGAGGTCACGCGGGTCATCGTTCTCCGTTCCCCATCCCCCACCCGAGCCAGGTCTCCTATGCGACCCCCACCTGCGCCGGGCTCCAGGCACAGCCTTCCCAGTAGGGGGCATCGCTCAATGCCTGGGCTAGGCGGCAGCCCTAGAGGCAAGCTCGGTCCCAGGGCGCTAGGGTTGTCTTAGCCGTCCCCTTTGGTTCCCCTGGGGACAGGCGCGAGTCCCCGAGGCGGTGGCTCTGGTTGCCTCGGCGTCGCTAGGAGGACAAGCGCTTCGGAACCGGTTACCACTCGGGAGGGGTCAGCCGGACACCTGTGCGTGCGTGCGCGTGCGCGCGCCTCTGAACACGAGGGAGGGGCCGAGGGGAGCCCCGGGAACCGCTGTGCGTTTACTGCCTGAGTTTTAGGGGAACCGGAGCCTCATCTCCACGGGAATAGCGACGTCTTCTCCCTCCTCGGGCTCCCGTCCAGCGGGTGGGCCCAGCGCTGAGCACTTGACCTGCATCCCGCAACCACCAATGCACTGCGTTGTGCCTGGAAACCCGAGGGTGGCTCTATCAGTACATTTTTCTCCCGCACTCAGCGTTCCCCCCAGAACGATTGGCAGGTTTTTAAAATAAGCTTTAAATGAGACATCGATTTATCATTATTATGATTGCATTCAGAAATCCAGCCCGAAGGGACACCCTGGGGGATGGTAATTTGGTGGTACCTAGGACTGTTTGTGGTTTAGCACATCCCTAGTTCCGCAAGCACATTTCTTCGGCAGCTAATTGCTCTGATTACCTTTGGGGCGGGGGAGGTGAGCGTGTGTGTGTTGCGGGTGGAGGGGAGACTCGGACTGTTCGCAGAGCCCAGTGCGTGCACACGGTGGACCTGATGCTGCGGCAGCAACTGCAGCAGCGACGCGCGCGCGCGCGCACACACACACACACACACACACACACACACACACACACCCCTTCCAGCTCCCCTCCCGCATCCGGGCCTTCCCGCTCCTCCGCCTCCGTTCGCCGAGGTTTGGGGAGGGGGTGCGTGGGATGGAAGTGGGAGCTTGCGCGAAGGGGGCGAGGACAGGCCGAGCGGGAGGAAGAGAATGACAACGAGGCCGAGGGGGAGGGGGACAACGGCGAAAAGAAAACTTGGGGAGAGGGTCAGGCAAAAATGGGGGTAAGCAAGGAGAGGGGTGCCGAGACGAGAGGCGGGGATGCTGGGGGAGAAAGAAAGGGAGGGGGTGGGGAGCGGGCGGGGGCGGCTGGCTCGTTTCCACTCGTGAGAGCCGGTTGCTGAGAGACGCGCGGGCCAATGAGCTCGCACCAGCTCAGCCCGGCGCCCTCCGCGTGTCCTTATATGGTGCGGCCGCTCGGCTGGCGCTCGCGCACATCGCCATATAAGGGCAGGAACCTAAATACAGGCTATACCTTGTTCTCCGCTCGCCCGGCCGCGGCCCCGGCGATCGATGAGCGCGCCACCGAGCGGGCTGCGGCGCGCGGGCCCCGGGAGCGGGCGGGGAGGGGGCCGCGGCTACCGCGCGGCCGGGCCAGATGTGGACTGCGCAATGGCAGCCCGGGCCAGCTGTGGCTCTCGGAAGGTGTAACCCGCTGCCGCCAGTTTCCCGACTCCTTCCCTCCCACTCCCTCCCCACTGCTTCCGAGGTGCAAATGCAAATGAACCGGGATTGAAATCTAATTGCTTTTGTTTAAAAAAAATTGTGTGAGCCAGTCTGTGTTGAGTCTGAGCAAAGGCCCAGAATCGCGAGAAACCTAGCCGAACGCCTGGAAGGTGGTGGGGTGGGGAGGAAAGAGACCTGGACTGTGATTTGGAGGTTCAGGGTCCCCCTCAGCTGTCTCCCGAGGCCTGGCCCATGGTGCCGTCAGCTGAGATCCTGCGCCCCATTTCTCCGACCTCCTCGGCGCCAGGCCTGGCGGAGGTCCCAGGCCGGGTCTCGAGAAGCGGGAGCTGCGTGTGGCCCAGGCGGCGAGGACCCACGGGCTCGGTGCCCGGGCGTCCCAGGCAGCCTGGAGCCAGCCGGGCGGCGGGAGGGAACGGTGAGAGGCATCGCTGTCACACCCCTCTCAGCGTCTCCTCTGTACCTGCCTGCTCCTGGACGGCAGGCTAAATGCTGCCCAAAGTGACAGGCCCGGCGGGTCCGCGGCCCAGCTACGCGATTGGGCCCAAGGAGGCCGGATCAGACAGCTGCGAGGGGGAGGGGCCGCAAGGGGTGTCTTTGGGAGGGGAGGTTGGCCAGGGTGGAGCCTCGGCCATCTCGGGCTCCTGCGTAAGTCTTTGACCCCCAAGTCCTATCTCCAGCTTGTTGCACCGCTTGCCTTTTCCCTCCTCACTCTGGCCGGTTTCCTTGCCCACCTGGAGAAGAGTTTTGGCCTCCTCCAGGCGACGGTCTGGACAAGGGAATGGCCCCTGGTCAGGTTGTCTGCCAACCGGGGAGGAGCCTCAGTGGTGTGGTGACAGTTCTCCTGCCAGCTGGGTGGGTGGCACAGCATGGCTTTGCCAGTGAATGTTGTTGGAGACCCCAATAGCTCACCTATCGCTCCCCACTGTGTACTGGGCTGAGGCCTTTTCTTCCCACCGTTTGCAATGGGCATGAGACTCCCAGAGAGTCTTGCCAGAGGCTGATGGTCCTGAAGAAACCTATGCATCTGGACCAGTGGCCCCCAGAGTCTGAGAGAACGATTCCTCCTCTCACACTCCACGGGTGCCTCAAGTGCCCCTCTCTTGGCAGTTTGAACTGGGGTTGTGTCGACCTTGCTTTGGCTTCCCCAGTGCCTGGAGATGCCACAGAGGGAGCCTCTTCCCTCTAAGGAGGCCATTTCCAGTAGCATGATGCCACCTATAGAATGTACCTGGAATTAGTCCCAGCTGTGGCTATGCCTCCAGCAGCTTGGCACTGGTACTGGAGCTGGAGAGAAGATAATGCCCCCCCGTTGTCCCTGACTGAGGTTGGGACTGGAGAGGCCATCTGGTCACTCAGCGCTTCCTTCAGGACTCTTCCTCTTTCTTCCTGGGCCCCCTAACTATTTAGTAGCTCTGAGCCTGGCATCATTTGAGAAACTGAGACCAGTACCGGGCACAGCTGGGACAGGAACTCCCAGCTCTCCTCAGGAGTCCCCGTGATTTCTAGGCAGTCACAAACTCCAGGGTTGTGTGCTGGCTGAGGCAATGCACCAGTGGCCAGCCGTCAATGGTTAACAAGTATTTTCTAAAGGTTTTGGAATCCCAGTAAACCTGACCACACGACCCCAAATGTACGGAATGTGGAAACTAGACAGGCTGCTCCAAGACTACCTGCTCCAAATGACCCTTTTACAGGAGAAACTGAGATCGAGAGAAAAAAAAAAAAAAAAAAGACTTGTCCAAGGCAGCTCAGCCAGTCAGGGGTGGAGCAAGTGCAGGTTTGGACCCAATTCTTTCCATTCCCAATCCAATCTTTTTGGATTATGCAGGCATGTCTCAGCAGCAGCCCGGGCACTGGCTTCCATGTTTGCATGGTCTGGTGGTCCTGGAACCCTGGAGCTGGTGCATGAAGACCCATAGTGGCTGCCTGATTGGCTCTGCAAGCACTTTGGAACTGACTGCCTTTGATGGCAGCCAGTGGCTCTTCCTGGGTGGCTGGGGAGGAGGGGGGCCAGAGGCAGGAAAACTCTGTTGGACTCTGGCCCCAGGCTGCTGGGCTTCTCGTCTGGCCAAAGTCTGGGAAATCCAAGGGCCAGTGACCCCAGCTGCACCCCAGATGGCTCTCTTGTGCCAAACCCCATGGCTTGGAGCAGCAGGAGGGCGTGTCTAGCTTCCTGCCGAGCCTGGTTCCACTACCACGGCACCTCCTCTTAGGCACCTCAATTCCTGGGTGACAGACCTAAGTCGAGCCCTGTCCTGCAGCTTAACTTGGTCACTAGCAAGTTACTTAGCCCCTCTGAGTCTATTTCCCCAGCTTTAAATGTGGTTAATAAAGTCTCCCTCTAAGGGCTGTGATGAAGAATAGAAGTGAAGAGTTCAGAAATCATCTAGTCAGAGCTTGCTATGGAGCCAGCAGCCCTTGCTCAGCGGATGGTAGCTACATCTATCCACTCCCACCACTCCTGCACACCCTCTTGTACCAGGCTGGGCACAAGACTCTGGGATACAAATGACCATAAAACATCATGTACATTTGAGCCCATGTAGAAACAGGTACTCCCAAGCACTCCCCAGCAGGCTCCCTTGGGCAGTTGGTTGGTGGGTGTCAGCTCCAGCTTCCTCCCTACCCTTGAATAAATTCCTCCAGTCAGTGCTCTCCAGTTCCAGCCTGGCTCCACCCTCTGCCCTGCCCCACCCTCTGCTGCAACTCAGAATCCAGCTGTCTATCCCTTGGCTGGCTTCCCTGAGCATCCCTGGGAACTCTCCAGTGTAGACAGCCCCGGGATCTTTCCCTCTGGGGAAGAGAATTGCCTGAACCCACAGAAGCTGGAAGAAGCACTACCTTACTGTAGGAAATTGAGCCTGGGACCTCTTTCCCCATCTTAGAAAAACAACACGTGTGTGTGTGTGTGTGTGTGTGTGTGTGTGTGTGTGTGTGTTAAGGAGTCCTGCTTTCCTGGGATCCGAAGTACTCTCCATGTGGGTCCATTATAGGTACCTGTCATAGCAACAAAATGGGGAAGAACCTGCCAATCTGGCAGGTGGGAATACTGATTTTCCAGAGAGGAGAGGAGCCTGCTCTTCTTGCAGTGCAAGTGCTGAAGGCACTTTCCTGGATTCCCCTGAGCTGGAAACCCGGGCTGGACAGCATTGAGAGCCTCATCTGGAGGGGGCACCCGGGTTAGCCTACAGGATCTGAGTACCCAATGGTGGGGAGGAGAGGCTCTGACTGAGGCTCCAAGTCACTCCCCCAAGCCACCTCTCCTCCACTTCTGTGCCCAACTTTCCTTCTCTTCCCCCACACTTGCCTCTGGCACACCCTCACCCTCAGACTCCCATCTCCACGCTCGCTGTCGGCTCACCCCTCAGCGGAGACAGGCGACTCCTCCACCCGCTTCTGAGTGGTCCAAGCGCCTTTAAAGCCCAGACGGATTGCTGAGATCCCCGCACCCACTGCCCTCACTCTCTCCATTTCCACTGGACAAGTCCGCGCGGACCCGACTAGTGCAAAGTGCGGCGCGAACTTTTCGCCTAATCAGACTTGGGAATTTGCTCTTAGAAGTTTCCGACTCCAGGGAGGAAAGCTCACCACCCTGCTGCCCCGCACTGGGGCTTGCGACGGTGACTCGCAGCCCGAAGCGTGGCGCTCGGCGCCCCCAGCCCGCGGGCGCCGTTCCAGCGGGATGGGCAGCCCGTCTCTCCGCGTGGGCTGCTCTTTGTTCTCGGTCGGTTGGGCCCGGGTTGGCTCCGGCTCTGGGGTCAACGAAGCCATTGCTCCGGACCTTGCAGGCTGGATGGTGTCCCCCTCAGGATGAGAGGCTGCTCGCGGGCCGGGGAGGTCCGACCCCTCCCCTAAGCTTGTGTGTGCAGGGGTGCGGTAGTGGGGAGGACTGTTCCGCGACCCACGGCCCGGGGCTGCTAGAACACCCAGAGCGGCCGGAGAACGAGGTCGTCTAGAGACCTTCTCCTTCAGACTTAAGAGATTTCGGAAGCAGTGGACCCAGCAACGCCTCTGGCTCCTTTCTCTACTATTCATTGGGTGTTCTCCCTACTCTCCTAAATGGAGAAATTGAGGCTGAAACCTGGAGCTATGATTGGGAGGCCTGGAATCCCAACTCTCCCTGCGTTTCCTAGCGAGGAAAAGACTTGAGAGCGGCTAGAACATTTCCTCCGGTATTCCAGGGGTGCCCTTCCCCCAGGGCGCCCCTGCCCCCAGGGAAGAAGCTGTGATATCACACCCACCGCCAGAAAAAAGATAATACCTCTGGGGTCGAGCTGCGCCACGCAGGGAGGTGTAAAAAAGGCAGAATGGAGACTGCGTCCAAAAGGCAGTGAGAATGAATGCAGAGGAAAGAGAAAGGAGATGGAGGGAGGGCCGGCTTCCTTGTCCCAACCCAGTAGTCCCAACTCTCAGCGACACCCTCTCCCGCGCCCCGCGGTCTCTTGGCGCCCTCCTCCTTTTCCGCGAAAACAGCCAGTCCTTCGACCGTGGGCTAATCCTCCGCCCATTTTCCCTCTCGCTTGCTCACTTCACTCTGCAGGTCGCTCCACTCTCAGCAATTCGTAATCCGGCTTTCCCCCTGCAACGCTGATTTTAAATGAAATGTAAGAATTATTTTAAAAGGAGTGACCGCAATGATGGCTTCTTGGTGGCTAAGCTGAACTGGCGCCACTTCCTTAATTAAACATAAAACTTCTGTCTTCTTGGAAGAGATAGGGAGTTCCTGTCCACAGCGCGATGCGGGGGAGGCCGCGGGTGGATCTCCCAACCTTTTGCACTGTGCTCTCTCTGCACTGTTTACTGGGAGAGGCAAGACTGACCTTGGAGGGGACAAGTTCTGCTGCAAAAATCTTCTGGAGCCCAGAATAGCCCTGAAAGTGGCCCCACGATGACAATTCTGGTCCAAATCCATTTGCCATATTTATTTGTGGATTTCTCCATGCCACTCCCCTTCATATTAAAAAAGATCAAAACGATGTTTTAATGTATAAAAGATGCTTCCTCCACATAATGCCCTCCTGACTATCCACACACCCGTTTTCTGCTTTGAATCCAAGGATTTCTGCTGCCCCAGTCGTTGCGGCGACCAATCCCAGAGCAAGGAAGTGCTTCCTCTTGATCTGTCCAAAGGGTGGGGAACTGAGCCTTAGAGGGGCCAGACCAGAGGCCCAGAGCGCTGATCAGCCAGATACCTCCTTAATCCAGTCGGGCCGCTGGTCTACTTTCTCCCCTCCCCACGCTACCTTCAACATCGACCTCCGATACCCCCAGCCACAGTCCATGCTGCCCCCGTTTCCCGAGCCACTGAACATCCCTCTACTGTTGAGGTGATAGAGTGTTTTCCAGGACTCTCACGGTGGCTCAGCCCTTGACCCGTTTGGCCCAAAGTAGATAAACTCCAAGGGTGAAACTAGAAAAACAACAGAAACTCAGCGTGAACATCACATTTCCACTACTTTAAACTTCATCTCTCCCTGGTCTGGTCAAGAACCCCACACTCACAGCAAAATCAGTTTTTCTTGCCGTAAGCTTCTGTTTTCAGGATCTCAAAGACTAGCTGAAGCAAAGAAAATTAATTTTGCCTCCATTTGCTGTGTCATTCTAGATAAGCCATTATTATGCAAATGAGAGAGTGCGGCTTTCAAGATGAATAAGAACGGTGCCGGGTAGCGGCGCAGGACAGCCCCAGATGTTTGCATAATTACTTCTGCCCCAACTTCAAGAGTGCAAAATGTCAAGGGAGGAAGTGTTGCGGGTAAATACGGTACCACGTTCCCTGAATTTGATTTCCTAGAGAAGGGCGGGGAAGTCGATCTGAGGCTTTCATCTGCAGCGAGAGAAGGCGTCCCGACTCTCTGGCGAGAGTGGCCCGGCCTGAGTGGCCGTCGGTGTCCTCCCCCTGGGGGGTGAGCCATCCCGCAGACAAGGGTGGCCGGAGAGACGGGTCTCGCCCGGGCAGTGAGGCGCTTGCGCGGGGACAGAGCCACCGCTGGCCGCGCGCTTTCCGGCAGCCCCGGAACCAGCAGCACGGCTTCTGGGCGTGCGCGGAGCCGGCGCGCTCTGGTCGCGCAACCTCGACGCCCGCCCGGCCTCGTCCGGCCCCCAACAGCGCCCACCCTTGGGACTAACGCTGGGGGCGCACCGCGGAAGTCCCGACCGGGGGCTACAGGAAAAGGCACTGATCAGAGTGGAGGACGCCGAGGTTCCACCAGGGTCCATCAGAAACAAGAAGGCCGGACCCTCCCGAGCACCGTCGCGTTTCCTCCGTCGAATCCCAAACGTCTGCCCCTAGGGTTTCCCGTATGCCCCGGTGAGGGCGAACGCCTCGGCGAACGCCTCGGCCCCCTGAGGTTCTTTCTGAGTGCTCAGACTCGCTCCCCACCCCCACCCCTCCAACATGTGCCTCGTCAAAGGACCCGGCAGGCTCCTGCACTCGATTTTTCCGACCTCTAAAAGGGGAGACTGGATTTTGGCTCTTCTCAGCGTGAACAACCTCGCGAGGAAGTGGCACTGACTGAAGGATCTCCAGTTTGGAACTAACTTGAAGTCCCCTGAGTCACATCAAAAAGTCACTTCAATTCCTTCCGCTTGGGGGCGGGGTAGGAAGTGAGAATGAACGTGAAGCGCCAGAAGGAGTCCCAGGCGTCCCTGCAGATTCCCTGGGGCGGGAGAGATCCTGTGGGGATGGACAGGGCAGTGTGGCGACCAGTTGGCCACCATGGCTGGCGGCCGAAGTGCCAATCCTGACAGAGGTCGGGTTCTAGGGAGCCAGGCGACCTCGCTGAGCGCAGGCTCTAGGGCCACCAGTCACTGCCCAACCTTGTCTTCCCTTGGGAAGTGCGTGTTCCCTGCCTTCTCGATGGATGGGGTCACGAGCGGGAAGGAAGCACACACGGACCCTGTCGAGTCACTGCGAGGTCAAGGCCCTCTCCGTGCAGGCAGAATCCGGAGTCAGACTCTCCACCTGGGGCATCTTATATCACAGGCTGCAGTCAGTGGGTCGAGCCCGGCGGCCAAGGCTGACGCAGCAGCAGAGTTCGCGCGTCCGGGGAATCTCGGGGCCAGGAGGCTTCTGATAACACCCTCCTCTCGGATGGGGCGCAGAGGCCTTGACCCTTAGGCCACCCATTTTTCTCAGGCTTCTCTGCCCCCACACCCCGCTGCCCTCTTCGCTTCTCCCAGTCCCGCCCCGGCTGTGCCTAGGCCGTAGAGTCTGACGCCCTTCCAGGGACGACGGGAACCGAACACCCAGACCTATCCGCTCTCGGACCCCTTTCATCCTGCGGGTTAGGCACGGAGGTGCAGCCGCTCAGGTCTCCCGTCCACCTCGGAGCCATCTCCCCTTGCACCCCGCCAGCCGAGGGTGCCTCCAGGCTCCCGGAGCCGGACTTCGCAAGCAACACCAGGCAGCCTTCCCGGAGAGGACTTGGGGGGACCCACCACGCGGCGCGCGTGCGCGCATGCGCGCATGCGTGCCGGCCTCATCTCTGTGCGCGTGCTCCTGCAGCACCGCACCCGCACGGAGCCAGGCCTCCGCGCTGCAGGAGCCGCGGTTGCGTTTTGGTAGCGAGGCCATCTGGTGGGACGCATCCCGCGGCAGGCCGTGCTAAGGGGCGAGTCTAGACTGTGTCTGAGGAGCACACAGTTTCCCTGGGAGGGTCGGTGAGCACCCGGCTCCCTCTTTGTGGGTACCCCTCATAGGAGGTAGGGAAAGTTCGGGCTTGATACCGGGCTCCTTGGGGAAAGTCACCCAACCCAGACCCACCAAGTCCCATTAGCCTGACCTGGCCCCAGAACACTAATAAGCGACAAGTGTAACAGTAATGATGAACATTTATTGAGCATTTGCCTGTGCCTGACGGTGTGATAGTGCTTACATGACAACTCTCTGAACCTGTCCATTCACCCCCTGGGGTAAGCATGTTAATATTTCTTTTTAAATAACAGTTATAGGAGCTGAAGCACAGAGTGGTTAAGTAACTTGCACAAGGGCACACAGCCAATAAGTGGATTTGAACCACTGGCCCTAGAGCCCACAATTTTAGCCACTGTGCTCTATGATGAAGGAAAAACAAAGACTTCCACCAACATCCAGCCTCCAGCTGAGTCGACTGAGCTCTGAGAACTCCTCCCTCCCTCTGTTGTTCCAGCATCAAATTTTATGCTAATGGCCCAGAGCAGCATCTCTGCTTAGCACAACCAGGTTGCTGATTCTGGCAATAAGATCACTGTCTTCATCTATGGCCAGTTCCATGAGCCTCCATTAGCCCTTTCTTACCTTGAATAATTTCCATAAGCCCTGGAGGAAGTGAAACATGCAGAGTGTCCAAAGCCACTGCTGTAGATATTAGAGAGCATTGGGCTTGGGACTCCTCAGGCAGAACCCGTGTTGTATGTCCTTGGGCAAGTTACTTGCCTCACTGTGCCTCAAGTTTCCTCATCTATAAAATGAGGATAATAGAATTGCTCTTACCAGGTTGATAATGGAATGGCTCTTACCAATGGTAAGTGGGATAATGCAGGTGCCCAACAACAGCTGCTCAATAGATGTTGCTTGCCCCTGTGGGGCTGCTATTCCTCCTGCGATTTCAGGGGGCTGAAGTCAAAGGCTATGTGTCATCTAGAGTGTGTGCAGGCTTGTGGGAAATTATTGTAACATGGTCAGCCCCTTAGTATCCTTTGCAGCATGTTCTCGTGTTTCTCTGACACCGATGGTCTGGGTCTGAAAGTCTACTCGGGAGGAGAAAACGGGACAGGAGAAGTGGGAACTTCTTGATTCTGGGAAGGAGTAGAGGCTAGAGCCCAGGCCAGAAACCATGGCAGCCTCACCTCCAGTCACCGGCCAGTCTGCCTGGGCCGGGTCTTTGGGACCTCTTTGCCGGGTGTTCGGTCACCCCTGCCCTTCCCCTGTAGCGGGCGAACAGCGTCCCGGAGATGTCGGGCCCTGGCCCAGGCGTGGGGGCGGCAAAGTTGGAGGGCGCCCGCCAGGCTCCGGGGCCGCCGGTGGTAAGTCACGGGCCGCGACCGCCACACACGCGGCCACGGCCCACGCGGCCACGCTCGGAGCCACCCGCGCTCACTTCACAGCCGGCCCGGCTGTCGCGCCCGAGGCAAATGGTTGGGTTCCAAATCCGCCCGCGTCCGCGGCCAAGACCAGGCAGGTCCGACACCCGCCAAGCCGTGGAGTTGAAAAGCTCCCAGTGAACGAGCCAAGGCCCGGTCTCACCCTCTAGCTAGAGGACGCGCTGGGGCTTGCTGGTCTGGCGACCCAGGAGCCCAGCCCCTCATCGCGGCCGCCCTTCGCCTTCCCTCCCCTCGGACCGCGCCAGCCTCGGGCCTCCTCCCCGGGGGCTGAGTCCACGGGCAGCGGACACAGGGAGGCCTAAAAGGCCCCCTGGACCGGGGGCGGCTCCCCGGTGAAGGAGGCGGGCGCATGGAGCACAGGGTCCGGACTCTTTCCGGAGACTGGGCCGAGGGCTGGGGCTGGCTTCCAGGAGTCGGGAGCAGGTTGGAGGCCCTTTGTTGGGAAGGGAAGTGGCAGGCGCGTCCCCAGTTCACCAAAACGAGTGCAGAGTCGGGCAGGAGACCCAGGCGTTCGGGAAGCAGGTGTCCCAAGGTGGGCGGGCGTCTATAATTCCATAAACAAAGAAACTGGGCAGCTCATCCCCGGAACTAGGGGGTGGTGGGAAGACTGCTAAAAGAATCGCCGACAATTTCCTTCATAAAAATGCGATCTGAGAGCATTTGATTTCCACTTTCACTCCCCCCCGCCCCGACACACGCACTGTCTCCAAAGACACTCAAATTGCAGCCATATGGGGCTAAAGTAATAGGAAGCAGTTACCTTATTTACTGCAGTGGCGGCGCACTCGAACCTGACAGCCGCAGCCGAGGACCGCCGGGCAATGAAATTAAGAGCAGAAGGTTCTTGTTCTTTGAAACTCTGTTTTGTTTACACCCAAGGGTGCACGAGGGAAAAGCAATTATCTAACTTTGAAGGATAAAAGAGGTTGTGTGGAGGAAAGAAGGGAGGTGGCGAGAACTGAGTGATCGAGGAAGGCAGGTTCAATAAGAAAGGTGGAGAGCGGGGTTCCTTCTTCCCTTGGCTTCTAAGTGTCACCGGCTGATCACTTTGAAAGTCTCAGCGGGAAGGACGCCTCTACCACCCCACGCTAGCCCCCTCTCCCGGCAAGTACAGGCATCTTTCTTCACCCACCAGAGAGGCCCCAGCTCTGGGTCGCGCCAGACTACAAATCTATTTCTCAGACTGCCACCTCTCAGTCTCCAAACTGTCGGGGAGTTGAGGTCACCCAATGACTGGTGTTCACACTCTCTGCAGCCCTGCTCTCTCACAAACAGTTGGCAGCAGTGCGCCAGTCAGGAGTGAGACACACCCCCATCACTAAGTTGGGGGTTGCTTTCCCCACCCCGCGGGACTGAGTTTCTCTGCAGCGGACAAGAACTGGGCTTGGTCTGATTGTTCTCAGATTATTCTATGCCTCTCGTTTCCTTCTGGATCGAGTTCCACCTTTGCTATAGGCGCTGCAGGCAACCCGACGTTTGAAAACTCAGACAGCTCGCAAGCGCTAAGCTAATTTTGTTCAGAACAAGTGTTTTTGCCACCAGACATAAAGACAGGCGGGAAAATGCGACGGGGAAGCAAAAAAAAAAAAAAAAATTACTAAATACCCCTCCGGAGGAGGGGGCCATGCACGGCAGCGCTGGGGTTTTCATTTCCCACTTGAAGCTTCGGAGGCACTTAGGCAAGGAAGAAAAAAGAGAGTGAGAGAGGGAGGGAGAAAGAGAGAGAGGGAGAGAGAGAGAGGGAGGGAAAGAGGGAGGGAGAAAGAGAGGGAGAGGGAGAGGGAGGGGAGAGAGAGGGAGAGGGAGGGAGAGAGGGAGAGGGAGGGAGAGAGAGAGGGAGAGGGAGGGAGAGAGAGAGGGAGAGGGAGGGAGAGAGGGAGAGGGAGGGAGAGAGGGAGGGAGGGAGAGAGGGAGGGAGGTGAGGGAGGGAGGGAGGTGAGGGAGGGAGGGAGGTGAGGGAGGGAGGGAGGGAAGGAGGAAGGAAGGAAAGAAAGAAAGAAAGAAAGAAAGACAGAAAGACAGAAAGAAAGAAAGAAAAAGAAAGAAAGAAAGAAAGAAAGAAAGAAAGAAAGAAAGAAAGAAAGAAAGAAAGAAAGAAAAACACTGGGAGGGAGGAGCTGAGCTAACTTTTTCAGCGTGAAACTGATACCATCGACCTCTGCACGCCTCGTGCAAACTCCGGGTCTGTAAAGGCACCCAACGCAAACACAACTCCCGGGAACAGGGCTCCAGAAACCCTATCAGAAGGGAAACCACCACTCTTCTCTGGCGCAGGCCAGCTTGCGTGGGGTGGGGGAAGGCGGGGGGTAGCGAAGCCGGTCCGTTCCTCCAGCCCGATCGGGACAGGCTCCCTCTCTTCGGCTCCAAGGTGGCCCTGGGGCTGCCCGGGAATTCGGGCGGCCGGTGCGTGGCTGGGACAGCCTGGCAGCCATCGCCCACAGCGGGCAGCGGATTCCAAGCGGGTGCGGGCGGGGTGTGCAGAGCGACCCGGGCCCAGGGCGGAGGGTGGGCTTTCTCTGGGCGGGGAAACCAGACACTTATAGGCGGCTGAGGCCGACTTTATTTTTACTGCCCAAACTGTTGGAAAGTATTTAAGCTTAAACAGAAACAGCTGTATCGCTGGCACCGGCCAACGAAACTATTTGTTACCGGGAATGACTTTTTATGATTAAGGACGCGGCCGTCGGCGGCCTCTCGCGGGCAGCCCGCGCGGGTCGCCAGAGCGATCTGGGCGTCGCCAACTCGCTGTTCGCTTATAAGACCAAATGGCCAGAGAGAGGAGACTGTACACCTAAAGCCCACCTTGTAAAGTTTGAGCAAGGCCAAAAACTGGAACCCCGCGTTTCCAGGGGTGGGGGCGGGGAGTGGCAGGGAGGGTGGGCCGGGAGCCGCGCCTGTCCCGCGCTTCCAGGACGCGCCGCTCCCGCCGCGCACCTAACTTTGGACAGGAGGCCGGTTTTCCGCTCTGGGCTTTCTGCCCTTTCGAGTCAGACTCCTTGGCTCGCCTTTCCTTCTCTCTCTCTCGTTCTTTCTTTTTTCTCTCTTCCACCACATCCCTCGCCAAGGGAAACTGCTTCCAATCAAGTTTATCAGCGATGTTTTAACTAAATCGTGGGTTCCGAGGAGTAGGTGCTGTTACTTGCAGCTTGGTTGGTAAGAGAAAAGTGTTGGGGATTGCTGGGCCCGGACTTGGGCTGCTGTCCCCGCCGCCGCCGCCCCAGCCACGGGTCACCTCGAGCTGAACAGGAGCTTGTGTTTGCGTGTGTGCAAACTCGAGGCTTCTAGGGCCCGGCCCTCGCCCCCTTTCCTGGACCCCGCCATTTTCGCCCCTCTTCCTCAACCCGCACTAGACCCCGCGACGCTCCCCGGGTTTTCTCGCGGAGTGTCTGCCACGCACGTTGGGAAGAGCTGTGGACAGGAAGTGCGCGGCGCAGGCCCAGCGGGTCGCCCGGATCCGGGGGAAGCAGGACGCTCCCCCAGCCGCGCGCCCCAACCCCAACCAAACTCCAGACTCTGCTTGGTGGTCGTCCATGCCCTCCCCCAACACACCCAGGCCCGGGGCACGGAGCGGCTGGGCTGTGGCTGGCGACCCTTGGGGCCAGGGCCTGGCGGGGACGAGCAGCGCGGGCTGGCGGCAGAGGCAGGTGGCTGCGGGCGTCTGGGACGGGTGGGGGGGGCAAGAAAAAGGCGCGCGACGCCCCCCACGGGATCCCGGGGTGTGGGAAGAGTCGGACGGCAACAGCGAGCCGCCACTGGGTCTGCATTCGGCTTCCAAGCTGGGGGCGAGCGCTCGAGCCCAGCCCGGCTCGCAGGGCCCGGAGGGTGGCCGAGGGCAGGGTTGCGCGACAGGAGAAGGAGACGCAGGCACATTGATTTGTTAGCGGGATGGGGCTGGCGGCAGCGGGGGAGGCCGTTGTCATGGAGACCGAGGGTCGGGTGTGCAACTCGGGGGGAGGGGGCCGGGTGGAAGAGCTGGCAAGGGGCGCGTCGCCGGCTCTTGGGGTTCGGGCGCGGCCTGCGGCGCCCCAACACCTGTGCATTGTGCATTGTGCGGCGCGGGCGACGGCGGGGGGAGGGAAGGGCGCGAGTCCGGGCGGTGGGGGTGGGGCGGGCTGGGGGTCGCTGAGGGGGCGTGGCCTGGCTGACACCACCGCAGGGGTCCCAGCGAGAGCTGTGAGGGACGCTGAGCACCGGAGGGACATCTTGGCGGCGGGAAGGGGGCCCCGGCGGGGACAGAGGGTGGACAGCCCCCCTGCCAGCCCAGCAGACTGACAGCGGCCGAACCCGCCCTCCATGCGACGTCACTTCCGGCGGCGGCCTCCCTCTCTCTCTCTCTCTCCCCCCCCCCCCACCGCCAGCGCTCTGTCTCCGGAGTCGCTTCGGACTCCGCCCCCTGGCGATTGGAACGCGGGTCACGTAGCAACGCGGGGGAGAAAGCGAGAGGGGCGTGGCCCACAGCTCGCCCAATCAGAGCGCGGGAGAGCTGGCCCTGGCCGCTCGGCTTTAGCAACGTCGTTAGCAACACGTGGGGCGGGAGGAAGAGTGGGGAGAGAAGGGAGGAGGGAGCCGCGCGCGGGAGGGGGTGGGGAGGGAGCGAGCGCGCGGGAGGGGGAGGAGAACTGACGTCAGCGGGAGAGTATTATGGTCTGTCGTGCGCTGGCTGCTGCTTTTCTGCTCCTGGAAGCGGCCAAGGGGGGAAGCGGCGAGTCAACATGGAGCTTTCAGCGGTGGGGGAGCGGGTGTTCGCGGCCGAAGCCCTCCTGAAGCGGCGCATACGGAAAGTAGGTGCCCCCAGGCCTTGGGCCGAGCCCTCCCCTCCCGGCCCGGGTTCCCTCCCCCTGCTGCAGCCCAGCTTCCCTTCCCCCAGGTCCCAGCAGCGGCCGCGGCCGTGGCGGCGGCTCTGAGCCCAAGCGCTTTCCTTAGACTTGCAGCGATGCACAGATTGCATGGGTGGGGGGTGGGGGGCGGGGTGGGGGGAATGAATGCCGGTGCATGCACTTTGTGCAGCGTTTCGTGCAGGGGCGATGCAGCGGGCGCTTGCCTTTCGCGGTGGGATTTCGCGCATTCATTCGGTGCATGCATTTTTTTGCATGTATTTCTCGTGTCCTCGTCATGCATTTTTCCCCGTGCACACATACATTTTCCTTTTTACATCCTCAGGGACGCATGGAATACCTCGTGAAATGGAAGGGCTGGTCGCAGAAGTAAGTAGGTTCTGTGCAATTCTCAACCCCAGACTGTTATTTGGGAGCTTGCTTTCTTCCTCTTTTTCCCTTTACGTTGAAATACAATACAATGCAACAAGAAAAGTTACAGACATACACACACCTACCCGCGGCTCTTTCCCTGCTCCCGGGACTGATGCCCACTTCTTCCTGATTCCTTTTAGGTACAGCACATGGGAACCTGAAGAAAACATCCTGGATGCTCGCCTGCTCGCAGCCTTTGAGGAAAGGTAGAGGCCCCTCCAAGCTTCGACTTCTCACTTAGAACATGAAGGGTGGCTCCTATCCAGCTTGAACTGGAGGCCCACTTGGTTTCTTTACTCACACACCCCTTTCTCCCTCCTTCCTTTCTGTAGGGAACGAGAGATGGAGCTCTATGGCCCCAAAAAGCGAGGACCCAAACCCAAAACCTTCCTGCTCAAGGTAGGATGGCAGTGTCCAATGGTGGGCAGCAATGTTATGTCAGTTTGTGGGAAGCGGGCCCTGAGGGCTTGTGAACCAGTGGGGTGTCCTATTCGTAATCTAGGAGGGAGTCCCCAGACAGGCTGTCACCAAGTCACTGGCACTGCTAAGTGTGTCTTGAGGGGAGGGGTATTTTAGAATTCCACACTAGAATTCCTTTATCGGACCCCCCAGCCATCCCAAATAGACATGTAATCAAATACAAGAAGTGTGCTTGGTGTGGATGGCTGCTTCCAGATAGATCGTCTACTCCTTCCTCCAGACTGCTGCCCCTAAGCTTCACCCCAACCCATATAGAAATTCCAAGGCATCAGAGAGTGTAGCAGGGAGGGTGGGGCTGGAAGAGGGGTGGGGAGGTGGGGGCGGTGGACAGGGCACTGCTCTGCTCTTGACACTGCATTCTCTTCTTGCAGGCCCAAGCCAAGGCAAAGGCCAAAACTTACGAGTTCCGAAGTGACTCGGCCCGAGGCATTCGGATCCCCTATCCCGGCCGCTCACCCCAAGAACTGGCCTCTACTTCCCGGGCCCGTGAGGGCCTTCGGAACATGGGTCTTTCGCCACCGGGGAGCAGCAGCACCTGCCGAGTGGAGCCCCCTCGGGACCGTGATCGAGAGAGGGAGAGGGAACGAGAGCGTGAACGGGGTGCTAGCCGCACAGATGACAAACCCAGCTCGCCAGGCGACAGCTCCAAGAAGCGAGGTCCCAAGCCCCGGAAAGAGCTCCTGGACCCCTCACAAAGGCCCTTGGGAGAACCCAGTGATGGCCTTGGAGATTACCTCAAGGGCAGGAAGCTGGACGACACTGCTTCCGGGGCAGGAAAGTTCCCAGCTGGCCACAGTGTGATCCAGCTGGCTCGAAGGCAGGACTCGGACCTGGCCCAGTGTGGTGTGGCCAGCCCCAGCCCGGCTGAGGCCACGGGCAAGCTGGCTGTGGACACCTTTCCAGCCAGGGTCATAAAGCACAGGGCCGCCTTCCTGGAGGCCAAAGGCCAGGGCACCCTGGACCCTGGTGGCCCCCGGGTCCGGCATGGCTCAGGCACCCCCAGCTCTGTGGGGGGCTTGTATCGGGACATGGGGGCCCAAGGGGGAAGGCCCTCCCTCATCGCCAGGATCCCAGTGGCCAGAATCCTGGGGGACCCAGAGGAAGAATCCTGGAGCCCCTCTCTGACCAACTTGGAGAAGGTGGTGGTCACCGACGTGACCTCAAACTTTTTGACCGTCACAATTAAGGAAAGTAACACGGACCAAGGCTTTTTTAAAGAGAAAAGATGAATTGCTGGGTGGGTGATCCCAGGACAAGAGAGCAGGAGAGAGAGTGAGAGTGCAAACTTGGCATAATGCTTTTTATTTCTGGGTGGGAGGTGGCCTTCTGGCTGGTCCTTTCCCATCCCTACCTTCACATAACCCCCTTCCTTTCATCCCTCCCCCTCAGTTTTGGTTGGAAAGATTATCTCTAGAGTTATATTTTCTATTAGATGTAAATATGTTATTTAAGAAAAAATATCTAAATATATATATTTCAACTCTTGAAGTTGTTTTATTTAAACGAGGAGAGAAAGAGAGACTCAGTGTGGTTCAGTTGGGGCAGACAGGCTGAGATGGGCAGGAGGGGCCTGACAGCCACCCAGGGCACTAGGGAGGATGAAGACCTGGGCACTGGGCCTCTGATGGTGTCAGGAGAGACTCAGCCAGCCCACCTAACCCCTCCTCCCTTTTCCTACAGCCCCAGGTCACACCCCTGGAACCAAGGCAGGACCTGGATTTTTTCTCTCTTCCCATTGGTGGGCCAGGCCAACAAAAGGTTGGCTCCCCAATCAGAAAGGAAGGGGGTGGGGTCAGTCTGTTATTCTTTTTCCTAATTTTTTTTTTTTTTTAAGATTAAGAAATCTGTTGCGGGGAGAAAGTATTAACTGGAGTAACATTTTGTGTGTGAGGTTAAAGGTAAAAAGTTGCGGGTGGTTGGGGAGCAGCAGATTTCTCCCAGGACCACACCAGAAAAAGCACTTTACGGGAGATGTGTGTGTTGTACACGCAGATCGGATCGTGTGTATGTCATGTGGACAAAATCTCCCAGTTCCCTCGATTCCTTTCCTTACTCCACAGAAAGAAAAGAAATCCAGCGAATCTGTTTACATTCCCGAAATGCCAGGATAAATTGGGAGGATTGCATGTCAGTGCCCAGAGTTCGAGGCGCTTGTTGTTTTACAAGAAAAGTGGTCGGGGTGGACTTTTCCTTTTCGCGTCCTCTAGTTACGCCAGAAGAGACGGTGGCCCCCACCTCCCAGGAAGAGTTGGACTAGCCTCCCTCCCTCGGGGAGGGCGGGCCGCCAGCTCTCAGGAGAATGTATGGCCAGACAGGCCCACCCTGCGGGACCCACAGAGGGAGGGGCGGCTGGGAGCGGGGGCCGCAGCTTGGCTGGGAGTGCGATGGAGGGTCTGGGCTTGGGGCTCGGGGCTCGGAGCCGGCAGGACTCGCATCCCGGCGGTTTCGGCTGGGAGAGGGGAGGGGCGAGAGGAGGTTTCCATCCAAGAGTGCGCATCAGAACTTTTCCTTTTTTTTTTTTTTACCCCCTTAAAAGCAAAAGCTATAATTTATAGGCCTTTTCGATTCGCGGAGTGTTCTCTATTTGAACTCGACATTCAAACTCCGCCAGAGGGGGAGGGAGGAGCGGGAGTTGGAGAAGAGACGGCTGGGGAGGCCTTGCGTGGCGGCGGGTCCCGGGACGCCCCCGCCCCGGCCGACTCCTGACCACGCTGTGCTCCAGGGTCGCAGAACGTGCGCTCCTCTTTTGACTCAAAAGCACAAATCTGTCCCCCTCACATCCCGGTCCCTTCGAGGAATGATCCTGCGGCCTCCCCGCCCTCCCCCACCCTTAAAGGGCCAGCGGGGATCTAACTTCCCATTGCTAGTGGAGGGAGGGGCGAGGGGGCCCCGAGCCTTGAGAGGAAGCACAGATTCCGGGCGAGCGCGGCGGGGACCCGGGATTGAGGGGGGAAACTTCTCGATGCTGGGGGGACAGGGCGGGAACCCCAGCCTGGTTTCTCTTCCTCACTCCCCGTATTCCCACCTCCCTCTTCTCAGCCTCTCTCTCCTCCAGACTTTTGCCTTTGAAGTGAGGGGGTAAAAAAGAGGAAGACGGTGTACTACATGATTTTTTTTTTAATTATGAAATTGCGCCTGTAAAGAGAAGCCCCTGGAATGGGGATTTTTAAATGCTCGCGTTTGTAAAACTGGTATTTTAGACTTTGTATAAAGAAGCGCCGTTGACCAAGTGTATCTATTTAAATATCGACGCTATTTTCAGATGAAACTTCATTGACGGGACATGTCTGTTACCGAGTGGAAGGTCACTCCGGGACACGTGTCTTCACCTGGCTGCCGCCTTCCCTCCCTCCCTTCCTCCCTTCGCCCTCATCTCCCTCCCTCGGGGCTGACTTTGCCCCTTCCCCCTGACCTTTCCCGGCTAGCGTCGTTCTGCCCCACCGTCCCTCTGTCCTGCCGTCTGTCCGTGGCCATTCGCTCGTCTCTTTTACTCTCTTTTGCGACGCTGACCTGGGGGTGGGTGGGCAGGGCCGGGGCCGCGTGGCTGGGAGTCTGCAACCGCGCGGGATGTGTGCGTGTTGGGTTTATTTAATTCTAAGATTTGTACAAATCTCGACTCGATCTCCGCCTCAGCTCGAGTGAAGGTTGGCACCTATCTTCCGCGGTTGTGAATGTCTGTATCCAATACCGCTTTTTACATGTTTAAATATATACTTTGTAAATAGAGACGTGTCTCGGATTTATTCCTTTTTGCTGGCCCTCGAGAAGAGGGAACAGGCGCCTCGCGGGGGAGAGGATCCTTCCCTCCTCGCTCATTTCCCATCCCACCCCCCTCTCTCGCCCTGTCGGCCCTGGACGATTCCGTTTCCAGTAGGCCCTTCCCCAACTGAGGGGATGCCAAACCCGGCGGTGGAGAGGGGTAGGCTTGGGAGGGAGCGGGATGTGACCCTTCTTAGCCTTCTATAAGGGGATGGTCCTGGCTTTCCTCACCTACGGACTGCACTTCTCTGCGGCCTGGGCAGAACTCGGGGATCTCGGGAAGATGGGCCCGACCTCTGGGTTCCCTTTTCTTCTGGCAGGACTCCCGCAGCGCACCCCACCCCCAGGCCTGAGGTCCTGGTCCCTGACGCCCGGCGCCTCTGTGCCGCGCTCCCCCAGCTTCCCCGCCAGCTCACCAGTGCTGTCTGGGGACCCGCCCCCCAGACCCACCTAGCCTCGCCAGCGCTCCCCGAAATGCAGCGCCTCGCGCCTATTGATTGAGGAATTGAGTTCGCGGGTATTGCTAGGCAACTGGCTGCTCCGAGCTGGCGCAGAGCGCGCTGATGTGATTAGTGAACCCGGAGCTGCCGCGGCGCAGCCCCGCGCCCCCGCCCCCGCCAACCCCCACTGCCTCTCAGTCTCCGGTCTTCTGGGGGGCAACACCCCCATCGCTGGGCGAGGAACGGTCTGGGGTAGAGCAGAGCACAGGGTGGGGTGGGGGTTTCTCAGATTTTCCTGGCCGAAGACTGCAGCAATGGGGCGGGGTCGTGAAGCCGGCACAGAAGAGCCGCCCTTGGGACCCCAAAGAGGCCACCACATTGAGCTCACTTCCACCCCCATAGCCCTAGCAGGCGTCGCCCCGTGGAGAAGCGCGGATCTAGGCGTACTTGGCAGAGCCCGAAGGGAGGCGTGTGGGCACGCGTAGGCTGGCGCATCTCCTGCTCTTGTCCATCGAATCGGTGACCCCACGTTTGGCGGAGCTCTCCCCGCCTCCTTTCTCTAGTCTGTGGCCTGTGTGAGGACCCGGGAGGGAGGGCGCGGCCAGGAGCCTGGGCTTGGGGCAGTGGGTCACCCTTCGGACGTGAGGGACTGGGCCGGCGGGCAGAATCAGAGGGCGGGGAGTGGAGTGGCTTGGCGAGGGTCGCGGCGGGCGGCCAGCCCCAAAGCCCCAAAGCCGTGGCCCCGCTGCTCCACCAAGACTCCCTCCCGCATTGGGCAGCAGAGTGGGCTCGTGCTTTGGGAGATAGGGAGATGGAGGGCACCGACTCTGCCCACTTTCCCCAGTTGTTTGGCCACCACCAGCCTCGGCTTTGATCTGGTGCTTTTTCCACGAGTTTCCGTTGCCTGGGCAGATTCTCTGGGAAAGAGACCAGGTGTGGAGGCCTGGGCCTGTGGTGCTGCTTCCGGCTGGGGCATTCCTTTGCCTCCGGATGGCAGGGCCGCCTCGTGGGGCCGCCGCCAGCGCGGAGCCTGGCCCAGCACACACACTGGTTGAACTGGAATCTTTATGGCTCTTCGGAGAGCGTCGGGTTGGATTTTTTTTGGTCCCTTTGATGCTTAACAGTACAGATGCTAGTCGAGGCCCCGTGCTGTGTGCGGGAGACCCAATGGCGAACAGGCCTGCCCTCGCACTTTGGGGGCTCGTATTCTGATTTCCTCTTCTCACCCCAAAGTCCCCTGGGACCAAAGGGGTGCTTCGGTCCAGCTGGAGTTCTAGTTGGAGCGTCTCAAGGCTTGCTCGGGCTCTACCTCCAGCCTTGGGAGCCTGGACACGGCGAAAGAGGCTGTGGCCTGGGGCCGGGGTTTTCTTCGTGAGACTTTGGAAACGGAGGCTGCTGGGGGGCATCTAAGAGCGGTTGGGTTGCGGGTCGTCCAATTCGGTTCCCCTTAGCAGCTCGGAGCCCCGGGGTGGGGAATGTTCCCCGCGCGTCCAAAGAGCCCTCGGCCCGATCTTCGCGGGTCGCGCGCGCCCTCTAGAGGCGATGGCCTCAGCCCCGCTCCCTGGCGCCCACCCCCTCCCCGGCGGCGGTGCCTTTCTGGGTCCCAAAAGGAGAAGGAAACGCCTCATCTCCCCTACCCAAAAGTACTCTAGAGTGGGCCACCGCGGGCTCCCCCTCTGCGCTCTCCCTTCGGCCAGGCCCTCCAACCACAAAGGTAGGGAAGAAGGATGTGTCCAGCCCGCCAGATCCACCAGGCGCCCTCGGGCTGGACCAGGAGGCGCGGGGCTGAGCCCCCGGGATGCCGCGGGCCAGGTCGGGCCCCTTGGCAGCCCAGCCCATTCTTCTGGGAAGGCGGTGGATTAGGCGATCAGATCAGCAGCGCAGAAACTAACAAAGGCCAGTGTGGGTCAGGGCCCCCCCTCGTGCACGTCTGCCCGGCGCTCTGTACAAGTGGACTCGGGCCCGCCACCGGGAAGGGCGCGGGCTCTTACTCCCTCTAGCCCGCTTTTTCCCGGCCATCCCCAACCCCTTTCTGCTGCTCTCAAAGGCCCAGGACAGGACAGCTAGGGTCGTCCCTGCCCACCTCCTCCAAAAGAAAGCCGCTGCAGCCACCGAAGGCACAACAAAAGAAAACATGCCCGCAGCCTTCCCTGCAGGAATCTGATTGCAAATTCGCAGGGCGAATTCTGGAGCCGGGCAGAGCTGGGGGGGATGCACTGCTGTTTGTATTGGGAATCTCCTCCCAAACTAAAACATTCAGGCCTTCGCCCCAACTAGCCTTTCAATCAGTGGTGGCCAACATCCAGGCCCAACTTCTCTCTTTACTTCAAAGGGAGCTTCATTCTCCCCAGAGGCTGAAATTTATGAATAAATTCATGCTGAGGGTAATGCAAACCTTAAAGGACCAGGGAAGGTTACATAATAAGCAAATCATCTCTTTATTATGAGCCATGGGTTAGGAGTCGCAGTAGCACCACTGATTCAGTTTCTTGTGCTTCATGGCAACTCCCCTGGAATTTTATTGCTGTGTCCTTTAGAAGTGTTACCACGTGTGGTGGATTCAAGGGGTTAAGCAGCTTTCCAACACAGTATCATTGGATACTGGGTGTGTGTGTGGAAATTTTGTTTTAACCTAAAGTGTTAGTTTCTGGGAGATGTCTCAGAGTGAGTTTATAATGTATTGCAGCATCCCTGGCCTCTACCCACTAGACGCCAGTAGCAACAACACTCACCCCTGCCCCCGAGTTGTGGCAACCAAAATTGTCTCCAGGAATTGCCGAATGTCCCCTTTGGTGCCAAACTGCCGTCCCTGGGAAACGCTGGTGTAGGGACTCATGACCAACCCCACCTCTTTGCTTAGAACATTTTTTTTTTTTCCATCCCAGGAAAGTGGCTGAGCCTTTCCCAAAGCCTTTAATTTTTTCACCCCATGATTCAGTTCAAGTCCAGGTAACAATTTTGCCTCAAGAAAGGGAAAGTGAAGACTGTTGTTTCCAGGTATCACTCATGACATACACCAGGCTGAAAAGTTAAGAAAAGAATTTATTGATATACTAACAGTTAACAAAAAGTTAAGACAAAAATCCTGACACCTTTGCTAATGACTCTCCCCTGCAAAATAAATTAACATCAGTCTAAAAAGATCTGCAACCTATTGCTAGCGTTAGTTCTCCAAAAATACTAGAAGATCCACAGAATCTTTAGATGCACTTGAGCAAAAATCTGGTCCTCTAGGCACTACCTCTCCCCTCCTCCCACCCCCTTCCCCCAGAACCATTGTGGGTTTCCTGGGGGAAGCATTTCCTTTAACTGGTCCTGATTGAATATGGGGGCTGGGCTGCTGTGCTGTTTCAACAAAGATCTTAAGTTTCCCAGGGCAATAACATATTCACTTTTGTTCTCTCTCTTTTAAAAAAAGCAAACAAACAGCCACACTTTAAAGTAATTAGAAGTGGCATACATGAATAATTTGGCTTTTTTTTTTAAATTAAAAAACACAAATCAAGCCAGTGATTGGCAATGGTCCAAAGCTCTGGTTCTCCCCCCTAGTTTCCCCCTAATAAAACCTCTAGGCTCAGAGCTCTCTTAGTCAGGTCAGAATCTTGAGTGTAACCAAAAACAAGGAACACTCTTTTTGGTACCAAAAAATATATATAAAAATATGCCAAATCCTCTAAAGAAGAAGATAGACTGGCCCCTTCCTATCCGTTACAAAAGCAAACAGAAAAACAGGATTGAAACACCCACTCAACATACACTGTGATGCAGTTCGCATAAGAAACCCTGCAGGATAAACAGGTCAGATGTGTGACCAATGCCTAGACACACACACACACACACACAGACACACACACAGACACACACACACACACACACCAGCAAAAAAAGTACTACTTTTATTTATTGGTAAACATGACGACCAACTCTGAGCACCTGTCCAACTCTTCAGCGAAGGCTGTCACGCCTGCACATGTGTGTACACACACAAACACACACAAACATGAACCTCTTGGAGTCACAAACACCAAGAAAGACACACAACACAGCAAGAAGGCAAAGTGGCTGGGAGTAAGGTGTTTGCAGATTCAAACTTTGGGATTGAAGTAGCTGGTAAACAGAAAGGCACCTAATCAGGGTTTGGAGACCTGGCTGCTGGGGCTGTCAGATCAGCCCAGATCAGGGTCACCCTGAGGGCTTGCAGGGGAGAGCTGCTACTGGCCTGGCTCTGCAGCCTCTAAGGCAGCAAAACTTGGAGGTTATGAGCTCCTTTGAGGGGGAGGCAGCCCAGAAGAGCCCCTTTAGTCTCACCCAGGGACATCTGGGGACAGGAGGGGAGGTTGGTGCCAGGGGCCCAGGGTGCTGGCACCCCTTCCTTCCAGACTGTGCAGTGCACTGGCATCTCGCCATCTCCTGCTGGGGCAGTGGAGGGGGCATTCTCCCCCTTTACTGCCCACTTTCCAGTTTCAGCCTGGCTGTCCAGGACCCCCAGTCCTCAGGTTTGCCAGGGTGGGCACCACTCCTGCTGCAGCCAGCATGGCTATCACGTACAAGAGTCGGAAGCTGCATCTGGATGCCCCTCAATGAGGTCCTGGATGTGATCTGTCCCCAAAGGCACACTGTTGAAATCGATTTGGCTATGCAAAAGCCATCTCTTCCTATTTGGCGTGGAGGGTGAGGGACTGAGGGGACTGGAGTTCTGGCAGGCCCACCCTCAGAAACCAGAGCCCACCGTGTCCACTGCACTCAGGGCTATGGGGACAACAGAAGATCCCACACCTGCTGGCTGATGTTAACCGATAATTGAAGCAGAAATAAAGTTCCCTGCATTCCCACTTTTTTTTTTTTGGCATAAAGACCAGTGACCCCACTCACTGATGTACCTCTCTGCCCCAAATCAGTAATGGCAATTCTGTTGTTGGTTGGAATTGCCAAGACAGCTGCCGGACTCAGCCATCTGGGGGGAGGCAGTCGGGCTGGCAGCTCTGGCCTTTCCGAAGGCCAGGTGGGTCACTCAGATTTTGTCCCATTTCCAAAATGGTACAGGGATACAGCTTCTCAGCTGGGTAAGAGAACATGGAACCCCCAGAAGTGGGGAGGGATTGTCAGGGGAAGGTAGGTGGGAACTGTGGGAAGCACCTGCACAGCAGCTGGAAGCCAGCGGATGTCGGGAGGGGGGACCTACTGCCAGCAACTGCCCACCTCCCAGTGGATCTGGGGCAGTTTGTGGGGCCATGATTAGGACTAAGACAGTCCTTGAACAGGTTGACAGAAAGGAAGGCAGCAGCGGCCCCCGACACTCGGTTTAGGTGGAAGAGCTCTGGGATCAGCCCCCTCCCTGCCCATGCTGGACTCTTGAGTCATCTGGGGGCTGCTGTTGTTAATCTGAATCAAGGTTAGATCGCACCAACACCAACCTCTTCAGGGTTCCTGATCCCAACTGCCACACCTGTCCTCTTATATTAAGGCCACAGCCCTCATCTGTCCCGGGTGGGGGCAGGGACAGGGAGGTGGACAGTCCCCTCACCCTTGCCAGCTCGGGCATTGCTGAGGGGGGAGTTCCGACCAGAAAGGCCCCTTTCCTGCTCCCCCCACCCTTCTACACACTGAGCAGAGTCCTCCCTGGAGCAGCTCCCCAGGCCTTACCTCCCCCCAGCCCTAACACCTTCTCTTCCAGCAGCTGGGCAGAAACAGCCAAGCTGGGCCAGAAGCCCCCTCCTCTAACACCTGTACTCTGGGAAATTGGGAGGCAAGGTGACCACCGTTGTCATCACAGGCCACGGAGGCAGTTCAAACAGCGAACATGGTCAGGCTCAAGAAACACAGGATGCTCTTGAGAAACATTTCGCTGAGCCACAGGCGGCCACCTAGACTTCCTGAGGCAAATGGAGAGCAAAGCGAAGGCCCAGAGGTAGGAACAAGGGCGAGGCCGGGTGGCAAGGCATCACGGAGCCTCCCCTGCCAAAGTGGCAGGCAGGGCTGGGTCCAGGGGAGTTCCCATCCAAGCCTGCCCTTGAAGGAGGCCACCGGCCCCTGGAGAGGGTTTGGGAGGCGGGCCATGTATCAAAGCAAAGCCAGAGGCCAGAGAGGGGAAGGTGAGACCCGGGCAGCCAGGGGGTGTCAGTAATGTCTCAGGTTGAAGAAGCCCACGCTGGTGGGAGACTCCTTCACCGTGACTGTGATGAGGTTGGCGGTGACGTCGGTGACGAAGACGTGCTCAATGAGGCTGCGGGTGGGCTTCCAGTCCTGGCTGGTTTGGACGGACACTGACAGGTTCTGTCCGGCACTGGGCAGGGAGGCCGAGTCAGGGTCCGAGTCAGAGCTGCTGTTCTCTTCGCCGGTGCTCATCTCAGACAGTGTAGCTGTCTTCCGCGCCTCTCCCGGAGTCGGGTGGCCCTCCTGCCCTGGGGCCATGCTGCCCTTGACAAAGTCCCTCTTGCCGGCAGGCGTGGGCAGGGCTGCTGCCCTGGAGGCCAGCTTCTCACTCTTGCTGGCGTCGGTGGGCAGGCCAGCCCCACTCACCGCAGTGAGGCCACCCCCGGCACCCTTCCCAGTGGCTGGGTGGGGGGCAGGGTTACCCTTGGTGGTTGTGGCATGGCGGGCGACCATGCCCAGCCCTGGTGTGCCGTTCTTGACACTCTGTAAGTCCAAGACCTGGAGGCTCAGCTCCTGGGTGGGTGCAGGCTGGGGGCCCAGGCACCCGGCAGGGACCTTGTTGCCACTGTGGACGTGTGGAGGCCCTCCTGTGCCCCCCACTTTCTGCTCCAGAGCACCACTGGGGGCCTTTGGGACTTTGCTTCCCGGGGGGCTTATCCCCAGCTCCCCCTTCTGCGTCCTCACCTTCAGGTCCAGCCCTAGGCTGCACTTGTTGGCAGTTGGGGCCCTGAGAGCCAGTCTGCCAGCGGCCTGGGCCTGGCTCTGGCTCATCCGGTTCATGTAGTGCACGATGGAGCTCTGCCAGCTGATACCACCCCGGCTGGGGCTGCCGGCCATGCCCTTCATCAGGCTGGCCAAGTTCTCCGGGGTGGCCATGGTGCTGGGGCCACTGCAAGCCTCCTTGGCATGGGCCTTCAGGGCTGCCAGGCCGGCCACGGGGGCACTGAGCGGGGGGGGCAGCTTGCCGGCCGGTGCCCCTAGGTCCTTCCGGGCCGTCTTTAGCACCTTGGCCAGGCTCACGGGCCTCCGGGCCGCCTTCTGCTCTGGGGGCAGGGGCTTGCGGCCCCGCTTCTTCCGGATGGGATCCTTCAGTTCGGGCTTGGCTACCAGGATCTGGGCCTTCTTTTGAGGCACTGGGTGAGTCTCACGGCCCCGGGGGCCCCTCTTGGCGTCTAAGTCGCTGTCATCCTCTTCATCTGAGGAAGATGAGGAGGACGTGGAGGAAGAGGAGGAACTGCTGGATTTGGATTTGGAGGGGGCGTCGGGTTCCTGCAACGACAAAGGGGTAGGTGTCACTTCTACAGCCTGGTCTCCAGGGGCATCAGACACCTTGGAGCCAGCCCCTCCTGTGGCTTCCAGACCCGAGAGGCAGCCAGGAGGGAGCGATCTCACTGTTTGGTTCCAGAAAGGACTGAAGAGGTCCTTATGAGGTCCCAAGAAATGCAGTTAAAAGTGAAAGAGAACAAAGAAAAATAGGTGGTTCACAAAGTGAAGCCAGAACGATGGAGGGAAACGCTCACATGCTGACAATGGACGCCGAGCTTTCCAGGGACGCACGGGGAGCTCCTGGCCCTCGGCAGACACCTGGAAAAGGGAACTTCAGAGCAGCATGATTCACGTGTCTCGGAAGGGAAGGGGGGAGTGAAGCAGTGTGTGTGAGAGCTTGGTAACCTAAAGCAACCGGCATCTTGCTTCCATCTCCCCATTTCCAAAGCTGACCCCTTCAGAACCTTCCAGCACATAGGAAAACAAACCACTGCCCTCCTCATCCTCTGGGTGTCATCCCAAACACTAATTAAGCACACCTTACTATTTCTCAGGTCCCTGTGTAAGAAGTGTGCTTTAGGTAGACAGAGCCAACACCTGCTCCTGGTCGCAAAGCTCGCCTGCCCCGAACTGGGGATGATGGAATCAAACCCAGGGAGTCTGGGGCCTCCCTGCCTGGCTGGCCCCCCGCCTTGCTGATGTTCCTCAATGTACATGCCCCACATTCTCCTGCAGTAAAGCTGAATCCTCCAGCCCCACTATCCTGCTCAAAAAGAACATTTTGAAGACAAAACCAGGCCAGCGTACCCTAGCCAATAAGGCTCACGGCAGGGTTCTCCGCCTCCTGGAAGGGCAGTTTTGTAAGAAGTGACTGAGCTCCTGGCCAGTGTGTGGGTTCAGGCCCCGGGGGCAGTGCCTTCAAGAGAGAAATCACAGACACATCTAAGACTGAGGCCGGGACCCCTTCCCCATCCTGCCTCTGAGCTACTGGAAGGAGGGACTGTGCCATGGAGCCCAGGTGTGTGTGCCCCTCTTAGCTGCGCCTACCTGGCAAACCTATGAGCACCTACTGTGTACATGCTTCCTGTTTTTGTTCCCTGTAAGCCAATGGAGGTGAGAAAGTAGCAGAGTGGACGTCACAGGACCAGGAAACCAGCTTGGGGGGCTTAACCATTGCAGGGCCCTCCCCAGAGAGACAGGGCAGGAGGTGGAGAGCTGAGGTTTGCTGTTGCCCCCTGCTGGCAGAGGCTCACAGCGGCAGCCTAGAGAGAGGCAGAGTCAAGGTCTTCTGAGCAAGGGAAAGACTTGGAGGTGCCAGCTGGCCCCCTTCCCCAAAGCCCGCAACCCTCCCGCCACTGCCTTCCACTCAGCCGGCTGAGGGCCACTGCTGGGAGGGGAGCAGCCACCCACCTTAAGCTTGGAGTGCCGGCTGCAGGGGGACATCACCGTGTGCTTCCTCGGCCTGCCCCTGGGCCGCTTGCCTCTCTTCCGGTTCTGCACCTCCTTCTCGTGTTCCCTGAAGACAATCAGCAATCAGAGTCACAGACTTTCCTTCTGCCACCCTGGAACCCCGTGGTTTCAAACACCCCCAGGTAGCTTAGCACCAGTTTCCCTGCAAAAACATATCCTGTTAATTAACACATCCAAGGCAGAGGTCCAGACCCCCATCTTTGCATTAGGGTTCAGTATTATTTTTACCTCCATCTACTCCATCTACCTTTGGGTAAAGTCAAGTCACGAAATTCAAGTAAAGCTGGGAAAGGAACGGTTCCCAGTTTTCTCCGACTCCTCTTAAAACCCTGTGCGGATCCTGGCCACTTTCTGCAGGGAGATGATATTGTGGAAATTCTACAATACCACAACTAGAAGGAGGCTTTGTGCTCACGTGGTCCAACCCCCTCACTCCAAGTAAGAGAGTCCAGAGGTAGGGAGTTGAGGACCACTGCCCCCCATTCTCAGTCGTCTAATGCCCGCACAAAATCTCACGGTCGTCAGAGCACTGGGGTAACCAAGGGCTCCCGGTCCCCACACGGTCTACCCAGAGCCAGTGCCCCTGGCTCACATTTCTTTTCTGGTTTCCTCTTTCTAAGCCCCTTCTGTTCCTACACTCTGCTCTAGATGGAAGTACTGGTGACGCCTGATTCCGAGGTGGCCAGGGCTCAGGGCTCAAGGCAGGACACCATTAACCAGCTCCATGACTTGGGGTCAGGGAGCCAAGAAAGCCGCCTCCACCCACCAGCCCCAAAAGCCTCTATTCCAGGCTACCCCCGGGGAAGAGGCTCTATCTGGAGCAGTTTCCTGGTAATCAAAATGGGCAAACATCATTGCATTGAGGCCTGTAAGGTGATCTCTTAAAGAAGCCAATTAGTACAACGAGACAGAGCTCATACTCAAAGCAGCCCCAACATGTCTCCTAAAAGTAGAGGAGTCTCTGCTGACACATTAACCTGTACCCGTGAGCTCTGAACCTGAGACTTCCCCTTACAGTCAAAGGTCACATCCCCACACCAAGCAAATCACCACCAGTTCCTAGTTCCCAGGGGGATCTCTGGGGTGGACAGGAAGACAGAGCACCCACTTTCCCAGTTTTCTCTCCCCCGTGATGTAAACCAGACCACCCCATGGCTCTTTGTAACTGCTGCATCTATCTCTCTGGTATTTGCTAACCTCAGTTCCTGTCTGCTGTGCTGTAAGTAAAAGTGACGTTAAGGACACACACTCTCTCGACGGTCAGGACACTGTCTTACAGAGAAAAGTATCAGCTCCCACCCTCTGCGACTTACAGGACCTGAGTTATGGAGTAAACAGCAGACAGCTTGCTCATAAGCTTCTTCAAAGGTACTGAGGCTAGCATATGCTCGATGTATTTTCTCTCACCCCCCCCACCAAAATCTATCTCTATTTTTCCCCATTGCTCTGGCCCTTCTGAGAAGACCCAAAATGTCCTGCTATAGTAAAAAAAAGTGGAAACAGCTTGAGCTACCAGAGAACAGCTGGCCGGATCGACCCCGTCTGGGAAAGATTTTGAGCACCTAATTTATCAGCCTCTATCAACAGGGCAATCCCCACACCTTGCCCCCACCAGCCTGCTCTGGAATAGCACTCCCTGGAACCTTATGCCATCACATGCCCCTCACCACCCTTTCCCCTGAGTATCTCAAAGAGGTCTCTTTTAACCCAAGTCTCCTACCTAAAAACAGATATGACATCTAGAATTACAGAAGTAAATTCAGCCCGAGACTGGTAAAGGGGCCCCCGGGGTGCTCACTTGGTGCTAGCTGTTTTGCAGCAGAGAAAAATGAATGTGTTGTTCTTGGTCAGACACACCACAGTAGGCATAGCTTTCTGCTGTGTGTCCCAGCTCCCTCTCTGAGCCTTCTCTTGTTCAATGGCACCCACAAGGAGGACTGGGAGGCCAGGTCTGCAATTTTTAGGGCAAACCTGCCATCCTTGTTTTTAACCAGTGCTATTTGCAAACTAGTCAACAGAAAAGGCCAAGAAGAGAAGCCAGAACTTTTCACGAAGGAACCAAGAAGGTTCATTTTGGCAAATCTGGCTGTCACAAAGACCAAAAGCAGCACTTATTCAGTGACTCCCAAGGTCTGGGCACAGTGCTGGCCAGCCGAGGGAAGGTGGGGAGAGGACTCATCTGGGACCTCAAACCACAGCCCAAGCCTGGGACTCCTGGAGCGCCATCACTGCCCTGTACGACTGTGTGACAGGTCAGGGTCCCCCCAACAGTCTCCCCCTCCCACAGGTCTGTTAACTTTCTCACTTCTTCTGGAAAGCCAAGAGCAGCCTCGGGTCCAGGATATTTTCCTCTGGCTCCCAGCTGTTGTGTCTGGAAAAGCAAAGAACAGGGCATCTTAAAGCACTAGGCACTGACCAGCCACTTCAGAAACAAGCCCAAGTGGGGTTGCGCCATTGCTCTCCGATCCCTGTTGGCAGCCAGGGCACCGGGGTGCTGGGGAGAGTCCCGAAAGGTCTCACCCATGCCCAGGACGAGCTCCTGGACACCAAACTCTTGAAGCCAACACCGTGTCCTCAAACTCAAAGGGAAACCACAACCTCAACCCCCAATTAACACCCGGCCTCAGGAGGACTCTACAGCCTCCCTCTGGAGGAAAACAAATCCCAATAAAATGGAAAGTTGCAGAGAGGGAAGACCCCAAACCCTGGTCCGGAGCCAGGGAGGGAAGGGAAGGCTCCTTCAGGATGCAGGGAGAAGGAGGCCTAGGGGCACAGAAACGCAGCCCAAAGATGTTGCTGTCGCCCAGGCCTACGCGGGCCAGGAACCCGGAGAGTTAAGCAAAGAAAGAAAAGTGGGGTCCGGGAAGAAAGGGGAACTGGGTCTGCGCGATTCTCTGTAAATAGAGCCCCTTCCGGGATGCCAAGTCCCCTCCCATCCATTAAAAGAAAAAAAAAAAAAAAGGAGTCCTACATCCATGAATAGAAAGCTCAGGTTACAGCGGGGAAAATACGGACTAGAGTAGGGGGGCTCGCGTCCCGCAGGGAGGGCTGAGGCGGGCGGGGGCGCATGCAACAAATGGGCGCGGGAGGAACGCGCGGCGCCGGAGGGGCGCGGGCCAGGCGCGGGGAGAGGCGGCCGGGGCGCCGGGAGCGGAGCTGGGCGGGCTGGAAGGGGAGGCCGCCCAGCCCTGCGACCCGCGGGCTTGTAAACAAAGGGCACCCTGCGCAGGCTGGGTGCCCCCTCCCGCCAAGCCCGAGGAGCCCGCGGAGCCCCCACAAACTTCCCGCCCGGCGCGCGACGCCCCCCGACGGCGCGGCCGAGGAACCCCACGCCGCCCCCCCTTCACACCGAGGTGGCGCGGGCGGGAAGGCGGGCGCCGCATTGTTGGGGACTCACTTGGAGGACCAGCCACGCCACTTGACCAGGTACTCCAGCTTGCCCTGCAGGGAGAGAAGAGGCGCGTGAGCCGGGGTGGGCGGGCGCGGGTGGGCACGGGCCGGGCCGCACGCACCTTGCGGAGCCGCTTGCTCAGGATGCACTCGGCGGCGAAGACCTGCTCTCCCACGCTGCTCAGCTCCTCCATGCTGCCCCGCCCAGACCGCGGCACCCGCCGCTCCCCGCACAGCCACCGCCGCCGCGCGCCCTCCCGGCCGCACACAAAGCACCGCCCCCGCCCCGCGCAGGCCCGCCCCGCGCACGCGCAACGCTTCCGCGCCCCGCGCGCCCCAGCCCGCCACCAGCCCGTGCGGGCCGCCCTGTTCCGGCATGGGCCAATGAGCGCAAGGGGGCGGTGCCTGGGGGCGGTGCGCGCATTGTTCACGGCGGGACCAGCTTCGCGCCCCGGGCGGGGGTCCGGCGCGCCTGGTCTGGGTGGGTTGGGGCCGCGGGCAGCGCGCGTGGGTCAGCAGAGCGCGGGCGGGTCCCTCGCGGGGAAGAAGGAGGCGCCTTGCCTCTTCGGACCTGGCGATCAGCAGTCGAGTCCCGCTTGGTCTCCGGGGTGCGCCTGGCCTCCTCCGAACTTCGTTTTCCGGGCAAAAAGCCATTGTTCTGCCCCGAAGCGGGGGGAAGTTGGGACGCGGCGAGGCGGCCGCTTCCTGCCTCTGTCCCCGAGGGGCGCTGCTTGGGGCGCGGAGGGCCCAGGCGCCCTCCGCATTTTTGAACTTGGTCTCCTTTGGTCTCGGGCAGTCGTACTATTTTGCGTGGGAGCAAAACGGGCTGGGGCGGGGGCGGGGAAGGAATGGAAGACAAAGTGCTGGGGGAGGAGGTGAGCGGCAAAAACGGAGCAGCCCAGCTTTTTATCTCAAAGGCGAGAGAGGAAAATGCATCTGGTGGAAATGAACGGCTCTTCGTTCTTTAAGTTGTGAAGAGTGGCACCCAACCCCCAAGTTTTAGGGCGCACGTAGGGGGAAAAGCAACTGCACCTTTTAAAAATTTATTTCATGATTTTAAGGAAATGAATGTGGAGGAGATGGGATCGGGATTTGAGGACATGGTTCTAACCTAGGACCAAGTCGTTAATGGGCCCGCTAGGATTTGGCAGTCCATGTCCTTTGGATCAATTGCATGCGGCAGAGAGGAGACTGGACCGGGTTTAGAGAAGGCGGTGGGCTGGAGTCCGGTGGGGTCATCTTCGGCAGCCACCCTTAACGCTGTTCAGATCGGTATTCCGTGAGCAACTCTTCCCTTAAATCATTTAGATCTTGAATCAGAGCAAGTCAAACTAGTAATAAAGGGGATATACGTTAGCACTTTTTTTTCGTATCAGTACAGTTTAACTCAAAATTCATTTTCTGGCTTTGTTTTTCCCTTGGACACAGCTGCAAAGTACTCTATGGGTTGAGTACGTCAAAAAGTCGTTTCTTGTTGCAGGAAACTGTCTCAATGTAATTTTGATCATTAAAACCATATTTATAAAGGATTCTGCAGGAGAAATGTATTTTTGTTGTTGTTTTAATAGGAAAGGCCTACTGTAGAAAATATGGAACTTCAGGAGCCCATCTTTCAATTTCTGGCATGTTCTTCAGTTTATTTGGTTAAATAGGTTACGTTCATACGATATCCTGGAGAGAACTTGAGTAACATTTGCAAACTCAGATATTATTTGCAAAGGAGGTGGGAAGAAGGAAGATTGCTTTTGGTGGGGGGTTGATTGCTTACTTGGGGGGGGCTGCAGCCCAGAATACCTGTTTTGGGATAAAACCTGCACTCCTGGGGTAGAGAGAACTGCGTACAATCTCTCTACAGCTCTTTTTGTATCCTCATCTTGTGGAGCCAGGCAGTAAATTGTGGAGCTGAGGCCAAAGGTGTATTTATTGTAATCCTACAAATAGCTGGATCAGTTTCAACTCACATTTCCTTGCAGAATTCATCTTGGGTGTGAGGTTTTTGCCCTGGAGGTTTCCAGTTTCCTCTTGATGATATATGTTATCCTGGGATACTTGCTTAATTTTTTTTTTTTTTTTTAAAGAAAAGAAAGCTTAAAAAAGAGAATGTTTTCTTTCCCTAAGAAATAAGTTTGTCCAGAATGTGATCCTAACTCATTGGGGGAAAAAAATCAATTTCTTGGAAGGTTTAATACATACATTGTCTATCCAACTGGGGATGCCCAGTTTGGGTAAAATAACGTTTAGATAATTTATTGGGAGAAACAAATATGACCTATTTGACTATAATTAAATTATCAAAGTTTTGTGATCCAAAGTTTGTGAAGTGCTCCTTAAAAACAAAACCGGAAGTTGGCAGAATTGAGGAATGATTCCAGCTAATCCAATTGTGTCAAAACATGGGTTTGGGCCAAAGCTGATTCTGTTTTGACTGTCACATTTAAGAATTATTAAGACAAATTAGAACTAATTATTTTCTTATTCATTCAACAAATGGTTCCTCAGCATTTGCTGTCATCTAGACATGAGTGGATATAGTGCAGAGTCTGTAACAGCGCTGTCTAGTAGAAGTTTCAGAGAGGATGGAAATGCCTTATGTCCATGCGCTTCAGTGTGTCAGCCGCCAGCCATCTGTGGCTAGTGAACACTTGAAATGTGCTGCTGAGGAATTACTTTTTAATTTAATTTAATTTTAAATAATTTAAATTTAAATAGCCACGTGTAGCTAGTGGTTAAGTACTGGGCAATACAAGTCCTTAGGAATGCAAGGACTATACTTTAGACATTTTCAATGAAAGTAATGCAATTATTGATACTTAAGGTAATCCTGGAACATGAATAGTTTATCTACATTTCCATTTATACTTTACTGTTTATGAGAATGTTTAAAACATGTACAAAAAAGATATTAAAAAATACAGGCATACAGGCAAACATAAGTACTCTGTTTAATGCCACTTTCTTTCTGTGCAAGTGACAGTGCCAATGACAAATATTAAGTAATTAATGTCTGAAATACCACCAAGAAAGGTTAAATATTTTCATGCTGCTCTTGTGGATCCGAAAGCAAAGATACCGAGACAAGAAATGAATGATGTGACGGTATTATTCTCAAGTCAATGGAAAAGTCAGAAATTGAGATGAAGCCAATACCCTGGATCTGTCAGCTTTGGCAGTTAAAACTAAATAACACTGGCTACATCTTACAAAACAGTTTCAGGCCAGCTCTTAGTTTTTTTTACAAATACTGTCTCATTGCCGTAATCAGAGTTGGTTAAAAGGAGTAACTAACACCATCCCCACTGGACACACGCTCAATGGTCTGCATGGGATAAACTCAGGATGTATAATACATTGCACAAACTTGAATATTTAATGTGATGATTTGTCCCCCAACCAGGTCCGCTCACATTTGCAAGCCTGAGGTATAACTTACAGGCTAGCTGTGTTATGTGATGCTGACTCTGTATATGCAATGGATAAATGTTATACATACGTGACACACAGTGTTTATGTATCAGAACTCAAGTAAAAATAAGCACAGTTAGGGCCCTTGCAGAAGTTCTCAAGCTTTCAGTTTGCCTAAGTATCCCCTGGGCACACAATGCAAATATTGAACCCTGGGCCCCACCCCAGACATCCTGACCCAGGAGACCCCCCCGAGGCCGTCTGCAGCTCACACTGTTTAGAACACTTCTTACAAAGGGCAGCCTGTCCCAGCCCTCATTTTACAGATGAGGGCAAGGAATCGTAAATTGCTTCAAGTCCTGAGGCTGTGGAGCCTGTTCCTGCCATTCCCCACTTGTGCCTGGTGGGGGCGGGCAGGCTACGTCTGGAAGTAGTGAGGTAGCCTGCACGCAGTAGGCCCTCCAGGGCTGCACGAGGCCCGCCCCAGGCCGCCTAGCCTATTGCATGGCCCCTAAACATATGCACAGACTGGACCCCCCTTGGATCCTGGGGGCTGGGGAGGTTAAGGAACGCTGTTGTAGGAGGTAGGGAACGACAATTAACCAACTCCTTTGCGATGTTGCTTTGGAGACCAGACCACAGCCCCCTATGAGAGACCTCTGTTGTAGAAGGCTTTTATTTTAAAGAGTGTCGTTTATTAATTTTGCAATCATATCAGTCCATGATTCCAATTTCTTACTATTAGAAACAGTGCAGTGACGAACATCTTTATTTTTTTTCTTAATTGGAGTATAGTTGATTTTTGATGTTGTGTTAGTTTCTGGTATACAGCAAAGTGACTCCTTTATACATATATGTATATATACACACACATATATATAAATACATTCTTTTTCAGATTCTTTTCCATTATAGTTTATTACAAGATATTGAATATAGTTCCCTGGGCTATACAGTAGGACCTTGTTGTTTATCTATTTTATATAGAGTAGTTTGTATCTGCTAATCCCAAACTTCTAATTTATCCCTGACCCCCCTTTCCCCTTTGGTAACCATAAGTTTGTTTTCTATGTTTGTGAGTCTCTTCTGTTTTGTAAATAAGTTCATTATATTATTTTCTTAGATTCCACATATAAGTGATATCATATGATATTTGTCTTTCTCTATATGACTTACTTCACTTAGTATGATAATCTCTAGGTCCATCCTTGTTGCTGCAGATGGCATTATTTCCTTCTTTTTTATGGCTGAGTAATATTCCATTGTGTATATAAACCACATCTTCTTTATCTGTTCCTCTGTCGGTGGACATTCAGGTTGCTTCCATGTCTTGGCTATTGTAAATAGTGCTGCTATGAACATTGGGATACATGTATGTTTTTGAATTAGAGTTTTCTCCGGATATATGCCCAGTAGTGGGATTGCTGGGTCCCATGGTAACTCTATTTCTAGTTTTTTAAGGAACCTCCATACTGTTGTCCATAGTGGCTGCACCATTTTACGTTCCCAGCAACAGTGTAGGAGGGTTCCTTCTTCTCCACACTCTTTCCAGCATTTATTATTTGTAGACTCTTTTTGTTTTGGCTATGTTTGGTCTTCGTTGCTGCGCGCGGGCTTTCTCTAGTTGCGGCGAGCGGGGGCTACTCTTCGTTGCGGTGTGCGGTCTTTTCATTGCCGTGGCTTCTCTTGTTGCAGAGCACAGGCTCTAGGCGCGTGGGCTCCGGTAGTTGCAGCACGCAAGCTCAGTAGTTGCAGCTCACGGGCTTAGTTGCTTTGTGGCATGTGGGATCTTCCTGGACCAGGGATTGGCAGGCGGATTCTTAACCACTGTGCCACCGGGGAAGTCCCTATTTGTAGAGTTTTTGAGGATGACCATTCTGACGGGTCGAACATCTTTTTTTTTTTGGCTGCACCGTGTGGCTTGTGGGATCTTAATTCCCAGACCAGGGATCGAACCTGGGCCCTCTGCCATGAAAGCGCGGAGTGCTAACCACTGGACTGCCAGGGAATTCCCTGGTTGAATATCTTTATCTTTGCATGTGCAAGGTGCTGGCACATCTCTGGAACAGCATGTATTGTACTGATGCTGTATTGAAGGGCAATGGGTCTACTTTTTTTTTTGTTGGCTATTGCCAAAGTGTCCCCCAGGGATCGGCACTGATTTAGACTCCCACCCCAGGTAGATGGGGTTGCCTCTGTCCCCGAATTCTCAGCAACTCTAGGAGGTATAAGTCCATCTAGGGCATTTCTGAAAGTATTTGATGCTTAGCTGGTTTCAGTGGTATTCTAACACAAATTAGTCACGTCTGTTACACATCCCACATCTGCTTTTTTTCAAACCTTTGCCTGGTGCGGGATTGTTAGAGTGTAAAAATGATTTTATGAGTGCAGTTTTCCAGTGTGAAATATCATACATTATTTTCTCAAATTTAACAATAAGTTACACTTAACAAAGTTTTAAACTTTAGGGTGAAGTCCTTATTTAAAAACCAATAATTAGCTTGGGGATTCAAAGCAGTAAACAAATACACATCGTGAGTTTGCTAATTGTTCTCCCCGGATGCTAAAGGCGATCTTGAGCATCCTCTATAAATCCTGTGGGCACCATCGATAAACCCAGCGGTTTCAGGAGTGATGGACCTGAGAACTGGGTTGCAAATCCCCCTGTGAATCAAATGCATGCTCTTGTTTACTCCCTTCATTTGCTGGGTTACTTCTTGTCTAAAAGAACCCAAACAAAGAAATGTCTGTCGCTCAGGTCACATGAAACAAGAGATTTTCATTACCCTCTTTAATCCTGCTGCTTTGGTGAGATAGTACGAAGATAAGTCCAAAGGACACATTTTCTTTTAAAAAGTCATTTTCCTGCTTCTTGTTGGCAAAAATCTCAGTGATAATCAGAGGAACTGCATTTGGAGGCAAGGAATGTTAGAACCAAAAGGCACCGTGAAAATTCTGCTTTGCAGGTGAGCACAGGGTGGTCCAGAGGACGGCGGGAATGTCTAGTTTGACATGTCCAAGCCTGGGCCCCTGCTCATGCCGGGCAGCACCTTGCCAGCCCCCCAACCTCCAGCTCTGCTCCTCCATCACCATAGGCCTTTGTGGCTCTTAACTGAGCAAGGAGAGTGGGACATGCCCCGGGTGCCAAAATGTTCAGATGGATACTGAAAAAACTCCCTCCCCTCCTGTCCCCAGCAGTCTAGTTCTCCACTCTGGAAGCAACAAACTCAACCCTTTCCTAGGTTTTCTTCCAGGGCCTTTCTGTGCCTGAACCAGCAAGGATGCGTGGAGCGTTTTCTCCTGGTGCACCCTCCCGCTGGTTTCTTCTGGTCACACAAATGGTAGTGCACTAAGGCTGTTCTGCCTGCTGCTTTTTTTCCTCTTAGTTGTATGGCTCGAAGGTTGCTCCCCAACAAGTGGATAGACCTACCTTGCTCCTTTGAATCTCTCCATGATATTCTGTATTTGCTCTATGGTAGTTTATATAAATAGATCCTGATTGACAGACGGTGAGCTGTTCCAATGTTTAGCTCTTGCTGCAAAGAGTAACATTTGTTTAAAAAATCAAGTTTTTCTGTTCTCTGGACTGTGAGAGGGATGCAGGCCTGCAGCAGAAGTGTCCATGATGACTGCAGAAACAAAACACTGGTTGAAATGCTGTTAATCTAATCACGATGCACGGCCAGGTGCTGGAGCCCGGCTCCTTTGGCTGGGCATGTCCTCACAGGTTCTGTGAGCATCTGAAATAACTCCCAGTTATTTCAGATGACAGTGGTGACCACTGTCTTTTGAGGTATTTTCATAGAATATTCCTCTTCGGGGCCGAAATCTTCTATTATACACGTTCTGGCTATGTAAGTGAAAGGGGCTGCTGTCGACATCACCATTTCATATTTCTTGGGGTTTAGTACAAGTTGCATCCTGCAGTCGCTGCTTTTTAGAGTCTCATGTCTTAGTGTGAATGCTGCTGATGGGAGCACGTGTCCCAGAATGAATGGCACCTCAATGTACCCACGACTTCAGTAGACAGAGTTGGACAAGATAGTGAGGGTGCATCCAGATAGGAATTCGCAAGGTGAATTTTGGGTTCAGAGGTGGTCATGAGACCATGCACACAGCAAATATTTTTTAGTGGCTCTTTTGGCCTGGCACTGTGTTAGGCTACCCTGTAAGAGTGAGGAACAGGGCTGGCAGGGACCCCAGCCAGCAGTGACAACAGAGCAGGGCCCACAGCCTCATTTGGGGGGTGGATTGTATCAGGTAGGATCCTCCAGAGAAACACCGATATAGAAATGCCAATACCTAAAGAGATGTATTGCAGGGAATTGGCTTATGCCATTGTGGGCTGCCTGGCAAATTGGAAATCTTAAGGCAGGCCATCAGGAAGGGCAGGCTGGAATTCATGTTCACAGGCAAGATTTCTTCTTCCTCAGGGAAACCTCAGTTCTCTTCTTAAGGTCTTTCAACTGATTGGATGAGACCCACACAGATTATCCAGGAAAATCTCCTTTACCTCTAGTCAACGGATTGTAGATGTTAGTCACATCTACAAAATACTGTTGCAGAAACACCTAGTGTTTGAGCAACTGGGGGCAATAACCCAGCCAGGTGGACACATAAGATCTCCAAGGTAGTATGTTATTATGTGAAAAATCTAAGCATGGAGCAATATTGTATGAGTTTCCTAGAGCTGCCATATAAGCTACCACAAGCTTGATGACTTAATAGAAATTTATTGTCTCAAGGTTCTGAGGGCCAGAAGTCTGAAATCAAGGTGTCAGCAGGGCCAAGCTCCCTTTGAAGGCTCTGGGGAAAAATCCTTTCTTGCTGCTATTAGCTTCTGCAGGTGGTTGCCTGCAGTCCTTAGCATCCCTTGGCACAGAGACCATTCCATTCTCCTCCTCTATCTTCACATGGACTCTTTCCCTGTCTCTCTTCTGTCTCTCTGTGTCTCAAACCTCCCTCTCCTTTCTCTTATAAAGACATTTTAAATCTTCTAAGTCCAGTCATTGGTTGTAGGGCCCACCCTAAGTGCAGGATGCTCTTATCTTGACATCCTTAACTTAATCACATCTGCAAAGACCCTATTTCCAAATAAGGTCACGTTCACAGGTACTGGGGGTTAGGACTTGGACATGTCTATGTGGGGGCCATTATTTAGCCCTCTACAAATATATATGATATTACTTCTGTTGTGCAACCAAAAGGAATTTGTGTGTTGGTGCATGTATACAAATCTTTTGAGAGGATACTCAACACATGCATAACAGTGGTTACTTTTGGGGGGCAATGAAGAGGTGTTTTTTTTTTTTAAGATTTATTATTTATTTATTTAATTATTTTTGGCTGTGTTGGGTCTTAGTTGTGGCACGTGGGATCTTCGTTGAGGCATGCAGGATCTTTCGCTGTGGTGTGCGGGCTTCTCTCTTGTTGTGGTGTGCGGGTTTTCTCTTCTCTAGTTGTGGTTTGCAGGCTCCAGGGTGTGTGGACTCTGTAGTTTGCAGCACTCAGGCTCAGTAGTTGTGGCACTCGGGCTTAGTTGCCCTGCGGCATGTGGGATCTTAGTTCCCTGACCAGGGATTGAATCTGCGTCCCCTGCATTGTAAGGTGGATTGTTTACCACTGGACCACCAGGGAAGTCTCTGAAGAGGTTTTTAATGATCAGTTTATGACCTTGTGAATATTTGAAAAATTTTACCTTGTGCATGTATAAATTTACATAAAATACTGTTTCCTGAGTTATCTAGCTTTTAAGCTCATGGATTACTTTGATCTTTGTTATAGTTTAATGTGTTTTTTAAAACTCAAATTTTATAAAAATTTTCTATAATAAAAATATTCAGGCCCTAGTCTCCCCTCAGTATATTCTGATTTCTTTATTGTGGAGAAATATTAAAGAAGATTTAAATAAAAAAGACTGTTGGGAATTCCCTGGCGGTCCAGTGGTTAGGACTCTGCGCTTTCCCTGCTGAGGGTGCGGGTTCGATCCCTGGTCGGGGAAATAAGATCCCTTAAGCCGTTATGCGTGGCCAAAAGAAAGACTGTTTATGAGCTGGAAGATTTGCTATTTTTAAGATGTCAACATCCCCAACTCGATCTAAGGATTTAACACACTCGCAATCAAAATCTCAGCATACTTAAAAAAAAAAGAAATTGACAAGCTAATTCTAAAAGGACCTGGAATCATCAAGACAATCTCAAGGGACTTCCCCTGTGGTCCTGTAGTTAAGAATCTGTCTTGCAATGCAGGAGACACTGGTTTGATCCCTGGTCGGGGAACTAAGATCCCACATGCCGCAGGGCAACTGAGCCCGTGAGCACAACTACTGAGCCCGCACTCTTTGGAGACCGCGCACCACAACTAGAGAGACGCCCGCATACTGCAACGAAGGGTCTGTGTGCCACAACTAAGACCTGATGCAGCCAAAAGTAAATAAATAAATATTAAAAAAAAAAAAGACAATCTCAAAAAGAACAAGGTAGGAGGACTCACAATTCAAAGTCTGGCTAGTTCACTGCTGTGGCCCCACTGTGTAGAGAGGGCTCAGGCACAAAAGACACTCAAAAACTTGTTGAATGAATGAAGAAGGTACTTCCTGCCACTCAAAGGTAAAGATGGCCAGGGAAGAACTTGGGTGCAGTGGGGCTGCGGCAGGAGAGACTTAGAGGCCAGGGCTCATCCACGGGCTTGGTGGAGTTTGCCTCAGACCACCTGCCGGAGAGACAGCAGCAGATTGGAGCTGACTTCTGATGCTTTACTACATGCGGGACACATATCAACCTCATCCTCATCCTCACGTGGAGGAGACAAAGACCAGGTACAGGGTCCACGGCTGAGACAGTGGTATGAGCAGTTTATGTACTGCCATGGGACCTGCAAAAGGATGGCAGGTGCAGTGTGTACCAGGGGACAGTGTGTACCAGGGATAGTATGTACCAGGGGACTATTCACCATGGGGCACTGTGTACCAGGGGATGGCATGACCCAGGGGCAGTGTGTACCAGGGGACAGCATGTACAAGGGGACAGTATGTACTAGGGACAATGTGTATGGGGTGAGAGTACATGCCAGCCTGCAGCCCAGCCCATTTACTTTGTAGCGACATTAGCATAATTTCCTTCTGATCAAAGTTTATTACTCTTTCTGGTTTGAAAAATCCCATGAAAACATTCAAACATTTTTATGACTCTGACATGAATTGCCAAAATGTCCACGGAAAGAATTACCCCAACTTCCCGCATTCCCCAGGTGTACACAACCTCCCTCTCACTTTCACAGGCTCATTCAGGCCTTTTCAGCTTGATGACCTCCTGCGAGTACATGAGGGTTTCTTGGTTTATTTAATTTGTGTATTGTTCTTTAATTGTTTCTTGATTTAAATTCCTTCCCATCAGGGTATAAACCCTCAAGGGTGGGAATGGAATTGGTACGTCCCTAAATCCACCACACCACCTGGCACAGAACTGTAACCCCAGCCTTAGCCATAAAAATGAATAATTTGAAGGTAGGCATGGGGCAAATTCATCCCAGGAAAGAGCATATTAGTGATTTTAACCCCTCAAGTCCTCAATTAAATTAAAAATCAATTTAGAAGGCCCTGGTAAAAGTTGGGTGACTATGTGAAACCAGCCCTCATGCGCCGTGGGTGGGAATGCAAATGGCTTCATTGTTTCTGGAAAGTAATTTGCTAATGCGATTCCAGATCCTTAACACCAGTCACGCCCTTCTGTTATCCATTTGCCTAAGGAAAAAAAAATCAGAGATGTACAGAAAGATTTATTTATGTCCTGATTTGTTCACTGCAGTAGAGCTTATCATTAAATTGGAAATAGCTCAATGTCCATCAGCGGGCAGCTGACTTAAATGGAGTGTGCTGTGCTCGTCCAAGGAGATTCTCTATGATCCTTAAAATACAAGTTTTAGGAGATCTTTTTAAATGACATGGTGGAAACCATGTGTAATGTTAGGTTAAAAAATGCAGATTAAATAAACAGATGCAGTGTGGTCTCAATATTATAAAAATATCTATATAGATGCATCTAAAAAACGAGTGGAGAGAAATAATAAAAATACTTTATGTGAGATTAAAATTAGTTTTTTGATGCTTCTTGTCTATATTTTCCAAGATTTCTGTGATGAGTACACATTATGCTTATAGTCAGCATTTCTGAACTCAGATGCTCAAATTCGGACAGTTGGGTGGCTGGGTGGCAGGGTGGCAGGGGTGGGAGGGGGCAGACTCGAGAAGGACAGACTTTTTGAGTAAGAGAGGTAGAAATTATGAGAGGGAAGAAAAGTGAAGAGGTGCTGGTTTGATTTTTTAAAAATCATTAAAAAATTGTGCACCAGAACAAAGAAGGCTGTGGCATCTTAATAAGTTACAGCCCGTCAAGGTTTTCTTTTCATGAATTTTAACGCAGGAGAGGTAGCATTAAAATGCAACAAGTAGCAGGACTTCCCTGGTGGTCCAGTGGCTAAGGCTCTGTGCTCCCAGTGTAGGAGGCCGGGGTTCGTTCCCTGGTGAGGGAACTAGATCCCACATGCTGCAACTAGCAGATTGCATGCTGCAACTAAAGATCCCGCACGCGGCGACAAAGATTCTTCGTGCCGCAACTAAGACCCGGCATAGCCAAAAAAAAAAAAAAAAAAAGCAGCAAGTGGTAAGTATCACAACTAGAAGAATTAAGGAGAGAACAGTTGCCGCTGAGACTCTCAGGTATCTTTCTGAGAAATCACAGACCCAGCGGGCATGAAACGGTGAGGCCTCAGAGGACCAGACCCTGGTACTTTTGGTGTCCTGATGGAGCATCTTGTTTCCCTGGCAGGATGTATCTGTATGCTTGGCTCCCTAGCCCTGGTTCTGGGGAGAGCACCCACCTCCCTTTGGGGTGCCAACCCTCACTCTCTCCGTGTGGTTGGGTGTGCGTTGGCTGTGGGGCTGGACATGCATCCTGGGAGTTTATGCAGCTCCTGGCTTGGGGATGGCCGTGACTCAAGTTGGGGCAGTTACAGCCCTCCCCCGGCCTTCACCTAAGGACCCTGCGGGAGGGTCTTGCTTCCTCTGAGGTGGCTAAATTGGAGGGATGTTTGTCATGCCCTCCCCCCGCCACCCCTTGATAAGCGTTTCTACTGAGAGACACTGAAGCCAGCACACAGAGAAAGGCAGGCTAAGAAGGAGAGAATGAGAAATAGAGAAAAATAGAGAGAAACCTGGGACAAACCCAGAGTATCCGCCGGGGCCTTCCTAGTTGGGACATCCCTCTGGTGGTCCAAGCTAGTATGAACTGGGTTTCTGCCCCCTCCTGTCAACCCAAGACTCATTTCAACTTCCCATCAAACATTTGTAAAACTTGATGTTCTAGGCCACAAAGAATATCAAATTCCAAAAGTGGAAACCATATGGGCCCCATTCTCTGATCACGAGGTAATAAAACAGGAGACTAACCAAAAAGGGGGGCTGTCCAGAAAGAATCTAAACAAACACATCACAGAAGCAGACATCACCATCAACAGGCACCTCAGAAGATGCTCCATGTCACTGCTCATTAGGGACACACACGGTAAAACCACACCTCTGCCGAGCAGACACAATTTAGAAAACTGACAATAGCAAGTTCTGGTGAGGGTGTGGGGAAGCTGGAACCTGCACACGCTGCTGGGGGGAAGGCAAAATGGTTCGGCCGCTCTGGGGATCAGTTTGGCGGTTTCTTAAAAGTACATAGACACTTACCATATGACCCGGAAATCCCCCTACGTATCTATCCAAGAGAATTGCAAACACATGTCCGCATGAATCCTGTATGTGAATGCTCAAGCAGCTTCATTCGGAATAGCCAAATGCCCGTCAGCTGGTAAATGAATAAACACGTTTTGGTACAACCATCCTAGGGACGGCTGCTCGGCAACTAAAAGGAAGGGATTACTGATGAAAGAAATAACACGGACACGTCTCAACGTCTTACGCTCAGTGAAAGAAGCCAGACACAAAGGACTACATATATATGCTTTCTTTTCTATGAAATTCTAGAAAAGGCAAAACTTACAGACACAGGAAGCAGATCAGTGGCTGCCTGAGCCAGGGGTGGGGGCTGTCTGCAGAAGGCACGTGGGATTTTTGGCAGGATGCTCCCCAAACTGGACTGGGGATGTGGTCCTAAAGTCTTTCTTCACTGTCCTAGGATTTCCTCTGCCTCTCTCATGGGACAGCCATACAACAGAATGCCTTATGGTCATAAAAAGTGCTGTAGAATTTTTTTTTTTCTTGTCCTGGGCAGACAGACGTGTTAAGTTTTTAAAAAAGCAGACTATAAAGCTATATACACAAAATGATTCCATATTTGTTAACTATGTCCACAAAAGGCTGGAAATACATTTGTCTAATTTTTGCTTATTTTTTAAAATCGCGTCTGCTCAAGGAATGTGTATTGCTTACATAATGAACAAATAGAAAAGGTATTTGTAAGGAAGCCTGGAGAGGGACTTCCCTGGTGGTCCAGTGGTTAAGACTCCGCGCTCCCAATGCAGGGAACTAGATCCCTCATGCCGCAACTGAAAGATCCCGCACATGGCAACGGGGATCCCGTGTGCCGCAACTAAGACCCGGCGCAGACAAATTAAAAAAACCCCAGAAAGTCTGGGGACCCTCCACTCTGGTCTTTTCTTCCCTCATCTTCTGTATCCTAAAACTTAATTATGGTGGTGGTTGCACAACTATATACATTTATCAAAACGGGTAGAACTGTTTAAAATGGGTGTATTTTACTGTATTTAAGCTATATCCCCCAAAGCAGAAACTAGTGAAACTGGAGAAATCTGAATAAGGTTTGTGGATTGTACCAATGTCTATTTCCTGGTTGTGATATTGTGCTATAATTATGCAAGATATCAACTTTGAGAGAGGCTGGCAACCACCAGAAGCTGGAAGAGGCAATGAAGAGTCCTCTTCTAGAGCCTTCAGAGGGAATGTGCCCCTGCCGACACCTTGATTTCAGACTTCTGGTGTCTGGAGCCGTGAGAGGATAAATTTCTGTAAGTTTTAAGCCATGTGGTTTGCTGTACTTTGTTATAGCAGCCCCGGGAAACTCATACAGAGGACTTTGAGCCACTGATGGTAGTGACATTTGAATCAGTGTGGAGGGATGGTTAGGCAATGAGAGGTGTCAGACTAATTGGTAATCTTTTAGGAAAAAAAATAATAAAGTTGTACACTTTACACTGACACAAAAATTTTAAAAATATCAGATCGATAAAAGCTTAAATTTTTTAAAAAAGTAAGGCTATGACAGAAGAAAATATAGGAAAGATAAATTTGTTTACTCATGGAAAGTCCTTTCTAAGCATAATACAAATGTCATTAAAATAAAAAAGATGAGTAACTATAAAGATGCATTAAAAAGCAAATGCGGGAATTCCTTGTTGGTCCAGTGTTTGGGACTTGGGGCTTTCACTGCTGGGGCGCGGGTTCAATCCCTGGTCAGGGAATTATGATCTTGCAGGCCAGGTGGTGCAGTCAAAAAAAAAAAAAGAAAAAAGCAAATGCAGTGCTGAAGCTTGGTTGGGTCTTGCTTTGAAAAAGAAATTTTGGGGCTTCCCTGGTGGTGCAGTGGTTGGGAGTCCGCCTGCCGATGCGGGGGACACGAGTTCGTGCCCCGGTCTGGGAGGATCCCACGTGCCGCTGAGTGGCTGGGCCCGTGAGCCATTGCCGCTGAGCCTGTGCGTCCGGAGCCTGTGCTCCGCAGCGGGAGAGGCCGCAGCAGTGAGAGGCCCGCGTACCGCAAAAAAAAAAAAAAAAAGAAATTTTGGGGACAGCTGGGAAAATTTGAATCTTGATTGAATATTAGATGAGATGGAGAATTATTTTTCATTTTCTCAGGTGTGATAGTGGTTTTGCAGCTAGGTAGGAGGCAGGCCTGGTTCTCAGGCAATGTATATTGAGGTGTTTAGTGGGGAAATGCCATCAACACCTACAACTTCTTTTCATATGAATCGGCAAAAACAAATTGATAAAACAAATGTGGCAAAATGCAGAGAATTAAGTGGAGAGTACCCAGGTGTTCATGAGCTCTTCCTTCAACTTTGCTGTATGTTTGACATTTTTTATCATAAAAAGGTAGTGAGAAAAATGAAATTATAAGTGGACAGGATGTTAACATCCATGCTTTATTCTTTATAGAAATAAAAACAGATATACACTATAATATGTAAAATAGATAAAAAACGAGGACCTACTGTATAGCACAGGGGACTATATTCAATATCCAGTAGTAACTTATAATGGAAAAGAATCTGAAAAAGAATAGATATATATTTTTATGTATAACTTAATTACTTTGCTGTACACCTGAAACACTGTAAACCAACTGTACTTCAATTTAAAAACAGAAATAAAAAAAAGAGGTCCTGGGGATTCCCTGGTGGTCCAGTGGTTAGGACTGTGTGTTCTCACTGCCAAGGGCCCAGGTTCAATCCCTGGTCAGGGAAATAAGATCCCACAAGCTGTGCAGTGTGGCCAAAAAAACAAAAACAAAAACAGAGAGACTCCAAGAAAAAAATGGGCAAAGAGACAAATAAAGAGGCAATTTGCAGAAGAAAAGTTAAGAAAAAAAGTTAAGATGGTAAAGAAATACATGGAAAAGATGATCCCATCCTAGTAATAATCAAATAAATGCAAATTAAAATATCAATTACAGCATCTATTTCACCCATCAGATTGTCAACAATTTTTTTTTTTCGGGCCCACTATGCGGCATGCAGGATATGCGGCATGCGCACTGTGCCCACTGCATTGGAAGCGCAGAGTCTTAACCACTGGACCACCAGGGAAGACCCAACAGTTTTTTTTTTTTTTTAAATAAATTTATTTATTTATTTATTTTCGGCTGCGTTGGGTCTGCATTGCTGCGCATAGGTTTTCTCTAGTTGCGACGAGCAGGGGTTACTCTTCGTTGCAGTACGCGCGCTTCTCATCACGGTGGCTTGTCTTTGTTGCCGAGCATGGCTACCTGGGCCGTGTGGCTCACGGGCTTAGCTGCTCTGCGGCATGTGGGATCTTCCCGGACCAGGGCTCGAACCCGTGTTCTCTGCATTGGCAGGCGGATTCTTAACCACTGCACCACCAAACAAGTGCCGACCCAACAGTTTTTTTTCTTTTTTTTGTGGTACGCGGGCCTCTCACTACTGTGGCCTCTCCCGCTGCGGAGCACAGGCTCCGGACGCACAGGCCCAGCGGCCATGGCTCACGGGCCCAGCCGCTCCGCGGCACGCGAGATCTTCCCGGACCGGGGCACGAACCCGTGTCCCCTGCATCGGCAGGCGGACTCTCAACCACTGCGCCACCAGGGAAGCCCCGACCCAACAGTTTTAAAAATTGATACTACAGAAGCATTTAAGGACAAATGGTGAGGATGTAGGGAGGGATACAAGCTCAAGCGTGGGTTGGCTGCGTGCAGTCAGCCTTGGCCATTAACAGAGACCCCGAAAGGAGTGAAGAAAACTTTGTTCCAGGGGCCCCATTTGAAAAACAAACACAGTTTTCTTTTTAAAATTTTTATTTATTTATTTTTTAAAAACATCTATCTATTTATTTACTGGCCGAGCCATGCGGCATGTGGGATCTTAGTTCCCTGACCAGGGATCGAACCCACGCCCTTGTCAGTGAATGCACCGAGTTCTAACCTCTGGACCACCAGGAAATTCCCCACATTTTTCCTGATTATGAAAGTAAAACATATTCCATAGAAAATACATGAACATTTAGATAGAATAAAGATCACCTAGAAAAAGGGCAATATTAATATACTTATATAATTGCTTCTTCCTTACTATTTTATATGGTTTATAATCTTTATCCTTTCTTCACTTAACGTTACACCAGGAGCATTTTCCCATAAAAAGAAAGTTCTCTGCAAACGTAACTTTACATGATGGCACAGTTGTCCCTGGATAATTGTCATTATTGAGCACTTACATGCCAGGGACTGTGACAAGAGTTTATAGAGATGATCGTGTTTAATTCTTGTCTCACACTAGTGTTTAATTCTTGTCTCACACTAGTCCAAGAAGCAGGTAAAATTATTATTATTTTTTTAATTTTTTTTTATTTTTGGCTGTGTTGGGTCTTCTTTTCTGTGCGAGGGCTTTCTCCAGTTGTGGCAAGCGGGGGCCACTCTTCATTGTGGCGCATGGGCCTCTCACTGTTGTGGCCTCTCTTGTTACGGAGCACAGGCACCAGACGCGCAGGCTCAGTAGTTGTGGCTCACGGGCCTAGTCGCTCCGCGGCATGTGGGATCTTCCCAGACCAGGGCTCGAACCCGTGCCCCCTGCATTGGCAGGCGGATTCTCAACCACTGCGCCACCAGGGAAGCCCAGGTGAAATTCTTATTCCCACTTTAGCAACTTTAGATTTCCTACTTTGGCTTGTGACCCCTTCCTGTATCTTCTGGGCCAGCGGTGCAGCATTGTCTGTTGCTTCCTCTGACCCCTGGTTCCCCCCTCACATCTCCTCCTCTGACTCCCACCCTCCGGCCTTCTTTGTTCACTTATAAGGACAGCTGTGATTACATGGGCCTGCCCGGATAATCTGGGATCATCTCCTATCTCAAGGCCCTTACCTTTATCACGTCTGCACAATCACTTTTGCCTTGTAAGGCAGCATATTCACAGGCTCTGGGCTTTCAGGTGTGGACATCTCCGGGAACTGTTATTCTGCCCACCACACTTGCCCACATGACACAGTGTAAGCGATGGAGGCCAGATTCCTCCCTGCTGACACATTGTGATCTATTCAACCTCTGCAAATTGTTGGCTGGTTAGATTATTTCCAGTTGTTTTAACATTGAATAAATAATGCTGGATAAGCATTTTTGAATAGAAAACATTTTGTAATTGGAATTATTTCCTTATGGTATGTTTTCTTGGAGGGAATCTTGGGATCAAAGGGTATAATAATTTCTGTTGCTCTTGATACTAAGGGCTGTCCAAAAAGATTGGCCACTGCCCACAACCAGTAGCACCATATTTATCAGAGAATTCTAGCTCACATTTTTGTCTTAGAGCAGGAACAGCAAAAAGTGAATCCAGTTGGCATGGAGACCAAGTGCCGAGGCGGAGGGCTTCTGCTCAGGTTGCGGGCTGAAAATTGCTGTTCTCAGGTGGAACGTGGTCCATAGATCTCCTTTATTTTGCTTGCACACTTTAAAAAATGTATACATAATTCACCAAGATAAAATTCACCATTTTAAAATATACGATTCAATGGTTTTTAGTATATTAATAAGGTTGTACAACCATCATCACAGTCAGTATAGAGCATTTCCACCATCCCCCAAAGAAACTCTGAACGCGTCGGTGGTCACTCTCCATCCTCCCCCACCCCCGACCACCCAGCCCCTGGAAACCACTAACCTACTTTCTCTCTCTATGGAGTTGCCTCTTCTGGAATTTCATATAAATGGAATCATACAGTATGTGGCCTTTTGTGTCTGGCTTCTTTCGCTGAGCACCATGTTTTCAGGGTTCACGTTTGGCGTGTGGTGTGTCTGCTTCGGTGAGTAATATTCCACCACCTGGATGTGCCACATGCTGCTTATCCACTCATCCACTGATAAGACCTTTGGGTTGTTGTCACTTTTTAGGTGTTACAAATAATGCTGTTGTGAGCCTCTGTGTGCAAGTTTTTCTTTGAACACCCATTTTCCATTTTCTGGGGTATACACCCAGGAGTGGAATTGAGGGATTTTGTGGAATTCTCTGTTTACCTTTTTTTTTTTTTTTTAGTATGAGGGCCTCTCACTGTTGTGGCCTCTCCCGTTGTGGAGCACAGGCTCCGGACGCACAGGCTCAGCAGCCATGGCTCACGGGCCCAGCAACTCCGCGGCATGTGGGATCCTCCCGGACCGGGGCACGAACCCGCGTCCCCTGCATCGGCAGGCGGACTCTCAACCACTGCGCCACCAGGGAAGCCCCCTCTGTTTACATTTTGGAGGACCGCAGTGGCTGCACCATTTTACATCCCCACCAGCAACGCACAGCTTCCAATTTCTCCACATGCTCAACGCTTCTTATTTTCTGTTTTTTAAATTCTAGCCATCCTAGTGGTTGTGAAGTGGTGTCTCATCGTGGTTTTGATTTGATCTCCCTAACGTACACATGTTCTTTTTAATTGGAGCTAGTCATCTCTTGAAAAACTGTAAAAGTCAGGTAACCCTGGGTGGATTCCCCCCGACAGGCTCCTGCATGCGCCTGCTTTCTCTCTCAATCCTGTTTGCCATTCTGGACTTAGGGGCTTACCCAGCCTGGATGGAGGGTGGGGTGCTGCTTGCTCGGTGCTGTCTCCAGACACTGGATGCCCAGCCGGGAGTGGGTCTGGGCCCCTCCCCCTGGTGGCTCCTCTCCCTGGCGGGCTCCTGATTCAGCCTCTTTGGGTGCTGTGTGGTGTTGATTGTTCTGCAGGTTTCTCTCTTACAGGCCGCGGGAGATGGTGAAGTAAGGCCTGGATCAATGAGGCATCTGGGAGACGCATTTAGCTAAGTGGCTGCGTTAGTCCACTCAGGCTGCTAGAACAGAACACCATAGACTGGGTGGCTTATAAAAAACAGACATTTATTTCTCACCGTTCTGGAGGCTGGAGTCCAAGATTGGGGTTCCAGGGTTCTGGCGAGGGACCTATTCGGGGTTCCAATTTGCAGACTTCCTGTTGCATCCTCACATGGTGGAAAGCGGGTGAGAGAGGGCTCTCAGGTCTTTTATATGAGCACACTAACCTTGTTCATGGGGGCTCCACCCTCATGACAATATCACCTCCCAAGGCCCCCTGCTCCTAATACCATCACATTAGGGGTTAGGATTTCCACATATGAACTTTGGTGGGGACACAGGCATTCAGTCCACGACACTGTGATTGGTTCAAAGTTCAGTGACTCTTGTTTCATGAAAACCTGCCCAGGGCCAGGGCAGGTGGCTTCTCTGACAGATGCCCTCTGAACACTTTTGGAAAGGCTAAACCACCTAGCTGGCCGGCAGGGTTCAGCCCTCAGAGCTACGAGAGTGGGAATTGCTTGTAGGAAATGAGCTAGTGCTCACTTGGAGGCTGGGATGAGGCCTGGGCCTCCAGAGGCCGGCACACCTGGATTCAGGTTCAGAATTCGCCCCGAGTTGGGAGGGATTTAGCAGTAGATGCCGCTTGGGGTGACGTCAGGACTGAGAGTCACTCGGCCTCAGTGAATGTTAGATGTCATTACGACATCTCATTATTACATCATTGTATGCCTGCTCCAAAAATAACTTGTCAAGGTGAAGGCACAGAGCAGAATATAGTAAAATGTCAGAGAGTAGAATAGAGCTGGAGGAGAGGCCCCAGATATGGGAGCCATGGGGTCTTCCACACCAACAAGTGGGGCTACCACATGCTCCCCGGCAGGCAAGGGGGCTTTCTGCCACCTCTCCCCACACCCAGAGTTGGAGGGATTTCTGCCCAGGCCTTGCCCAGGGTCGGTGGCAGGGTGTCCACTCTGAAATGAGCACAGGGCTGGAGCAGGGCCCTTCCCATCTTCTCTGCCACCTGAAAATGTCTGCTCTGGGGATGGACACGCAGGCAGCATCGATAGTAGAAGCGGCAGGAGGGGGATGGGTGTCCACTGTGCTAGTTTCTCTGAGATGGAGGAGTTTCCAGGGTAGTGGGTTGAATCGTGTCCCTGATGTGTCCAAGTCTTAATCCTGGGGGACCTATGAATGTGGCCTTATTTGGAACAAGCGTCTTTGAATATGTGGTTAAGTCAAAGATCTCGAGATGAGATCACCCTGGATTTGAGCTGGGCCCTAAATCCAGTGTCAGGTGTCCTCATATGAGGAAGGAGAGGGGGATTTGGGACACAGACACAGGGAGAAAGCTGTGTGCCGGCGATGCAGAGATTGGAGTAATGTGTCTACAAGCCAAGGATTGTTGGTAAACCCAGAAGCTGGAAGAGGCAAGGATGGACTCTCTCTCAGCCTCCAGAAAAAAACAACCTGCCAACCTTGATTTCAGATCTCTGGCCTCCAGAACAATGGGTTTCTGTTGTCTTAAGCCCTCCAGATTGTGGTAATTTGCTACGGCAGCCCTAGGAAACTAACACAGCTTGTGTGAGGGCCTTTCAGTGCTAGAACTGGGAGAATCCTGTACAAATAGAAGGGTTGGTCAGCCTGGTGCTGGCAATATCCACCATGTTTTTTATTTAATTTATTTTATTATTACTTTTTTATTGTCTTCTCTTTTTATTTATTTACTTATTTAATTTTTGGCTGCGTTGGGTCTTCGTTGCTGTGCGTGGGCTTTCTCTAGTTGCGGCAAGTGGGGGCTACTCTTCGTTGCTGTGCGCGGGCTTCTCATTGCGGTGGCTTCTCTTGTTGCGGAGCACGGGCTCTAGGTGCGCGGGCTTCAGTAGTTGTGGCACATGGGCTTAGTTGCTCCGCGGCATGTGGGATCTCCCCGGACCAGGGCTTGAACCTGTGTCCCCTGCATTGGCAGGAGGATTCTTAACAACTGCACCACCAGGGAAGTCCCAGCCACCATGTTTTTTAAACTTGAGTCAAAACACATGAGACAGCTCTGGCTCAGATGGCATTTTGAGTTTCTCTTAGATCGGGACTGGTCACTTTTCTACATCTCAGCTCCCCCTTCTGTCTGTCTCTCTGGTATCCAGCTTTAGGTAGCATTTGGGGCCTCCTGTTTAGGTTGGCCATGGCTTCCAGGGAGCAGGAATGGGCAGGGGGTGCCTGTCACGCCCTCAGTAGCCCTGTATGTCTTTGGGAATGTGCAATCTCACCGTGTCTCAGCTTCCCTCCTTTGAAAAGAGGAGATTCTTCCAGCCTGGGTTATATAGATGATCCGGCTTCCAGCTGAAAGTTGCAGCAGATGACAAAGTGCCAAGTGGTCCTCATCTTCCTGGGGCTTGTTTCTGAGCTGGGAGGCACTGGTGGTTTCATTTAGGAAAGAAACAGCCAACATCTGGTGGCAGCGGGAGCCCAGAAGCCCCGTCCTGGGAGGAGAGCTGAGCTGCCCCACAGAGAATGTCTGCTTGCTTACTTTTTCCTATTTCCTGCCTGATCAGATCAGCAGACCCACTGATTATCTAACCAGCGAGACCGCCTGAGAGAAAGGAAGTGTTCCACACTTCCCACCACCCAGACCCCATCTTCCTGGTTGTCCACACAGGTGCCTGGGGGGACTGCAGCACCCACCCTGGGGCGCAGCTGCGGGCACCTCCTCCCTGCCCCCTAGGGACTGACTTTGCAGCTGTAAAGCCAACAGCCAGGAGAATCATTTTGCCCTCGACACAGGTGGGGTCTCGCTTGGATTCATCCCAAACTCTCCTGCCCTTCTCACTATAGTCGATCCCAGGAAACCTCCTCTGATGTTCTGGAAGCCTCCCAGGAACCCCCCAGAGTCCTTTATCTCCATCTGCAGCAACACAGAGTTGTTTGTCTGGAGATGTATTGATAGTTACACCTGGGCCGAGGCCTTCCCCTGGACGAGGCCTATTGAACACAAGCAAGAATTCCTTTTGATCTCACAATTTCTCAAGTGCAAGTATTTAGAAATGACTCTTGCCCTGAAGCAGGTGGCCAAGTGCCAGGAGGGCAGGCAAGACAGAGGAGTTGGGCGGGCTGGGGAGGGATGCAGATTCCCCCCGAGGCTGGGTGCAAAGGAGGGGACTAGTTTGCACGTTGGGGGTTGGGCGGCGAGGAGATTTACTCTTTCAAGAGTCTGGTCTTATATTTTCCTTACATCTTGTGTTGTCCATATATACAAAAGTAATGTGTGCTCACCATAAAAGATATATTTCTATTTTGTGTATTTAATATATACATAAAATATTTCAAGTGTGTTTTTATATACTGTTTTCCATATATATATATATATATATACACACACACACACACACACACACACACAAGTAATGCATGCTCATGGTAAAAATATATTTATAGCTTGTCTTTTTGAGTATTCTTAATATATTGTGATTTTTGTACATATAAAGTAACATATGCTCACAGTAAAAATAACTTGTAAAATTGAGATATAGCTTACATATACTAAAGAGTACAGATCTTAAGGAAATAGTTCAGCATATTTTCACATTATGTATATATCTTTGTAATTACCACTCAGGTGGAGGACGCTGAGGCAAAGTGTCCTTTGGGGCCCCCCCCCCCGACCCAAGATGTCACCTCTATTCCAACTTCTAACACCATAAATTAGTTTGCCTGTTTTAGAATTTCATGTAAATAGAATCATACAGGATGTCCTCTTTGCTGTCTGGCTTTTTTTTTTTTTGGCTGCACTGCGTGGCTTGCAGGAATCTTAGTTCCCCCGACCAGGGGTTGAACTGGTGCCCCCTGCAGTGGAAGCGAGAAGTCCTAATCATTGGACGGCTAGGGAATTCCCTGTCTGGCTTATTTCACTCAGCATTAGTCTGCAAGGTTCAGATAGTTCACTTTCCCATTGAATGTCTACCCCACGAATTTACTCATTGTCTTGTTGATGGAATTTGGGTAGTTTTCAAGTGTTAGACATTGCAAATAATGCTGCTGTAAACGCCTCATAGAAAGTATTTTTGCAGGCTTATGTGAAGTGTGTGGGTCAAAGGATATATAAAATCTTCAAGTTTGATAGATGAAGCCAAATTGTTCTTCCAGAAACTTTCACCAATGCCCACGCCCACCAACATTAGGTGAAAATGCTTTTATTCAACTTTAAAATAGATCCCCCCACCCCCCGTCCCCCGCAATAGCATCTCACTTTGCTTTGTGTTGCTTTAGTTATGAGCGAGAGGCTGAACACCTTCTCTTGGATTTGCTGGCCATTAATATACTTCTTTTTTGAGAATTGTCTAAATATTTTATTCAAATCCTTTCTATTACGTCATTCATCTTTTTAAAATTGTATTTGCGACCACTCTTTGTATATTGAAGAAATTAGGACCTTGTATTTGAAAAGCATGGAAAGGAAATAATTTTATACCTACAGCAAAACACAGGAGTTTCTACTGATGTTAGTTTCGAAACTCAACTGTCGAGCCACACTCTTCCTTTGCTTGTATACCTTGATCACACAGTATCAAAATGAGGAGTTTAAGTTTAATTTTGGTAAGTGCTTTAGAATAAAATAAACCCAGAACTGGGAGGCACCATCATTTCTCCATCTTATTTCCAGGGATGACTTCACCAATTTACCACAGCATGGTTTCCCTTTGAGCCTAGACTGGGTCTCAGGATCCTTCCTAACCCAAAGCTCCATGTGGCCCGTGGTGTCTTGCGTTGGCATGAGTTGAAACCTCTGTGCCTCCACGATGGAATGTCACTGACTCCTGCAAGTTACCTGAATGCAGTGATGCACAGTAGAGGTCGGGGTAGTACCGGTTTCACCAGGCTGAGGGCAGGAGTTTGGAGTTCCGGGCAGGGGATGCAGGGATTCTGCCTAGAAAGCTGTGCACGGCCATAGTAGGTTCTCACTAAAGAGCTGATGGAATGTTGGTGATGAGTTTATGTGTGCATTTTGAAGGTGAGGACGGTGAGAAGGAGAGATTGGTGGCCTAGGAGGGTTCATGATAAATGTAAAGGACCCAGTTTTGGAGCAAGAGGTAGGTTGATTGTGTTTGTTGGTCCTTGTCCCTGCTTGTTGCCCCCACAGGTGTGTTTACAGAACTGAAGGGAGGGAAGCCTGGCTGACAACGGGGACACCTCCTACTTCCCTCCTCCAAAGTCTTTGCTGTCCTTGTTCTAGGCTGGGCTGGCCAGGTCTCGGGTGTCAAAGGCAGACTTTTTAAGCACCTTGTGTTTCAGGCTGAAGATCTTGGGAAAAAATGTATCCGACTGGGCATTTTGCCTGTTCCTTTTCCTGTACAGAGAAGCCTCCCCCATCTGCCTCCAGCTGGCTTTGCAATTTAAACTTGAAAATGCTGAAGCCTTTTCCCACAGCCACTTTGGGATGACTTGGTTACTTTCCACATCCTCCCAATTAGTTCACTGGCTTTGTGTATCCCTCAACATTCTTTCTCATTCCACTGCGAAAGAAAATGTATTTATGTAATTTGAGGGAAACGTTTTACCATCCAGACCATCACAGGTAGCCTGTCTGGGCTTCTTCGTGGAGCTAAGTGGATGGCGTTAGGTACCCTGGATGCACCTCCTTACCAACCCACCCCTCTGTGCAGGTGTGTGCAGGTGTGTGTGTGTGTGTGTGTGTGTAAAGGTTCACCCAATTCTCTGTGTATACAGTTCCTTTGTATTGTGTATATTACCAACATTGCATTGAAAAACCAAAACACCAAATGACATATTTTAAACCTACTAGGGGACAGACAGGTGGTGGGCTGGGTGCTGCTCAAACACCTGGGAATAAGGCTTGCTGCCATCAAGAAACTTTGCTCAACCCCCAGACTGGCAGTCAGTGGGCTTCATTTGGCATCCAGATGTGATGTGTGGCCCATGCTGGGTCCAAGCTGGGTCTTTTAAACATTTTTTCAATTGTACACTTAAACTGTAAATTGTTAAACATAATATTAAATTTACCTTTTAACCACTTTTAAGTGGACGATTCCATGGCATTAAGTACATTCACGTCATTGTGCAACCATCACCACCATCCATCTCTGGAATGTTTTCATCCCCCAAGCTGAAACTCTGCCCATTAAACACTAACTCCCCATCCATCTCCCCTAGCCCCTGGCACCCACCATCTACTGTCTGTCTCTGTGAATCTGACGGCTTCAGGTCCCTCACATGAATGCAATCAGAATATTTGTCCTTTTTTGACTGGCCGATTTCACTGAGCATCATGTCTGCAAGGTTCATCCACATTGTAGCAGGTGTCAGAATTTCCTTCCTTTTTATGGATGAATAATATTCCATTGTATGGGTAGACCACATTTTGTTTATCCATTCATCCTTCGATGGACACTTGCGTTGCTTCCACCCCTTGACTTTAGAGATGGTGCTGCTGTGAACGTGGGCGTACAAGCCAAAAAGTGCTGGCAGCCACCAGGAACTGGAAGAGGCAAGGGAGCATTCTCCCCCAGAACCATCAGAGGGACCCCGGTCCTGCCGACACCTGGATGTCAGACTTCTGACCTCCAGAAGTCTGGATTGTTTGAAGCCATCCAGTTTGTGGTACTTTGTTAGAGCCGCCACAGAAAACACACATAGTAGGTAGCTGGATTGTCTCTGTGGATGAAAGAGCACGTATTGGTCGGTAACTTCAAGATATAGTTGAAGATACAAAATGCAGAAATGCTGGGACTTCCCTGGTGTCCAGTGGTAAAGAGTCCACCTTACCATGCAGGGGACGCGGGTTTGATCCCTGGTCAGGCAACTAAGATCCCACATGCTGCGGGGAAACTAAGCCCGTGCGCCACAACTACAGAGCCCATGCACCCTGGAGCCTGTGGGCCACAACTAGAGAAGAGAAAAACCTACATGCCACAGCTCAAGAGAAGCCCGCTTCCACAACGAAGAGCCCGCATGCCTCAACGAAAGATCCCACGTACCCAACGCAGCCAAAAGTAAATAAAATAAATAAATAAATAAATAAATAATTAAAAAAAAACGGAAATGCTTTTGGCATCACATTGGCCTTTGTGGTCAGAATAACATGACAGTGAGGCCCTGCTCAGTCTATGTAACTTGCACTCCCTAAAGTGCAAAAAGGACTTCCCTGGTGGTGCAGTGATTAAGAATCCTCCTGCCAATGCAGGGGACACGGGTTCGAGCCCTGGTCTGGGAAGATCCCACATGCCGCGGAGCAACTAAGCCGTGGGCCACAACTACTGAGCCTGTGCTCTAGAGCCCACGTGCCACAACTACTGAAGCCCGCACGCCTAGAGTCCGTGCTTTGCAACAAGAGAAGCCACCACAATAAGCTCGTGCACCGCAACAAAGAGTAGCCCCCGCTCTCCGCAACTAGAGAAAGCCCGCGTGCAGCAATGAAGACCCAGTGCAGCTGAAAAATAAAAAATAAATAAAGTGCAAAAACCACACAGAACCCCGTTTTAACAGAGGAAACTGGGCACACAGGTGTGATGATTTGCACAGGGTCTCATACATAATTAGTGGCAAAACTGGTGGAGGAGCAGAACCACAGAAAGAGTGAAAAGGTGGGTGATGACAGTTGCTTCCCATCTGGGTGAGTGGTGGTGGGAACCTGCCTTTGTGTTTTATCTTAAAAAGCAATGATTAGGTCCAAATAGCATCCCTCTGCTGTTGGCTCTTTAGAAAGGATGAACATCCTTCCCTATGCTTGCTTATTGGTCCTTTGAATTTCTTTGCAGAATTTATTTACCCATGTTTCGCATGAGAAAAGCAAACCTTTGGTGAAAATGACTTAAACGGAAAACGTTAATTTTCTAATAAAGTCTTAAGAGTAGCCGTAGCAAGAACTGAACAACCAGAGCCTTTTCTGGGAGGATCCTCCCGTAGGGAGTGTGCAGCTGCGGAGGGATGATCGTTCTGGACAGACACTGGGTCTTTCCTGTTCCCTGGGCTGGACATTTACAAATTATGTGCCACTGCCCCTGACCTGTTTGTTTAGCAGAAGTTTCCATGTAAAACACTGGACTTCCAGAGGGGTTTTCTCTGTGGCGTGGTTTGTCCAAAAACATTGGCTCTTACATTTGTTCTCCAGAATGAGTTTCTCCCAAGGAACTGCCGGTTAAAAGAACCACTTCCCTAATTAATTCCAGATGTGGAATACGTCAACCTTAACTTTTTATTGAGAGGGTGGGAGGTATCTGTTAAGGTGTGCTCTGTTTAAAAAAAGAAAAACAATCTGCTGATGACTTGAATCTGATGATTGAAAAATGTCATTTTCCACATTGAGCCACCAGGAATCAATTCACTGGGACTGATACCCCACAACTGGAGCCCAGAGCAGCCTTGAGGAGGAGTTTCCAGGTGCTCCCTGGAGTGTCCTCGTCCACCTTCCCTGAGCTTCTCTTATGGAGGAATTGGGGCTCCAGCCAGGTTCTGATGGGAGTTGGGTTGACCTCTTCAGAGCGGGGACAACCCAAGCTGCTCCTCCTGGCTCCCTTGTGGGTCCCCGCAGCAGCATTTATCAGCTAAGAAGAGGACTGGGGCAGCTTTGTTGGAAGCGGGCTAAGCAAACTGGGTCCCCCGTGTTTCGTGGCCTGAAACACGGCCACTATGCAGTCTCCCTGCTTTTTTTTTTGTGGGGCCCCAGAACCTGTTTTTTTTTTTTTCTAAAATACACGTAACATAAAGCATATCATTTAAGCTAGTGTATAAATCAGTGGCATTTAGTACATTCACAGTGTCGTGCAACCATCACCACTATTTAGTTCCAGAACATTTTCATCACCCCAAAAGGAAACCTGCATTCATGAAGCAGTCACGCCCTGTTTCTCCCTCCCCTCAACCGCTGGCAACCACTAACTGCTTTCTGTCTCCAAGGATGTGCCTATTCTGGACATTTCATATAAACGGAATCATACAATATGTGACCTTTTGTGTCTGGCTTCTTTCACTTAGCATGTTCTCAGGGTTCACCTGTGTTGTAACGTGTGTCAGTGGTTCACTCCTTTTTATGGCTGAATACTACTTCACTGTATGGATACATCACATTTCATTTTTCCATTCTTCTGTTGATGGACTTTTGAGCTTTTTCCACCTTTTGGCGACTGTCAAGAATGCTGCTATGAACATTTGTGTACAAGTTTTTGTTTGAACACTTGTTTTTAATTCTTTTGGGTATATACCTAGGAGTGGAATTGCTGGGTCCTTTGGTAATTCTATATTTAACTTCTTGAGGAACCACTAAAATGTTTTCCATAGCGGCTGCACCATTTTACATTCCCACCAGCAATATATGAGTGTTCCAACTTTTCCATATCCTCATTAACACTTATTTTCCTTTTTTGAAAAAAATTATATTCATTTTATGTGGTGAAGTGACATCTCACTGTGGTTTTAATTTGCATTTCCTTGAAGATGGTGACATTGAGTGTCTTTCCTTGTGCTCCTTGGTCATTTGCCCAGCTTCCCTTGCATTTTACCAGCACTCTGTAACAGTGGACAAATCTGTCCAGAAGGGAGTTGAACTAGGTCAATGGCCTTCAAGCTGCTTTGTCCACATAACTCCTAAAAGAATTTGGAAAAATCATGCAACTTTGGTACCTTTTCAGGTTGATATCTATTGTTTTTCATCATGAGGTTTACAAGGTTGCAAACGATGTGATTTCCAGTGTATTGTAAACTTCGACTCAAAAATAAAATGGTTCCTCACTCTGGAGAAGCAAAATCTGACATTTTGTCCTGCTTCCAAGGTTATTGAGCAAGTTACATTCCTCCGCTAAAAACAAACCAACTGGGAATTCCCTGGTGGTGCAGTGGTTAAGAATCCGTCTGCCAATGCAGGCGATGCGGGTTCGAGCCCTGGTCTGGGAAGATCCCACATGATGCGGAGCAACTAAGCCCGTGCACCACAACTACTTAGCCTCCGCTCTAGAGCCCACGAGCCACAGCTACTGACCCCGCGTGGCCACAACTACTGAAGCCCGCGCACCTCAACGAAGAGCAGCCCCTGCTCGCCACAACTAGAGAAAGCCCGTGCCCAGCAACAGAGACTCAACGCAGCCAAATAAAACAAAAAACAAAAAAACCCAAACCAACCCAGCAAACCACTTTGCACCTTGAGATAAACGTAAATCACAGTCTCTAAATGATCCAACCCTGCCTATTTCCTGTGAACTTCGACTCTATTCGATAACAACAAGAATTTTAGCCCTGACCTTTGCTCTTCCTGTCACGTGTCCTGACCTGTAGGGTTAGCATTATCGCAGGAGAAAGTGGCTGCTGACCCACCCAGGACAGATGAATGTAAATTTGGTGACCTTAGTTCTCTCATGATTTTTTTTTCCCCTTTAAATACTTGATGGCTTTTTGGATTTGGTGAGCCAGTCCTTCTAAAGTCTGCCTCTTCTGCACTCTTTGCAAGAAAACTTTCTTTTTCTAAATGCATCTGCCTCCAGTTTTCCTTGGACAATTCTTTTAAATATATCAAACGAAATGTAATTTAGGCAGCAATGTGGCCTCATGATACCAAAGACATGGGCAGATTCTTCTTCGTTCTTTTCTCCTCCACCTTTCACTTCTTCCACTGAATTTTATTTTGATAAAAACATTTTTACGTTTGAAAGTAATTCACTAACCACTCAAGCATAGGTCTCTGCAACAAAAACATGTATGTAATGTAAATTTTAAATATTTTATTTCCTGTGACTCTAAGACTCTATTAAAAAAAGTTTCTCTGGGTTGAGTGATTTATACAATTAATCAACTCCTCAAACCAACAAAAATGTATTAAAATTGTGGTATATGTTTATGATATACATATAAAAGTTAAATTTTTGTTGGACTGCATCTCTTAACGAGATAGTTGGGGCTGTATGTTTTCAAATGGTTCATGTGTCATTGGATGAATATCACTTATTATCTGAGATGTGGTTCAGAATCAATTCCAACCCCATTTTTCATTTTTATTGGTGTAGACTATGAGAAAACTTGCTCATATAAAATTTATTCATGGTAATGGGATAGTTTTGTTAGAGCTATGTCGCTCCACTTTTTGAAATTCTTTGGAGATTTAAGCTGAAAGTTTCAGTGATTTATCACCAAAAGGAAAACAAAAAATTGACCAGAGTAAATTCTCATCCGGATGGAAAAGATTCCGGGTCTTAGCGACTTGCCTTCTTGGCACTGGGGTTATGTGAGTGGCCTAGGTCTCTCCTCCTGGGAGATTCACCACCTTCAGCCTCCTTCTGCCTTGTGGGATGGAGGGGCAACCTCCGGAGGTGCGATGGGGTTAGGAGGCGGCATTCCTGCGATGGTGGTGGTTGGGTCCCCCAGGCTCAGGCCCTGGCAAGCTCTCCCTGGAAGCGCGCCCCCGGGCGGTCCGACCGGGACACCCTCGGGCTGGCCCGCTGGGCTTTGGTCGCTAGGAGACGCGGGGTCAGGGCGCTTCCGGGCGGGATGAGGAGTGGGGGGTCCGGGGCCACCGCGCTGACCGTCCAGCCTGGGGGTGCGCGCCCCTCGGTGCTGCCCCGTCCCTTAAATGACCTTCAAGGTCGAGCTGCAGAGAGGGCCAGGGAATCCGCTGCCCGCCGATCACAAAAGGAACGGGCGCACCAGTTTGCTGCGCGTGCGCGGGCAAGGGTTCTACCCGGCTGCGGGCTGTGCCTTCGGAGGTAGAAGTCGGCGCAGGGCCAGCGGGGGGCGCCTGTTTAGGGCTGGTATCCTCCGGCGTCCAGGTCCCGAGTAGGTGTGTGTGTGTGTGTGTGTGTATCTGTATGTGTTGTACGTGTTTTTATGCTGTGTGTGGCTGGGTGTGGAGCGAGGTGGTGTAGAGCGTGGGGTGCATGCAGTGTGCGCAACACGTGTGGAGTGTGCGTGCATGTGGCGTGTGTTTTGTGTGTATGTGGTGTGTGTGGGGTGGGATGTGGTACGTGCCGAGTGCGGGTGAGATGAGTGCGCGGCGTGTGCGGTTCGCGTGTGAAAGTGTACAGCGTACGTATGCGGCGCGTGAGGTTCGCGTCCCGTCCTGCTTGAGTCCCCAGCTCAAGCGGGCTCAGCGGTCCTCTGCCTGCGGAGGTGAACCTCCGGCTCGGGCTGCAGGGAGTGCGGCGGGTAAGCATGGCAACAGATGGCCCGTGGCGGGGGTGGGGGGTGGGGGGTGGGGAGGCGTCGGATGAGGCGCCCACGTTGGAGTCTGGACGCGCTGCCCTCCTTGGTGACCCTGCTTGCCTGGGGGACCCGGCGACCTGAGTCGGGAGCTCTGCAGGCCTGGGGCGGGGGCCGAAGGATTCTTGCCGTCTCGCCTCCCAGCGACTCCGGTGCGCAAAGCGCTTGCTGCTGTGAGGTGTGAAGGCGCAGCAAGGCTTCGGCGCTTCGGTTCCAGCTCGGGGGAGATGAACCCGCGCGTTCTAAAGGTCGCCGGAACGCGTCGCAAGCAGTGGTCGGGTTTTAAGACTCGCAGGTGCTCCTGTTGAGTCCCAGGACAAATGAAAAGACTGGGAAGGGCTGAAGGGAGGCTTCTCTTCAGTGGAGAGGGGAGCAGCTCGCTGGGTTCCGGAAAGCACAGACTTCTTTGCCAGCAAGTAGAGCCTTCTCGGGAAGAGGCTGGCCAAGCCTACCAGGATTGAACTTGGATATACCTGTGCTCCCCTCCCACCTTTGTCCAGAGCAAACTGGTGGGTGACGCCACCTTCTTATCCTGTTTAACACGAGGAGGTTGGTCTAGGCCATTTTTCTTCCTCCCTCCCTCCCTCCTTCCCTTCTTTCCTTCCTTCCTTCCTTCCCTCCTTTCTCTTTCTCTCTCTCTCTCCCTCCCTCCCTTTCTTTCTTTCTTTCCTTCCTTCTCTTCCTTTCTCCCTCCCTCCCTCCCTCCGTCTTTCTTTTCTTTTCTTTCATTCATAACCTTTATCCAGTGCAAAGATTCTCACATGTGGTGCCAGGGGCAGCAGCATCAGAATCACCTGGGAACTAGTGAGAAATGTAAATCCTCAGGCCCACTTCCGGACCTACCAATTTGAGAACCACTGATCCAGGGTGGCCCTTGTGCTAAGCATGGGGCTACATGATCCCTTCCCTCATGGGATCCTAAAACAAATCTAGTGTAGAAAGTTCTAGTTTTCTCTGAACGCCCGGTATTTTGCTTGGGGCTCCATCTAAAGCCAGAGGAAACATAAATACTGCTTGACCACTTCCCCAAGGCTGGTCTGAGGAGGAGTGCAGCTATTTCAGAGGAGAAGGAGAAGCTGGAGGAACAGGAGGTTCTGAATTCCTCTCTACTTCAGAAGCTGCTTGAGAAAGGCTTCAAGGGCTGTCGAGGAGCCCAAGAGTGCTGCCTCCTGGTGACAGCGTGCAGAGCTGGCTCTAAAGAATAGAGCTTCTTGACAAAGGGGGCTTTCAGTGTCCCAATCATACACCCAGCCAGGCATGAACTACCCAGTCTTTACTCAGATGTTTCATCCATTACTGCCAGCAGTGGGACTGGCCAAATTCAACAAAGGCTCTGAGCTGACAGGCAGTTGTGTGTGGATGATGTGTGAGTCCCCAGTCATCTCCACTGGCTCCAGAATGCAGTGCATGGCTTTGTTTCAGCTGGGGTTTTCTCCAGACTCTTTTAGTTGGACTGATAGTAAAATGAACTTCGTGCAGCAAACTGCAACATTAGTTTTCTGTGGTGTCCTGAACTCCTCTGATAGGTAGCCGAGAAGGGTGCAGGGCATGTTTGAAATATAGTGTATTTCTGTGGAGGGGCTGGGAGGGGGAATCTTTGGACATTGGCCATAGAGAGGCCGAGTGCTGCCCTCCAGAAGTGTCCTGGGCTGGCCACACTGTGGGGGCGGGAGGGGAGGCAGGAGGATAGTGGACAACCTCCAGCAGGTCTGCTTCCGGATAACCTCCTTTATTATTTATACGTTTTGTTATGTCCACCAGTCAACATTTTTCTTTAAATCAACTCATTCTTTTTTACTTGTTACTTTTAAAAGGAAAAAATTTAAAATAACAGACTCAAATGGAAAATCAGTAGCACTCATCCAGGCTGAAGATGATCATAAAAACAAATATAATGCAAATAAAACAGGGTTGTAACATTCCACCCTTATACAGTTGCCCGCCAGAGCTCTGAGCCTGGGTCCTCTCTCTATGCTACAGAAGGAGGTGTTTTAAGATTTAGTATCACCAACCAGAAGCTTTCTGCTAGAGAAACAAGAAGGCTTGGAGATGAAAAGGGAGCCGTTGTTACTTTCTCACTACGTGATACCCTGTCTCTTCATAACTCCTAAAACATGTAGGCCTTCCGTGGGCCAGACCCTGTTCTAAGCAGCTTGTAGATATATATATTTTTTAAATAAATGTATTTATTTATTTTTGGCTGTGTTGGGTCTTCGTTGCTGTGCACGGGCTTTCTCTAGTTGCGGTGAGCGGGGGCTACTCTTTGTTTCGGTGCGCAGGCTTCTCATTGCGGTGGCTTCTCTTGTTGCGGAGCACGGACTCTAGGCACGTGGGCTTCAGTAGTTGTGGCACGTGGGCCTCAGTAGTTGTGGCTCGCGGGTTCTAGAGCGCAGGCTCAGCAGTTGAGACGCACGGGCTTTGTTGTTCCGTGGCATGTGGGATCTTCCCGGACCAGGGCTTGAACCCGTGTCCCCTGCATTGGCAGGAAGATTCTTAACCACTGCGCCACCAGGAAGCCCAGTTTGCAGATATTAACTCAGTCATCAGGCCCACCCCATGAGACAGGTACTGCTATTGGTCCTGATTTTACAGGTGAGGAAACTGAGGCCCGGATGTGAGAACTTGCCCAGGGCTGCAGAGTGTTGAGTTAGTGAGTGTTGGAGTTCGGGAGCTGGTTTGAACCCGCCATGCTGCTCAGGGCAGTGCCCCCACCCCTGGTCCACCCCCAGCTGCACAGATGGGAAACGGCCCACAGCTCACTGCCCGCCTTAGCTCCTGTGTTCCCGATAAAGGAAGCTTATTCAGTAAGTCAGTCAACTGCCTGGAATTTTTTTTTGGGTGCTCTGGTGACGCCAGACATCTGTACTAGCAGGATACTTAATGTGGGACAGACCAGATTATTTTTCTCTCTTTTCTCTCTCTCTTTCTCTTTTCTGTTTGAAAGAGCCAATCAAGAGTAATTCTCAGAGTATCTGTTGGCCCGTCCCTGGAAAGTAGGGTAGGCTGACCATGATAATCGTGGGCTCTCAGTTAAAGGTTGGGTGTCTCTTGGAAACCCGGGGGTCGTGGTTGTTATGCCGGCACCTGTGAACTCTCACTGCTCCGTGGACGTGGATGTATAGGGATAACGCCCCGGTCTCCTCCAGCCTGATTTGGGCCTGTCCAGAGTCAGAAGGTGGTACGGGCAGGCAGGAGGGTCTGGGTATCCTGGTATGTCTGCAGGCAGTGGGGGCGGGGTAGTCCTTCCAGGACAACTATGGGATGCAGGGCCAGGGAGCCGCAAGGACTTTCCGGTCAGGCAGGACTCTAGCTCTAGGCTGGTGGTTAGGCAGCTATGGAGGGCAGGTTGGGATGGATGGATCGTGCAGATGGAGGTGAAGCTGAAGCTGCAGGTAGAAGCGAGAGGCCCGGGGAAGGGAGAGGGGGATTCATAGGTGAGGAACAGGCAGATCCTGACAAAGCTGTCCTTCAAACAGTGCGTCTCCCATCGGTACAGCTGGATTTATCTGTTTAGGAGCTGAATTTGGGACTTCCCTGGTGGCGCAGCGGTTAAGAATCTGCCTGCCGATGCATAGGACATGGGTTCGAAAGCTGGTCCGGGAACATCCCACGCGCCGCGGAGCAACTAAGCCCGTGCACCACAACTACTGAGCCTGCGCTCTGGAGTCCGCGAGCCACAACTACTGAGCCTGCGTGCCACAACTACCGAGCCCGCACACCTACAGCCCGTGCTCCACAGCAAGAGAAGCCACCTCAATAAGAAGCCTGTGCACCGCAACAAAGAGTAGCCCCCGTTCGCCACAACTAGAGAAAGCCCGCAAGCAGCAACGAAGACCTAACGCAGCCAAAAATAAATAAATAAATTTTTTAAAAAGAAAAAGAAAAAGAGCTGAATTTGACAAGTCCAGTACCTCTCACAGTAGGGATTTAATCATTCCCATGGCTACCATCTATGAAGCATCTGCCCTGGTGCTTCATCCTGGGCTAATCTCAGGGAGGCAGGCACCTCCTTATCATCCTATTCTTTTCAGATGAGGAAACTGAGGTTGGAGGAGGTAAATGACCCCCCTAAGGCCACAGCCTGTGGGTGGGGACAGACTGGAGCAGGAGTTGGTCTGACTCCAAAGTCTACGCTCTTGAAAGTAGTTGTGAACGCACAGTCCTTGAAGTGGCTCAGTACTGACAGTGTCCAAGGCACTAGGTGGTGGACAGTGTCTTCCCTGCTCCTGGCCTGGTCACCCAGGTCCCCTCTCTGGACCCAGTCAATGCTCACCCTCTCTTGAAACTTCTCCAGGGACATGTCTTATGTCTAGACTTATCCCCCCTTTCTCCCCGCCCCAGTGGCATTCTACCATTTGCAGTGTTTTCTTTTTTGCTGAACAATGTGGCATAGAGATTCTGGTTCCCTGTCAGTTCTCATCCCCCCTTTCCTTTTTTTTTTTTTTTTTTTGCGGTACACGGGCCTCTCACTATCGTGGTCTCTCCCGTTGCGGAGCACAGGCTCCGGATGCGCAGGCTCAGCGGCCATGGCTCACGCGCCTAGCCGCTCCGCGGCATGTGGGATCTTCCCGGACCAGGGCACGAACCCGTGTCCCCTGCATCATCGGCAGGTGGACTCTCAACCACTGCGCCACCAGGGAAGCCCCCCCCACTTTCCTTTTTAACGGGGATCCCACCCTTTACCACCTCTTGCTGGCTGTACCTCTAGGGCCCATCCCCAACAAGAATGAGTGGGTTCCCCTGTGTTTGTCAGCCTCCTAAGGAATTAGGAGTTTATTATACACTGGATCCAAGTGGGGAGGCTGTAAGAAACCAGCAGGCTTTAGAACAAAAGGTCACACCCACACTGGTCACTGCGTTTTAATAACGACCAGCCCGGTCCTTTATTCCCATCCATGCTTTCTGCCTGGCGGTACCCTCCCGGTACCCGGCCTGGGTACAGGACCTGGTCAGCCCAGATGGAGATGGCCCCAGGCTGGAGGCATGTGGACTTGGGACAGGGAACTCCAGGCAGAGCCTCTTCGCCGCCCATCGGAGGTGGAGGTGGAGGTCCGAGCATCTGAGGGTTTGGTCCTATAGCTCGACCACCATCAGGCCTGCGGCGCCTTCCCGAGCAGGCTCCCGACACCCCCCCTCCCCGTGGCCACAGATAGTGGCACCTCCACGGGACAGTTCTGCGGTGAGAGGAAGTGGGGAGGCAGAAGAGGGCGGTGAGAAGGAGAGGGAGGGGGAGGGAAGGAGTGGGGGCGTCCTGCGAGTCTGGGAGCCGTGGACCGGTGAGTGGACCTGTGCCTCCGGAGGTCTAACCTGGGCAGGTCGTAGTGCCGGCACCATCATGGCCAAGCATGGGCTGGGGCTGTCGGGACAGGGAGGCATGGCCCCAGGTCTACTGAGGAGACAGGCCCATCCATGTCCAGTAGGCCGTCAGAGCAGGCTCAGGCCCTGTGGCCAGCTTCTGCAGGCTTCCTAGAAGAGGCGGACCTGGAAGAACAGGTGTGTGTTGGGTTGGGAAGAAGGGATGCGGCAGGGGAAAGGCGGGTCTGGTGGAGGAGATGAAGCAGACGTGCCCGGAGGGAGGGATAGAGGGAATTCGCTGGCCAGGGTGGAGCACAGAGGCACCCATGGTGGGCGGAGTCTGAGGAGGGCCCCTGTGGGAATTCCTGACCCTCAGCTGGACCTGGGAGGGTACAGGGTGGGTGAAGGTGGGGCATGCGGGTACAGAATGACTCTAGCCTGCTCACTTCTCCGTAAGTGGCTCCGTCCTTCATTGGGCAGCTCAGGCCCCGATCCTCAGACTCATCCTTCACCTCTCCATTTTCTTCACCCTCCATCTCCCACCATCTATCCGTAAACCTTGGAGGTCAGGTATACCCTTAAAGGTATCTTGAATCTGTCCGTTGTGCCCCATCTCCACCCTGCCACTGAGATGTCCTGCTTGGACCCCTGAGTGACCCCCTCACTGGCCGCACCTGCTCTTGTTTCTGTGCTCCTGCCCGGCAGTTAATGTGCCACCTGATCACTCGTGTCAGACCACGGCACGTCCCTGCGTGACCTCAGCTGGGGGCTCCCCCAGGGCCTTCCCATGGAAGCCCATCGTGTACCCATGCTTGTATACCAGCCTCTGAGCACACTGGCTTCCTTTCTTTCCCAGAAGCACAGGAGCCAGTCCCACCTCAGGGCCTCTCTCTTGCTCTGCCCTGCCTGGAATCTCGTCCCCTGGGGCTTGGTGTGGCCATTTGGTCCTCATCATTCAGGCCTCATCCCACATCCCCCCCACCCCGCAGAGGCTCTTCCAGGCGAGGCCAGGTGACCTAAACAGGAGTCCCCTCTCCCCCACCCTCTCTATGGCCTGCTCTCTGCCATTATTGGGTATGTATTTGTTCTCTTCGTATTATCTGCCCTCCCTGGCCCCTAAATTACAAACTCCAGGGTTCACTGTGTGTCCCCAGAGCCCAGGCCAGAGCCTAACAGCAAGCGGGCTCCCGCTGCGTAGTTTTAGAAAGAACGAGTGACCTGCTTCTGCTTTGGCCAGGGGCTGTCACCCAGCAGCTAGCTGAGTCCTCCGAGCTTGCTTCCCGCACATTCCAGGAACACTGCCCTGCAGTTCTCCTCCCAAACCTGACCCACCGTGGCTTCCCTTGTTCCCAGGGAGAACAGAGACATTGCAGGCAGGAGGGAAGGGGCCGGGGAAGTTCTGTCTGGGCTGTCTGCTTTAGAAAGAACTGCTCCGAGTCTAGAGCAGAGAGGCTGGCAGGGGCTGCCTGGGCGCCCGAGGACTGACAGGGCGGGGGTGTCAGCTGAAGTTGCAGGGAGCATGGTTCCACCCTCCCCTCTACCTCCTGGGCCTCTGACCTTGAGCAGTGGGTATTATGCGACCTTGACCAGGAGAACTGCAGCCACCAGCAGTCCTGTCACCAAGGGGGGCCAGCTTCTTGGCAGGAGGGCAGATCCTAAGGAAAGTCGGAGGAGCCAGTGAATGAGGGAAATGGGAGCATGTCCCTCACCCCGACTGCTTAATGGCGGGCGAGATGCCACCAGGCTGCCCCCACAAGTGCCCTGGTTTCATCACCGGCCCCACCCGCCCCCCGGCCTTGTTCTCCTGCCCCAGCTGCACTGGCTTCCTGGCTCATTTCAATGTGACCCCTCACAGCCCCTGCTCGGCGGGGCCTGCCCACCTCCAGCCAGGCACCTACGGGGGCTGCCACCTTGCCAGCTCCCAGGTGACCTTTGCCCCTGAGATGGGTCAGGGTTGCGGTGAGGGTATGTGTGTGGGAGGCTGGCAGAGGAAGACTTTAGGAAGAAAGGAGCCCTCATGTGGCCATGGAACCTGGAGGTGGACTTCACCTGGAAGGCCTGTCTTGTGGGCAAACTGCCGGCTCCTCTGGCCCTCAGCCTCCCCGCCTTAAACAAGGCTGCTTACATCCACCTGCTCTCCTGTCTGCGCGGCCAAGATGCACAAAGTGCACTGTAGTATGTCAGGGCCCGTGGGAATGTCAGGGACTCGAGATGTTCCCAGGAGCCAGGGACAGGGAAAGAGAAGATGACACCTAGTGGCAGGCTGGGCACCCTGGTCAGAGCTGTGCACGCACACATCACCTGCAACTGCCTGGAGGTGCAATGGGTGCAGGTGGAGGGCAGGGGTGCACCTGAGGGGGTCGTGGGCAGCCGGGTGCTGAGGGCCCCGTCGCCGGCCTCGGCGCTGAGTGTGGGCAGCCAGGTGCTGAGGGCCCCGTCGCCGGCCTCGGAGCTGAGTGTGGGCAGCCGGGTGCTGAGGACCCCGTCGCCGGCCTCGGCGCTGAGTGTGGGCAGCAGGGTGCTGAGGGCCCCGTCGCCGGCCTCGGCGCTGAGTGTGGGCAGCAGGGTGCTGAGGGCCCCGTCATTGGCCTCGGGCACGATGCCCAGCAGTTTGCACATGAGCTCGTACACGTGGATGCTCTCAAAGGGCTCCACCTCCAGGCCCCTCTTGAAGCTGGGGCCCACGGCCCGGAAGATGGTCTTCATGTCCATGACACTGTTGTCGAAGCCGTGCTCCCCTTTGTTGAACTGCACGTTCACTCTCTGCGGGAAGGGAGGACCCCGAGTGAGTTCTTGCTGGCCCTCCCAGCCCACCCCACCCTCTCCACCAGCACCCTCTGCATGGCCCTGCATTGGCAGAGGACCCCCGGAAGGAGTTCAAAGCGGGGGTGTGGGTGGGAAGGATTCTGAGCCTCAGTCTCTCTGAATTCTCAGCCCCCAAAGATCAGTGGCCTAAAGAGGGAGGCTTAGCGAAGACCCGGTGACATGAATGGAGACCGCCCAGTAAGTGGGGTGGAGCTTCAGCCCAAGGATGCTCGCTGGGCTGCTTTCCATTGCTGGGCGCCTCGAACCTCAGTACTTCCTCTCCCAGATTTCCTGCCCTGCCCTGCGTCTTGCTTCCCACTCAGCCTCCCTGGGCTCTTTGCTCTCACCTCTTCCGTGTCACTTTTACAGCTAATCTTCCTGCACTTTACCCTATACACAAGTGCACACACAAACACATATATGCGTGCACACATATGCACACACGTACACACAGGTATGCAATGCACGTACACCGCCCCCCGACTCCCGTTACACAGTGCAGGTGTGTCCCTTTGGTGGCTGACACTCCTCAAATTAGGGTCTGGCTAGAAACAGAGGGTGCTTTTTACAGAACTGGAAAGAGACCCAGCAGCCCAGGGAAGCACCTGCACCCCCAGGAACTCACCCCATGGATGACGTAGCCAGGGTCACTGTACATAAGCAGGGGGGTGACCCTGGGGTGGCTGGCGTAGTGGAAGGACTTGGGGAAGAGCTCCTTCTTGTAGACGTGGAGTCTGGGGTGGGCGTCCTTGAGGACCTTGTATACCTTCTCCAGCTTTCCCTCCTTGGGGAGCAGCATCCCGTTTGGTCCGTAGTCTAGGAGCTCAAACTCAATGTCCTTGAAGGTGAAGTTGGCGATCTTGTGGAACTCCACCAGGTCACTGGCCTTCTTGTTGACGGTGCTCATGCCATGGTCGGACACGATGATCAGGTTGAGGCTGCCCTCCAGGCTGCTGTTCCTGATGCTGTCCCGGAGGTAGCCCACGGTCCTGTCCACCTGCCTTACCATATCCTTCCTCTGCTGGGACTCGGGGCCATACTTGTGGCCCGTGGAGTCTGGCTCCCCAAAGTAGAGGGTGACCAGGTCCAGGCCCTCGTCTGTGAACCACTTCATCACAGTGTCGATGTTGGCTCTCCATTCCTTCTCGTCCTTGTAGTTGTGCAGGATGCCTTCCTTTCGGCTCAGCGTCACGGCCTCGCCTTGATAGGTGACATTCCCGCCCGGGTAGAAGAAGGAGCCGGTCTTTAGGCCCTGCCGGGGAAGGCTGTGTCAGTGCCACGGGCCTCCTGCCACTTGTCCCCTGCCTGTCATGAGCTGCTGACGCTTCTGCCCTCACCGCCTGCCCTTGCTCTGCCCACTCACCCATCCCTGCTCCTTACTGCAGGCACGGGACTTTGTATTTTCTGAAAGGCCTTTCATAGCTCTTATGTTATCAAGGCTGATACTGATTTTATAGAGGAGAGAGCAGGTGCCTAGTGGACTCAGCACTAATGAGATAGTAGGTATAAAAGTATCCCAGATATGCTGCATCCTCATCGACACTGTAGCCCTAGGTCACAGTGCTGCCCCAAGAGCCCTCCCCTTCCGGCCTGCAACCCGGCTTCTGCTTGCTGTACTCTTGTCCAGCCGTGTGTCCATCGGCCCCTCCACACACCGCCCATGACCTGCCCTTCTAGTCTTCAACCTGGCCATCCGTCTGTCTTTCCATAAACCGATTGCTGTTTTATTTACAGATCCATCTGTCCTCACAACCATCTGTCCATGCATGCCCCGTCTGCCTGGCCACTCCCTCTGGCCATTCTTCCTCGAGATGCCAAGTTCTTGGCTACACTTTCTGCAAGTCAGCCTGGTGTCTGGTAGCTCCTTCCAGAGCGAGGGGACTCAGATATGAGTGGATGCCTTGCCTATGGGTGGGGGTAACCTCTGAAGTTTATTCTGGGCTCACCTTGAAAAATTTGAGTTTGTTGCCAGGAAGCCCAGAACATTGCAAGATGCTGGGGTCCTGGGCTTTTCACTAGGATGACCCACCTCTTTAGAACTAGCTGCCCGGCCCTGAGAGGCGTGCGACAGGGGAACAGTACGAAGCCGTTTCATTGTTACCTGCCTTTTTGTGGAGTCACATTATTTTCCCCGCGGCCCCCTTCCCACCAGTACCGAAGTCCAGGTTTCACTCCGGTTGGGAGGGTGGAACAACCCCTCTGGGTCCCAGGGCTCCAGGGAGGACTGGGCAGGCTGTGTAGCTGCTGGTGGGTCCTCATGGGCATCAGGCTCCCACCTCCCGTGGGACCCCACTCAACACCCCTCTGTGCCGGGATTGTCGGACTCCCAGGGCGGGGACTGGGCCTGCCATGGATGTCACGTGGTCATGGCCTTGTTGGCTGGGTCCCCCTCCCACCTCCCCCGTCTGTCCGAGTGGGTGTGGGTGCGGCATACCTGCCTTTGGGCTGTGATCCAGATGGGCAGGCTGCCGTTGTCCCACCACGTCTGGATGCCCAGTGTGGCGTGGTAGGGCAGCTTCACCTTGCTGGTCGTGTTGTAGAACATGTTGTGAACCACCCCGTGGTTCTCGATGTATTTGCCTGTGGGGTGGGTGGGCGCGTAGAGGAAGTGGTGGGAGGGCAGGAAACAGCCAGGGCAGCGGGGAAGCACACACCGCCATGGGAGCCGGGCTGGGCCGTCACAGCCACATGCTCTGACTCAAGAGATTCTGCTTCCACTTTGAGCAGCTTACCCTGCAGCTAAACGCGCACGAAGGCGCAAATACACACGTGCCGGGATGTTGTTTGCAGCCTCGTTGGTTTTAGCAAAAGGTTGGGAGCAACCTGGCTGGCTATCAGGAGGGAGCTAATTAAATAAATTATGGCCCAGCCGTGAAATAGAATCCCAGGCAGGCAGATAAATGAACCAAGAGGAGGCAGGTTTTACAATTTATTGTTTTCATGGGCAAAATGCCTGTTCAGAAGGTGGAAAAAGCGGGGTGATGAAGAGCTCGCCTCCTTTCTCCACATCCCCATTGTGACATGTTAAGTAAGGAGGTGACATGCAAAAGGGAGCACCAGGTGCCTCCGTTTGTGTGTGGAAGGGTCTGTGGTCATGGGAATGCTGGTGTGAGAATAAGCTGTCTGTACCGGATGATGTGCCCCAAAGTTGTGTCCACCCGGAGCCTACAATTGTGACCTTGTTTGGAAATAAGGTCTTTGCAGATGTAACTGGTTTTGTTAAGATGAGGGTATTCTGCATCAGGGTGGGTCCTAAATCCAATGACAGGTGTCCTTATAAGAAGAGGAGAGATACACAGAGGGGAGATGGCCATGTGACAAGGGGGCAGGGGTTGGAGAGCTGTGGCCACAAGTTGAGGAACGCCTGGGCCACCAGAAGCTGGGAGAGGCAGGAAGGATCCTTCCTTACAGCCTCCGGAGGGAGTGTGCCTCTGTGACACCTGGATTTTAGGCTTTTAGCCTAAACAGAGCAATAGTGGGTTCGAGGGTGGCTGAGAGGGGTGAGCGGTGGAAAAAGCAGGAGCCGCAGGCTCATTTCTCCTGCCTTTCTGAGTCCTGGCCACCCTCACCTCTACCAGAAGCCCTCCCAGGTTGCCACCCTGGCTGTGATCACTGTTTAAACTGAGACACCCAGGTGTTTTTATCTGCCTTCTATCCGTTGCCACCAACTGTAAGGGTTGCTGACCACCCCGTTGGCCGTGTCATGTCTGCCCAGTGACAGTGTTCCCTCCTTGGTCTTTCCTTGGTCTCTGGCACCACGAGCCCCATGGGTCAGGGCTCCATGCATGTGCTCAGTTCCCTTTGTTGGTTCCCTGGTTTCTCAGCTCTCCCTCCACCCCCAAGCCCCACCTGAGGCCAACACTCACCGGTGACCAAAGTGAAGTGGCAGGGGCTGGTCATGGTGACAAAGGCCGGAGTCATGTAGCGAGCCTTCACCCCATCGAGAGCCATGGCGTCCAGGTTGGGGGTGTGCACGTCCTGGTCATAGTTCCAGCGGAAACCATCGAAGCTCACCAGGAGTAGCTTGTTCCGGGACCCCTGCCGCTGGATGGGCGCCCCTGATGCTGGAACCAGGAGGGTGGCCAGAGCCACGGCGAGGAGGACAGCCGGGCTTCGCATGATGCGTTCTCCAGACATGCAAGAACGCAGGCAGGTGCCTTCTGAGGAGCAGAGCAAAGTCCCAGGGTCACTGGGCAAGTCTTATCCTGTGCAACTGAAATGAGACTGTGCACGTACCTGTGCCTTAGAGAGTTGTCCCTGACCGCGTGTCCTTGCCTGGCCCTCTTGCGCATCTGCCTTTATTGCCAGCGGATCTCTCTGGGCTCCATGCCCTGCCCACTTCGTGAATAAGTGTCTTTACAGGAAGCATGGGGACCATTCCTGAAGGCTTGGAGAGCAGAACGGGCCTACTCCATTGGGAAAGCCTGTATCCCCGCCCCAGCTCTCATAGTAACTCTCTGTCCCTGTGCCCTGCTTACTGTGCTCCCAGAGCACCTGGATGGGAGCCCCTCCTCCAGACCATACTTTGGGGAGGCCTTTGGGGTACGTGGGTCTCAGGCCTGCCTGGGCCAGGGCTGTGGGGTGGGCTGGCCGGGGTCCAGGGTCCAGGAGGATGACCTTGTCCACAGGGAGCCCCAGCTTGGGAGAGTGCCTCTTCCCCTCCCTGCCTGTGTTAAGGGGGCTCCTGGGATGCGGCGGGCAGAGATCCAACCTGATGGCCCAGATTAGCACCTGCTGTGCCCTCCTTCTCGGGCCCCAGGGAGCCTCAGAGGGGTGCACAGGCGTGGGCAGTCTCATCGTTGGAGTGCATCAACAAGGTGGTCAGAAGGGGGGCCTCCCTTTTTACCTTGTGCTCATGGGGAGGGTGGTGAGGGAGAGGGAACCCTGAGTTCATTGTGCAGTTTTCTCTCTGTCTCTGTCTCTGTCTCTCTCACTACCTATGAAGCAGATTCTGTGAGCCAGGCCCCGTTCTAAGTCCTGGGGACACAGCAGTGAACGAGATAAACGGTGTTCTTGGCTTCTTTCATCACGGTTGGGGACACACAAAGTGAATAAACAAGTAAAACAGTGAAATAGAGTCAACAGAAAGAAGTAAAGCTGGAGATGAGGTGGAACATCTGTCTGGGGGGCGTGGGAGGGAGCAGCACCAGATTGGTGGTCGGCCAGGGCCCGGTGGCTGGGAGATGAGATGGAGCATCTGTCTGCGGTGTGTGGGACGGGGCAGCACCAGATTGGTGGTCGGCCAGGGCCTGGTGGCTGGGAAATGAGATGGAGCATCTGTCTGGGGGGTGTGGGAGGGGGCAGCACCAGATCGGTGGTCGGCCAGGGCCTGGTGAGAGGATGATTGTGAGGGAGTGATTCCAGGGATCGCCAGCCAGGGGAGTGGGTTGGGGCAGGTGGGAGAGCGGCGGGGCAGGTGGGAGAGCGGCAGGGCAGGTCCTGGGGCGTGTGGCTGTTGTACGGAGCCTGGCATTCTTGTGCAGTGCAGGGAGGATGCCATGGGATTTTTTTTTTAAAATAAATAAATTTATTTATTTATTATTTTTGGCTGCATTGGGTCTTTGTTGCTGCCCACGGGCTTTCTCTAGTTGTGGCAAGCAGCGGCTACTCTTGGTTGCGGTACGCGGGCTTCTCATTGCGGTGGCTTCTCTTGTTGTAGAGCACGGGCTCTAGGTGCGCAGGCTTCAGTAGTTGTGGCACACGGGCTCAGTAGTTGTGGCGCAGGGCTTAGTTGCTCTGTGGCATGTGGAATCTTCCCAGATCAGGGCTTGAAACTGTGTCCGCTGCATTGGCAGGCGGATTCTTAAGCACTGCGCCACGAGGGAAGCCCCCATGGGATGGTGTTTTAAACACGGGAGTGACATAAACTGATTTAACATTAAAAAAAGAAAGAACACACAGGCTGCTCCATTTGCAGGACGGTCAGCATGACAATGGAAGGGAGGTTGGGTGCTCCACAGGGAGGGGACTGCTGGTGTCTAAACCAGGGTGGTGGCAGTGTGAGTGACAGATGCAGAGGGAGTTTGGAGGTTTTCCTGGAGGGATTTGCTTCTAGATTGCATGTTGGGCGGGACAGAAAGGGAGCAATCAAGGGAGACGTTCGGGTTTCCCGCCTGGGCAGCCAGGGTGATCGTGTCTTGCGTGTATCCCATTGGGCGATCAGAGGTCAGAGGGCAGGTCGAGGGCAGAACATTCTATTTTGGCCACATCCAGTTGGAGGTGCCCATGAGAAATTTGACGGGAGGTGTCGAGTCCTTGGTATGTCCTGGTTTAAATTGTCTTCCGCTGCTGACCTGCTGAGGGCGGTCCTACCTAGGACTCTGCTTGGCTGGCCAGAGGGATTCTCATCAGGCGATCCCCAGCGTCACAGAGCCGTCAGCAGCCTCCTCTGGGGTGAGGCGGTGGGGACCCCGGGGTGCAGATTCTTGGGCCCTTCCCCCCATCTGCAGAGCCATACCCTGGGGGGAATCCACGCACGGTGCCACCCCTCATGATTCTCTCGGATGCTGGAGTCTGAGAGCTGGAGATGGTCCCCCGCATGGACTCCTACAACCAGGGCATGTGGGGGCTGCTGTGGGCCGGTGTCACGCAGAGCTGGGGTGCAGGAGGACCAGAGGGCAGGCCTTCCCTCACTGAGATCATGGCCCGGAGCTCCGGCCGGTGGACCAGGTACCTGTGTGAGTAGCCACCGAATGTGGGGCAGCACGGTGGAAGTGTGGGTGCCTTAGGAGAGAGCAGCGGGGACCACATTCACACTAGTGCTGGGAGTGGGGACCTGAAGCCTACTCTGAGGATCCAGACCTACAGGATGGATTTAGCAGGGAGAAGAGTGGGCAGGAAAGCCTTCCAGGTAAGGACAGACAATGAGGGTGATGAGGTGGAGGAAGGGAGTGATCAGGCTTGAGGCTGGGAGGCAGGTCTGGGGGAATCTGGATTTTATGTTAGTTGTCTTCTAATATCAGTTCTTATATCTTCTAATATCTATTCTCCCTTTCTTCCATAATAAAATGTCTGCCAAGAAAAAAAAGACTACATTTCCCAACATGCACTGCAGTGTGGTTTGGCCATGTGAGCATGTCCTGGCCAATGGGTCAAAAGAAAAATGTCATGTGACAGCCTCCAGTCTCCTCCCAGCGCCAGCTTTGCCCTTCTTTTTTGATTCTTTCTCCCTCTGGTGCTTCAAGCTCAGAGGCTGTCCCGAGGACTGACGATGATGAGGGGCTCCCCGGGGGAGGGTACACAGAAGGAGCCTGGTCCCCCAAGGCGTCCTGGGCAGTGTGGCCGAGCCAGCCTCGAATGGCTCAGCCCCTGGGGCACCCTCGAAGGGAGAGTTACACAAGCTCTGTCTTTGCTTCCGTTGCCGTTATTTGGGTTTTCTGTCACTCTCAGCAGGACCTATCTTAACCTAATCCAATAGGATAATGGCTCTGGGAGGCCCTGCTGGGTTTAAGCAGGGTGTGTGTGTCATAATATGCTGGCTGCTGTGTGGGGGGTCGGGAGCATGCTGTGTGTGAGTGAGGGGCTGATGCAGTGGTCCAGGGGCAAAGCTGGGGCTAGGGGCAGAGGGGCACAGACCTGGGGTATGTTGGTGGCGGGTGGTTGTGGGGTGTGGTGAGGGAGGAGTCGCTGTTCTGCTCTCACTCTGCACATCCTTCTGCTGGTCCTCATCGGGGATATGGGAGTTCCCTGGCCCCCTCACCCTGTCCTGCTGGCCTGGCTCTGCCCTGCAGGTGGCATGAAAGGTCTGCTTCCGGCTCTCAGCCAGACTTGGGGGAGCTCCCCTCCTTTTTTTGGCTCTGTTCCTCGCTCACCTTTTGTCACAGGGAGCTGCTTGGCTCACCCCCCATCAGATTCCTTTTTATTCCCTGGTCTCCTAGAGCATGTCAGCAGAAAGATTGTGCAGTTGACTGTAGCTAACAGTGACAGGGCATCTCTGCAGATCAAGCCCAGGGCTTTATCCACGATCTGATTCAAGCTTTGCAGCAGCTCTTGGAGGCAGGAGTTAGTAATACCCTCACTTTACGGGTGAGGAAACTGAAGCATCGGGAGGTTTAAGGTCACTGAGCTAGTGGAGGAACTGAGACTTGCGCCCAGGTGTTCTGGCCACAGAACCCCCCTTGGAACCACTTCTAGATCCCATTGACTTACCAGCCACTTGGGATCTTCTTGTCCAGCTTTGGGGGCTGTTGATTTTTTTCTTTAAAGAATAGTGCAGCTGTGAATATCTTGGTATCACTGACTTTTTTCTTTTCTTTCCCAGTCACATTATTTCCTTGGGGTACAGTCCCTAGCGAGGGGTTATTGGACAAAGGATGTAAAGGCTTCTTGTTTCTTACAATCAGATTGCCATCAGGAACGGGTGAAGTGGATAGTTGCTGATACCTCCTCTGCCCCACTATTTTCATTGGGTTTTATTTTTTATTCCTTTTGGGTAGCTTGGTAGGTGTGTAATGACGTCTTAATGTATTAAGCCAGAGAGGCCAGGAGAGTTTCATGTCACGATTTCTTATCTCTAGCTACCTGCATGCAGATGCTTCATCATCTTTGACCGTTGATTGAGTGGTCAAAGCGGTCATCGAATCTTAGGGCTTTATTAGTTCTTTGTGTAATTTGCGGCATATATTTTTGGGAAGATATACTTCTGAAATCTATTTTCCTGTCATTTAAGTTTGTCACCTGTAACTTTCCCCACCCTCTTGCATGGTGGTCATTCTTCAGGTAGACTCAAAGCTCCCTGCAGGCAGGGCCTGCTGTATTGTTGTTTGTTATGTCCCCAGAGCCTGGCATGATGCCAGCCCAGAGTAGGTGCTCAACGCATATTTATTGAATATGAATAAACGCATTTAGAGGGAAAATGTATGCAAGTATCTACCATACTTTCTGGTTAGGCAAAACATTAAAAAAAATAAACTTATTTTGCAATAATTTTAGGTTTATGGAAGAATTGCAGAGATAGTAGAGAGTTCCCATACACCCCATGCCCAGTTCCCCCTATTATTAACATCTTACATTATGTGGTATTTTTGCACAGTTTATTAACCAGTATTGATGTCTTTTTTTTTTTTTTTTTTTTTTTGCGGTATGCAGACCTCTCACCATTGTGGCCTCTCCTGTTGCGGAGCACAGGCTCCAGACGCGCAGGCTCAGCGGCCGTGGCTCACGGGCCCAGCCGCTCTGCGGCATGTGGGATCTTCCCGGACTGGGGCACGAACCCATGTCCCCTGCATCGGCAGGCGGATTCTCAACCACTGCGCCACCAGGGAAGCCCGATAAGTCGTTTTAAACTCGAGTTCCTATTCTGTTCAGATTTCCTCAGTGCCTGCCCCAGTGTCCTTTCTCTGTCCCAGGATCCCCCATTACACTGAGCTGTCACATCTCCTTACGGTCCTCTTGGATGTCTCAGTTTCTCATACTTTCCTTGTTTTTCATGACATTGACAGATTTTAAGGCGTGCTGGTCAGGGCTTTTGTAGAAAGTCACTCAGCTGGGGTGATATGACGTTCTCCTCTTGATTAGACTGGGGTTATGGCTTCTTGGGAGGAAGAGCACAGAGATAAAGCATCTTCTCATTATGTCCTGTCAAGGGTACATACTGTCCACGTGACTCATCACTGTGGATGTTGACCTTGACCATCTGGCCAGCAGAGCGTCTGCCAGTTATCTCCACCATGAAGTTACTCTCCCCGCCCTCCTTTCTCATGCTCCGCTCTCTGGAAGGAAGTGCTGCCCACACTTAAGGAGGGAGGGGTCATGCTCCACCTCCTTGGGAGCATTTACATCCATTTGTCTATTCTCCTGCTTTATTAATTTATTCAATCATTTATATCAGTATGAACGCATGGATATTTATTTTATACTTTGAATTACAATTCAATACTACTTACTTATTGTGTTGCTTAAATCACTCCAGCTTTGGCCGCTGGGAACTCTTTCAGTTGGCTCCTGCATCACTCTGACACACCCCATTGTTTGTCTCCTGGAGCACTCCCTTGCTTTTTGGAGCACAGGATGCTCCAGGTTCATCTTGTACATGTTCTACCTCAGTCCTGGAATCAGGTGTTTCTCAAGGAGCCCTGGTTCCTGTTATTGGAGGATGATATTAGATCTGGGTGGTGGGTGTGCGCCTTGCTACTGGGGTGTTGATAAAACATTTAAAAAGTCACCGTCTTAGCTGTTCTTGAAGCCAAGGACTCCCTAGCTGAGTCAGGTGCATGTGCAGCTTTGAGAGACAGGGCTGATGTGCTCCTCTGGGTGCAACGTTTATGGGCAAACCAGGATCCATGATGGAGAGAGGTCCTGAAAGACCCCTCCTTGAGGACACAGAGGGATGCATGAAGTGGTTTATTTGCTGCTTTTCTTGTTTAGGGGGCCCTGACCCAGAGGCCTGGGGACCAGGTGGATTTGACACATGTACAGGTGGTGGTGTGCAGCACACATGTAACCCTGGGCAGCTGAGCAGTGCATGGGGCTCAGGGTGGGGAGAACAGGCCTGCCCAGCCCTGTGCTCGGTTTCTGCTGGGGAGAGGGACATACCAGGCATTGTCCCCATAAGGTCAGCTTCCCGGGTCAGTGCCACCCTGTTCTCATTCACAACCTGGTATGAGTGAACTACATTGCAATTGTTTCTGTGTCTCCCCTGCTAGGCTGTGAGCGACTCTTTATCCCCGCCTCCTGACACACAGTAGGCATTGCATGATCTTGATGCATGAATGAGAGAGTAGGTGGATGAAATTAGCAGGTCGGGACCACTGCTGTGGCCATCTGCTCCTGACCGATCTCCTTGCTTCTCCTTTGTCTCCTTCTAAAAATGGGAATCTCTCTCTCCTTCTCTGGTCACCGTGCCCCCTGGGCTGTGCTGCCTGCCAAGGAGCCCTGGATGTCCTGGTGGGGAGTGGGTGTGGAATCAGGGGTCCTCCAGCCATGGGCTGTCCCCTCTGTTGGATGAGCCCTGGAGGTCAAGGGCCCACCTCCCGAATTTCCACAGTGATGAGTGCAAAGTTGGGTCTGGGTGGGTCTCTCCCAGCTGCCAGTTCATGCTCTTTCGGGGAGATTGTGGTGTTGCCGGCACACTGTTTGCTTCTGGGGAAGCAAACAGTTATACAATTTAGCTGGAGTGGAAGGTCACCATCAGGCGGGACCTGGACAAAGAAGAATTTGACTTGGGGACACGGTGATGACCGTTCCTAAACAGGGACCAGGATGCAGGTTGTTGCTGCGTTCGTCATCTTGGGAGGTGGTCCATGTGAACTCCTGGCTTGGGGGCTGGACTGGGTGCTTCATCCTCATGTCCCTGGAGAGGGGTGTGTGGAATGAGCCATTGAGCCTGGAACAAGTGCCTGGGGGGCAGTGGGAAGCCACCAGGAGCCACACACAGACAGGCCTGGGCTTCTCAGGTGTGCCGCCCGGAGTGGCCACAATCTTTACAGACAGTGGTTTACGTGGGAGGGAGACCGTGGTCCAAGTATGGTGATTCCTTCTCAAAGGGCTGCTTCGGCCCAGTGGTGCTGTGGAGAGAAGGGGCAGAGAGAACTGGCTTCCTGCCCTCTCTCTCCTGGAGACCTCCCACCATGGGCACCCTCCAGTGTCATGGGAGGCGGTCACCCCTTCCTGCTGAGGCCGGGACCTGCCTGCTGATGGTTGTCCTGATTAATGACTTGACCTTCCCGACTGAGATTTTATTAGTGCAACAATGATCCACTTTATCAATTGCTATTGCCTTTTATTACTTCTCAGGGCCTTTATCTCAGCGGCCACCTAGCCTCCTGGCTAAATGAGGATTAATATTTTAACAGGATTATGTGCTGTGGTTAGCAGGACTCTGGGCACTCCCCTCGCTCAGAGCTTCTCCCCTCCCCGCAGGCTTCCCTCCTGGTGTGCAGGGAGGTCCCCCCGGAGATGGGGCCGCTTGTTCCAGAGCCTGGGATGGGATGGGACGGGGGAGGTGGGTGGGAAGGCTGGGTGGGGGACGGTTTGTCTTGAAGAGCAGGTAGTCCTGGGGTGGGGACAACCCTGCAGGGTGAGGTCCCTGTAGAGACTGCAGACTGTTTCCTGGGATCAGTGGGCTTGACCACCATCGGGGAGAAAGGAGGAAGATGGAGCCAGAGCTGTGGAGGGAGTAGACAGAGACAGAGATGGGGAGAGAGAGAGAGAGAAGGAGAGGGGGAGAGGAAGGGAGGGAGGGAGGGAGAGGATAGGAGGAGGGCTGCTTTGCTGACGCCCACTTGCCCACGGATCTCAGCCCGCAGGGTTGGAGTGGATCACAGCCTCTAATTTGCCAGCATCAGACCTTGATCTTTCTCCTGAAACAAGATTTCACTTTCCACCCAAGTTTTATAAAAGTAAGTCTGCCCCCTCTCCTGTTTCTGTCACTTAGAGGACAAAGCCCAGGTTCCCAGGCAGGGCTTTCAGGACCGGTGCTCAGACCCCGAGGGTCCCCCAGTGTCATGTCGGCATCACTGTCCTTCCCCAGAGCCACCATCTCCTTCATAAACCGAGGAAGGGCCTCTTCTCTGCTCAGGGCCAGCCCTGGTCCCCCCACCCACATCCCCACTTGGGGAGCTTCTCCCCGTTGCCCCAGGCAGAGTCGGGAACCTTTGGGGCTGTCCTTTGTGGTTCTTCTGTTGAACCACTTGTCACCTTTTCTGAAATTATGAGTTTGTGGGTCTGATTTCCCCACCACTGGGCAGTGGGTCCCTGAAAGGACATGTCTGTACTGTGTTCATATCTAAACACGTGGAGATATCAGAGTGTTCATGGAGAGAGGGATGGATGGGTGGATGAATGGTTGAGGAAAGGAGCGGGGAGGTGTGCCGGCTTCCCTTGGGCTGGCCTTCTCCCATTGGACTGGAGAGCCTGACAGACCCAGCGGGAGACCCCAGACTCAGCTCCCACGGGGCCCTACTTGAGGAGAGAGGGGCCCATCACCCTTCCTACCTGGAGGTCCAGCACTGGAGGTGTGAGGGACATGGAGTGGATGGGGGACTCAGGAGGGCTCAGGGCCTGGGGCACCTCCAGGATTTGACTAAATGGCCCCAGACATTAGGTACTTGCCTAAGACTGTAGGTCAGTCTAGAACTGGGCCCTTACATCGTTGAATTGAGGGACAACACCTTCTCTACCCCTTTCTTACTTTCCTCTCCTCCCCAGTCTCCTACATGTATGGAGGGTATATTTTAAAAAATAAATAAATAAAGATTGTTTTAGGTTTAGTCATTTTAGACTCACAGCAAAATTGAATGGAAGGTACAGAGATTTCCCGTATACCTTCTGCTCCCACTCATGCATGGCCTACCCATTATCAACATCCCCACCCACCCCCCGCCCCACCCAGCTGAATCTGCATGGACACCTCATCCTCACCCGAAGTCCATAGTTTCCATTATGGTTCACTCTTGGTGTTGTATCAATACATTCTATGGGTTTGGACACATTTATGACATGTATCCACCATTATAGTATCGTACAGGGTGGTGTCACTGCCCTCAGAATCCTCTGGAAGGCAGTTTTCATTCCAGTTTCTCTATGCTGACTCCTGCAAAGAGAGTTTAGGCACCTTGTACCCATTAGGCTGGCTGCATCGAAACCAAGCCAGACAACACCAGGAAACAAGTGTGCACCGCTGCTGGGAACGTGGAATGATTTGGCTGCTGTGGAAAACAGTATGCTGGTTCCTCAAAAAATTAAAGTGGAGTTCGCATGTGATCCAGAAATCCTTCCCCAAAGAATTGAAAGTAGGATCTCAAATGGATACTTGCACACCCATATTCATAGCAGCACAATTCACAATAGTCAAAAGGTGGAAACAACCCAAGTGACCATCAATGGATGAATGGATAAACAAAACGGGTCCAATATTCAGAAATAAACTTAAAATGGATTAAAGACCTAAATATAAGACCGGATACTCTAAAACTCCTAGAGGAAAACATAGGCATATCACTCTTTGACATAAATTGCAGCAATAGTTTTTTGGATCCGTTTCCTAAAGTAAAGGAAATAAAAGCAAAAATAAACAAATGGGACCTAATTAAACTTAAAAGCTTTTGCACAGCAAAGGAAACCATCGACAAAACAAAAATACAACCTGCTGAATGGGAGAAAATATTTGCAAATGGTATGACCGATAAGAGATGAATATCCAACATATATAAACAGCTCATGTAACTCAACATCAAAAAAACACACAACCCAATTAAAAAATACGCAGAAGAACTGAATAGACTTTTTTACAAAGAGGAAATGCAGATGGCCAACATGCACATGCAAAGATGCTCAACATCGCTAATCATCAGGGAAATGCAAATCAAAACCACAATGAGATCTCACCTCACAACAGTAAGAAAGGCTATCATCAAAAAGAACACAAATAACAAATTCTGACAAAGATGTGAAGGAAAGGGAACCCTCATACACTGTTAGTGGGAATGTGAGTTGGTGCAGCCACTGTGGAAAACAGTATGGAGATTTCTCAAAAAACTAAAAATAGAACTACCATATGACCCAGCAATTCTACTCTTGGGTATATATTTGAAAAAACCAAAAACGCTAACTCGAAAAGATACATGCACACCAATGTTCATAGCAGCACTATTTACAATTGCCAAGATATGGAAGCAATCTGAGTGTCCATCGACAGATGAATGGATAAAGAAGATGTGGTAAATATATATACACATACACACAATGGAATACTACTCAGCCATAAAAAATGAAATTTTGCCATTTGCAACAACATGGGTGCACTTGGGGGGCATTATGCCAAGTGAAATAAGTCAGACAGAGAAAGACAAATATTGTATGATATCAATCATATGTGGAACCTAAGAAGAACAACAAACTAGTGAACATAACAAAAAAAGAAGCCAACTCACAGATAAAGAGAACAAACTAATGGTTACAAGTAAGGGGGGGTACATACGAGGTGGGAGGGGGTGGGAGGTACAAACCATTGTGTGTAAGACAGGCTCAAGGATGTACAACATGGGGAATAGAGCCAATATTTTGTAATAACTGTAAATGGAAAATAACCTTTAAAAACTGTATAATTTTTTTTAATAAAAAATAAAAACAATCAAAATGAAACAGAACAAAACATGATCCATCCACACAATGGACTCTTATTCAGCCATAAAAAGGAAGGAAATTCTGACACAGGCTACAACATGGATGAACCTCAAAGACATTAAGTGAAATCAGCCAGTCACAAAAGGACAAATACTGTATGATTCCAATTATATGAGGTCCCTAAAGGGGTCCAATTTATAGAGACTGAAAGTAGAAGAGAGGTTACCAAGGGCTGGAGGGAGGGGAATGGGTAGTTATTGTTTAATGAGGACAGAGTCTCTGTTTTGCAAGATGAAAAGAGTTCTGGAGATGGGTTGCAACAAAATGTGAATGTAAATTTTATGTTTTGTGTATTTTACTCCAAGTGAAAATTAAAAAATAAAAAGATCTTGGAATCTGAGGTGTCAAGAACATTAGGGGTGATTTAACACTAGGTTTAGAGAATTCTAGATTCTGTCTTAGAGGCAGAGGGATGATTCTCTAAAACATGGGGAACCCCAGAGAGGCCCAGCTCTGTGTGGGGGACTTCAATACAAAGATAAGAAAGATGGGGTCCTTGCTGGAGGGCAGACACATAAAATGAAATCACAATAATAAAACCGTTGTCTCCCCGAAATTTAAAAATGATTAAAAGAATTTTAAAAGTTCAAAACTAACTTAGGAGATCATTTTGAAATCAATTCAAACATATTTCCGAAAATCTGGAAAATACAGAAAAGCATAGAGAGGGAGATAGGAGTAATTATAACGCTCATAGCCCAAGGGGCCACAGCCACTAACCGTCTTTGCCATGCACATCATAATGTTATTTTTGATGCTGTTTTTCTCCTTTTTTTAAAAAAAAGAATTTATTTACTTCGTTGCGCCAACTCTTAGTTGCGGCAGGCGGGCTCCTTAGTTGTGGCGTGTGGAGTCTAGTTCCCTGACCAGGGATCAAACCCAGGCCCCCTGCATTGGGAGTGCAGAGTTTTATCCACTGCACCACCAGGGAAGTCCCTGTCTTTCTCCTTCTTAATAGTGTTTTGTGAATGTTAAGTGATTAAACAGAGCATTTGCAGGCCAGTGAGGCAATGTGTCAAGGACTGTGATGAGGCCTGCAGGATGGGGTGTGGGGTGTGGGGTACAGGAAACGATTCCATAGGTGCAGCCCCCATGCTGAGCTCTGAGGAGTCTCGCCTCCCCCAGGCTCCACTGGTCCCGCAGGCCCAGAACCCGGGGTCCTGATTCCCTTTCAGCAGACTTTCTGTGAGATGGTCAGCAGCTGCAAAGTCCTGGATCTAAGGCAGGATGTGAGTGGGGGAGCCCCAGCCCTCCTCATCCATCAGGGCAGGGCTGTGAGGGGCAGCGACCATATTTGGGGGGTGCTGGAGGATGCTCGGTGCTCTCGTGGCTGTCTCTTTTCACTGTTCGGGGTTGCTTCTTAAGCCTCCAGAGTCTTCCAGCCCCCTGCCCCGCAGACCTCTGCCTGTCTGCAGCCCTCACCCGGCTACAGTCTTCCCCTCCTTGGCCCCTTCCCTTTGCTGGCTCCCTCGCTGGGCTCCAGCTGTTGAAGTCGAGCCCCTGTCTCCTTGCTCTCACCTTCCCCGCTTCTTCCTGCCCTCCGTTAGCTATTCCACACCACGCTCCCCCCTGCTCACACATCACTCCATCATTTGTTCCGTGACAGCAGCTGCCCATTAAATGAGAATTAACTCCCAGGTCCTGGCTGATGGAGGCGATCAGACGGTGAGGTCTGCTCACCTTGGAGAGGGGTCTCGGGCTGGCAGGCCAGGCGCCCAGACTCACCTCTGGGACTCTTCATTCAGGGGCCCAGGGAGGCAGCTGGGAGCTGCCAGGCAGGGTTGTGTGGCTCTGTGACCTCCCTGTGCTCTGGGTGATGCCCGATGGTATCCAACGCTTATTTAAGAAGCTTGCTTTCTACGGCTCTGGTTGGCATAAAGGAAACTGCCGTGTTTGTGATCCCCCCCTTCACCGATAGACTGTGGCTCTGAGAATCTCACAGGGCCCGGGACACTGGCCAGGATTGGGAGCTTGTCTGCTGGGAGGTTGGGGGTGGCTGGGGTCGAGGTTCTCTCTGGAACAGGCCAGCCGCTCTGGCTTCCTCCTGCATCTGTGAGGTGCGGGGTGGCTGGGGGGGTCGGCCAGGCATTTGCCCTGCGTTCCCACTGAGGACGGACCAGCAGGGAAGGATGTGGTCACCCTGGAAAGATGCGGGTGGGACCTTGGGCAGGCAGCTCTGGGCCCAGCGCCGGGGTCTAGCCCGACTCTCTGGGCTGGCGGTCAGCTGTGTGGGGAGGAGACCTTGCTTGTTAACGCAGGCTGCCGGCCTCCGTGGCCTTTGGGTCTTGGGGGCACAGTCCCCTCTGGACACATTTTCCAGTGATTCCTCCTGCTGCTGCCTTTATCTAAAACTGCTGATTTGTAACCGCTGGGGAGAGGGGAGCAGCAGAGCTGCTCAGCCTGTGACCTGGGTCACGATGGGCCAGTCCTGCGGTGGACAGCTAGCTGGGGAACCAGCTCTCTCTCCACCGGGGACCCTGTAGCCCCCAGAATCTATCTCAGGGTCTACCTCTGCTGGGGTGCCAGCAGCCCCCAGGGAGGCCCGTTGTAAAGGGGGGACGATGAGACACGAGTGGTTCCTGCCTCCGCTGAGGGGTTCCCACATCAGAGTGTCCTTGGACCAGTGGCCTTCTCCCAGACAGCAAGGCCTGAGTGGGCATCTCCCCTCCCGCCTCCTCCTCCGGGTGTCAGCCTCACCTTCTCAGAGTGCCCCCAGGAGATGCATCAGGGTGGGGGGGGATGGGCAGGGGGTCAGCAGCAGCCTCTGCTAGTTGGGACAGGAAGTCACATTTGCTGGCATCACTCCTCCCTTCCCACCTCCCCCCCCCCCCAGTGACCCCGAGGCTGCTCTGTTCCTGACTGCCTGGGGGGCAGCCAGGACCCTCCCCCCTTTTTTTTTTTTGGCGGTACGCGGGCCTCTCACTGTTGTGGCCCCTCACTGTTGTGGCCTCTCCCGTTGCGGAGCACAGGCTCCGGACGCGCAGGCTCAGTGGCCATGGCTCACGGGCCTAGCTGCTCCACGGCATGTGGGATCCTCCTGGACCGGGGCATGAACCCGTGTCCCCTGCATCGGCAGGCGGACTCTCAACCACTGCGCCACCAGGGAAGCCCCCAGCACCCTCCCTTTTGTGGCCCCGCTGGCCAGGTCTGATCACATCCTTTGTCCTGTATTTGGCTGAGCGCCTCCCACCCCCCAGGAACCCACTGCCTGGGACCCGCTCTTCTGATAGTCACAGCATCATTCAGAGCCCCTCGGCCTCCATAGAGCTCATCTACTGGGTGTTTTTTTCTTCAGACTTGCTTTGTCATTGTCTCCTACTTGTTTTGGGTATAAATCTTATTCTCTTCTTAGAACTCCACCTGGTCTGGTCCTCTGCCACCAGCCGTGGTCTCCAGCGGCACTCAGGACTGAGGCCTAGAATTTTCCAAAGGGGTTTTTCCTGAGTGTGTTGGTGTAAACAGTTTTCCCCTCTTGCTCCAGTGGCTGAGATCTGATGGGCAGGGGGAGAGAGGAGGTGGCAGCTCCAGGGGGCTGGGCCACGGGGCAGTGTTTGAGGTCTCTCTATCTCCTTCGCTGGCTCTCAGAAAGCACCTGGCCACCTTAGTGGGGTGGGGCAGCGGCTCTAAGAGGCACAAAGATGGTGGGGTAGGAGTGGCAGGTGCTGAAGTCCGGAGTCAGCTGTGGACTTTTCCAGACACTGTGGGCAAAGGAACACGACAGATGACGTCTCTGTTCATCAGGCTGTTATCACAGAACCTTCTCCCGTAAGACTTTCAGAGGACCCGCCATCTCCAGAACCATCTATTTTATAACTATTTGGATGCTGTTTATACCCTGATCATGAAGAAGGGACGTATCATGACAGATAAGGGTCTACCTTTGGCCATGATGGGCAGATAGGGGCTATCCAACATGTCACTACCAGGCCTGCTCCTCCCAACTCATCATCCTTATCTGGGGACAGGAACGGTGTCCCTTTCATGCAGTGCAAGTCCTTGGGCAGGTAACCACCTTTGTGTGGTCCCGTGATCATCCCTACCTGCCCTCCTGCCATCACAGCATTGTTGATAGTAACGGGCTCCATGTCACGGGACACTGGGTGATGACTGGAGGTGTGTGGGCTGAGCTGGGGATGCAGAGTGATGAAATCAAGAGCCTGCACTCCAGGCAGGGAGGCAGGGCCAGGGCCAGAGAAGGGAGGAGAGCATATGTGCGGGGCCCTGTCTCCCACGGGCTGCCCAGGCCGGGCCTCTCGGGGTCGGTGGAGGGGCTGGGGGGGGAACAGCTCTGTCTCACAGAGAATTAGTGCAGCCTGCCCAGTGGGGCTGATTCACTGAGGGTTTGCCCCTGCACCCTGTCAAGGGTGGAGGCCAAGGAGGAAGGGGGGAGAGGAGCAGAGGGAGGTTGCTGATGCATCACCTGCCCTCAAACCACCAGGGTGACCTTCTCAGCCCCTCTAGCTCCCTTGAGTCCAGCATTCAGATGAGCCTTGCAGAGTGCGTGAGCTTCCTGTGGTCGCTGTAACAAATGATCATAAACTCAGTGGCTTAAAATAACACACATCATTCTCTACAGTTCTGGAGGTCAGAAGTCTCACTGGGCTAAAATCAAGGAGTTGGCAGGGCTGCCTTCCATCTGGAGGCTCAAGGGGAAATCCATTTCTTCACATTTTCCAGCTTCTAGGGGAGGCTGTGGTCCTGGGCCCATGGTCCCCAGTTATGTTGCATCCTTCCAACCTCTGCTTCTGTTGTCACATCTTCTCTTACCTCCCGACCTCTTAGAAAGACCTTTTTGATGATGACACTGGGCCCACCTGGACCATCCCGGATATCCTCCCATCCCAGGATCCTTAGTCACACTTGCAAAGTCCCTTTTATTATATAAGGTACCATATTCTCAGGTTGCAGGGATTGCGATGAGGACATCTTGGGGGTCATTTTTCTGCTGGCCACAGAGAGGGAGTGTAGGTGCTATAGGACCTCTGGGTGAGCTCCTTCCCCAGCACAATGTTGAACTGGTTCTGAAAGTCCATGAGGGGTGTGGAGGGGATGAGAGGCATCCAGGATGCTTGGTGGGGGCCCAGTAGGAACTCCCCCCTCCAGGTGTCCAGCCCTGCAGCGAGAGCCCCATAGGCTTGTGGGTACAGGAACCATAAAAGAGCAATGATGACACCATAGACTTTCCCTCCCCCAAACGAATATTCCCTGAGCAAGAGAGAAGGTGGGGGTCAGGGATACAAGATGAGTCAACTTCTGCAACTTCTAAAATTTCTACAATGCCAGGTGAGGTTTCTAGGAGACAGGACATGTTTTTCTTTCAATTTTTTTTATAATGTAAGTTTTCAAAATACTTAAATATAGACTAGCACAATAAATTCTCATATGTGCATTCCCCCAGTTTGACAATTATCAAGAATCATCACATTAACTTCATCTATTGCTGTTTTCTTGTTCTTTGCTGTTTTCTTTGGCTGAAGTATTTTCAAGCCTGTAGCAGACATTCTGTAACTCTGCTCCGTCAAATGTCAGGATGCAACTCTCCAAATATGGGAAACTTTGTGACATACTTACAGCTCCATTAACGCAAGGTCATAATTAACAGTAATTCCTTAGTATCAGCTAATGCCCTATTTATAACCAAATTTCTCTGATGGTCTCAAAAATACCTTTTTGCAGTTGGTTTGTTTAAATCATGTTCCAGACAAGGACCACAAGTTAATTTAATTGTTGTGTCTCTTAAATCTCTCTTAATCTAGATCAGGACCCCCTCCCCATTTCCACCAGCCATGACTCGCTGCAGAAACCGGATCTGCTGTCCTGCTGAATGTCCCACATATTCTGGACCTGATCGCATCCTACTGCTATCACTTCATCCCCGCCCTTCCTGGAAATGGGAGTTTAGCTCTGGAAGCTTCATTCAGGCTTATATTTCTGCCAGAACCCTTTGTGGCTGGGGCTCTGAGTTTCACTCAGAGGCACACCTGTGATGCTAAGACTGACCAACAGGTCCCAGAGCTCCTTGGTAAAGTCTTTCATCAATGGTCTTATCCATTCAGGACCATTTTGAGAAATAATTATTTCACGAGAACTTTCAAAATGGTGATTTCCTCATGGTATCATCGTTTTACAGTGAGCAGCTACAATTCTGTTAAACCAATCTTCCCTTGTCAACTAGAGTTATCAGGTTATCCTGAAATATAGTTTAACAAGGGAAATCATTAATTCTTTTTCTTTTAGTGAACAATTTTTGGAGTAGCGAGTTGGGCCCTACTTAGTTCCAATGAGTTTCCCATGAGGTTTTGCTTTGTTTTGTCTATTCCCCCTTTTTCTGTATATATTTTCTATTTTATGTGTTATGTTTGTTTCAGCCAACTGTGTTCACTATACTCTTAGGCTTGATTTGCCCCTCTTTGGCCAGGGATTTCTGATTTTCCCCCTCAAAAGGCAGGCCACAGGTGCCTGTCACATCAGTGGTGGGAGGAAGGGCGATTCGCTTGGACAGTGGATGACAGACGTGCCCGCGCTGGGGAGGGGGCTTGCTGACCAGAAGCTCTTTCTTTGGGGGGTTTATTTTCCTGCCTTGTTTGAAGTGCCTGGGTTGGGCCCTCTGATAACGAGCCATATATAAGCAGAATCCGATTAGAGGGCAGGGGGTTCTGATAGTCACAGAGCCCCCCTGGGAAAAGGGGAAGAATTCCCCAGACTAAAAATCCCAGAACCAGAACGAAAACGCCGACTGGCTTTGTAGTCTCCGATGTGTGCACCAGGTGGTGCTGTCCAGCCACGGCTCCACCGGCTTTGGTCTCAGCAGCCGGCTGGGGTCTCCCACATTTTGTCCCCACTCAGTGCCACTGCCCACCCTCTCCGGCCAGGCTGGGGGAGCCAAGGGAGGACAGAGGCTCCTGTGCCCTGCAGGGTGTGCAGAAGTGGGTTTGGTGGTGCTGTCTCTAACCTCGTGATGGTGACAGCTGCAAAGCTGGTTTGGCTCCCTGGCCCCTCTCCTCCCACCCGGCTGACTCGGGCTCTCCTCCACCTGCTCCTGCACGGAAAGCAGACGTTTGCGTGGTTATCTGACTGAGGCTGGTGGGGACAGATGGGTGTCACTGAAGTGAGGTGACGAGTTGGTGGGTGCACTGGGGGTTTGAGGCTCTGGGCCCAGACTCCTGCCCCGGGAGGGAATGGGGAGTGGTCCAATACGGTGGACTTCGGGAAGGGCACCCACCTGCTCCGGGATGTCTCGTGGTGAATGATGTGTCAGCTGGAAGGCATCACGCTTGGTAAATGGAAGCTCTTCCTGGGGGTCCCGCAGGAGGGTCGTGAAGGGGGTGGTGGTGCGGCAAGGCCCCATTGGCTGCTTGCTCCTGGGGTGGGGGAGGGGACACAGCAGCAGTTGGCGGCTCTTATCCTCCGGTCCCTCGCCGTCCTCCCTGCTGGGTGCTCGCCTGGGGGCTACTTCCAGGCTGGGAACTGGGGAGCTGTGGGAGCAGACAGAGCGGCTGACCACCTGCAAGGCTGCCCTCTGTGGCTTGCAGTGTCGACCTGTCTCCGTGTCTGACCCACCAGGAAGAACCCAGGCACAGCCGGGGGCTGACCCTCCAGCGGAGAGGAGGGTAGATGGCCGAGCCCTGCTCATGAGGGTGGGGGGCGCGCTCCTCCCCTCCCCCTCCCCACTCCCCTAGGAGGAGCCAGCCCCTCTCACCAAGGACAACTCGCCCGCCCGCCATCTCATCTGTGGAGGAGCAATCATGTCACACAGTGAGGGGAATCCTGGGAGGAGGCGGGGGTGGGGTTCACGGACAGGGGGTCCTGAGGCGGAGGGAGGCGCTGAGGTCTCATCTCATCACCCGATCTGACCTCTTGGGGTGTTCGTGCTGCAGGTGACACTCCCGGGCTCGGCTGCCGTCTCCCAAGGGCCCAAAATGCCCTGTGCCCAAGGTGGGTCCCCATGGGAGGCCCTGCCATGGATGTTGGTTTCCTCTGAGCAGATGATAGGGGGGGCGGGTTGGGGTCCACGATGGGGCCTGCACTTGGCTGTGGGCCTTGGGGGCAGAGCTGGGGCTTCTGGTGTCTTGCTCCCTCACCAGCCCGGACTGGGCCCTGGATAGAAGTGGCTCTTCTTCCTTCTCAGGCCCTGGGGGTCCTGGGGAGGCGAAGGTGCTGACCGGGGACCTGGAAGGGCGAGCTGAGTGGGGGCTGAAGGTCTGGGTGAGGGCTGCGGTCAAGGCCTCTCCAGCAGGGACACCCGAGGAGCTGGACCCGGCCGCGCGGGCCTCAGGGAAACAGGAGGATGAGGTGGGGTGTGCTGCCTCCTCCAGGTGCAAAGCCCTCTGTCCTCCTCCCTCCGCCACCCCAAGTCGCGAGGCAGAGTCTTGGAGGTGCCCCCTGCCCTGGTGGGGCTCTGCTGTCCCCTTCCCCTTAGGGGTGCCAGAGGGGGCTGGTCCGAGGCAGTCAGGTCTGGGCTCTGGCTCCTGCCCTTTCCCCTCCTGAGGGCCCTGGTAGAGCAAGGAGGAGGGCCCAGTGGGCTGGGCAGATGGTGGGCTGCGAGGAGAGGCTGCCCGGGCAGACGGGCAGACTGTCAGGACAGATGGTGGCCCGGGCAGGGGTCCGGAGCCCGGCCCTTCTGTTCCAGGCCCCTGGTGGGGCTTTTCTCGTCCACCTGGGGCTGAATTGGGATGAGGCCGAGGGGTGGCTTCTGCCCCTGTTTGCTCGTGTTCTGCTGGGTCATCTGTCCCCGAGGCTCAGGGCTGGGGGTCCGCTTCTGGTGCGGATCCTCCTGGCAGCCAGCACGTGGCTGTGCTCACAGAGCTGGCGGGATTCCCAAGGGTCCCGGGGGCGCTGGGCGGAGTGTGTGGCCCACCCTGGGAACAAAGCTGCTCATGGCGGACAGGCTGAGAGGCTCCCGAACCCGCAGATGAAAGTCGCGTCTGTGCTCAGTTGTCATCCTCAGCCAGCCCCATACAGCGGAGGAGTGGGTGGTGGGAAGAGGGGCCCTGCAGGCGGAGGAATCGCCCTGGTCGGGGGTCAGGGCTGCTTCTCGGAGGAGGGGGAGGTGGGGCCCACGCAGGCTCCAGGGTGGGGAGGAAGCAGGCAGGCGGGCAGGTGGGAGGGCCCCTGGTGGAGGGAGAAGCCAGACCGGGAGGCGGAGGGTCCGCTGGAGTGTGGTGGGCGGGAAGGCCCCAGGGGTCCCACTGAGGTGGTGGAGTCACCTCCCTGACCTCAGTCCTTAGAGCCCTGGGTGGGGGCGTCACAGCTGTGTCCCGAGGCCTGCGCACACCGGGTGAATTTATCACCTTATATTCTTACGCTGATAATGATAACCCAAAAATATCTTCTTCTATTTTTTATTAACCAATTACAAATAGAAATCTTTGCGGCCACTGTGTGCCATCAGCAGCTGTTTCCTGGAGCGAGACAGGGCACTGCTTTCGTGCTTTCATCACTGCTGCGGAGCTGCTCCTTTAAAGGCCAAGGGGCAGGGACAAGGGAGGGGCGTGTGGGCCTCAGGGGGTGAAGGAGAGGGTGTATGACAGGGTCAAGATTGCCCTCCAGAGGTCACTCTGGACGCCGGGTGGAGTGTGGTCCTGGTGTCTGCTGCAACGGCCTCTCCAAGGAGCCAGCGGAGGGCTCAGGGCTTGGGCGGCGCCTCCTGCCCGGCCAGCGGGTGTGATGTCCTTCCATGCCCAGCTCTGGGGGCCCAAGATGCCCCTTCAAGGCTGGGGCTATGACAGCTACTTCTTGTCCATTGCGTGATTCCTGTCATGCTCTTTCCTGAGTTCCTCCTCAAACACAGTTATCCCGGAGACCTTGGGTATGTCACTCACTCTCTCTGAGCTTTGATTCCTTCAGCTATAAAAGGGGGATAGTAGGGTTCCCAGCTACACCCTTGGAACCCTGTCCAGCACACAGCTGGCACTCGGTATTATTATTACTATTGTTGTTGTTATTGTGAAACTAGCACCTCTATCTCGTTCCAGAACGTGTCATTGTCTCAGAAAGAAACCCTGTGCCCATTGTCAATCACGTCCTACTTATTCCCCTGCCTATCCCCTCACCCCCACCCCCCGACAGCCACCAATCCCCTTCCTGCCTCTGTGGATTTGCCTATTCTGGGTAATTCCTATAATGGAATCATACGACACGTGGCCTTTTGTGTCTGGCTTCCTTCGCTTAGCACCATGTTTTCAAGCTTCATCCATGTCGTAGTGTGTGTCGAACTTCCTTCCTTTTTATGACTGAATAATACTCCGTTGTATGGAGGGACCACATTTTGTTGATTCATTCATCCGTTGATGGACATTTGAGCTGTTTCTACATTTTGGTACGAGGTTTTGAACACCTGCTGTATCTTCCTGTGAAGCCCTTCACGGATTTTGCAGTCCTCCTCGCGGGGGCCCAGGCTAATTTCTCCACATCATTCCAGTTTTGGTTTATGCGCTGCCGAGGCGAGCGCCCGTTGCACGTTTTCACGTCTATTATCTGGGCCCTTCCCAAACATAATGACAGCATCCAGGCTGCCGTGTTGTTGCGAGGCTTCCGCCTCGCGGGCTGACTCCCTGCTGCCTCGTGCTGCAGATGGGGAAACTGAGGCGCGGAGAGGCTCAGTCACTGCCTACAGCTTCTGCTTCCCCTTGTGTCTCTGAGCCCTCTCCCCTGGGCCTGGGCCTGCCCTGGTGTTGCGGGCTCCCCATCGGGCACAGGGGCCTTGGATCACGCTTTACCTTCTTCCTCTCCTCTCTCCACCTCCACTCTCCTCCTTCTTGGCCTCTGTGTCCTTTCTCTCCCTCCTCCTCCTGCCTTTGCTGAGACCTTCTGGGATCATCCTGGAGCCCCCATGGGGGTCCCTCGTCCTGCAGGTGTCTCTTTGGGCTACAGATGTTGCCCATACCTCCTTTAGACCTTTGGCTCCCAGAGCAGATGCAGATCCTATGTCCGGCCTGTAGGTGCTCCAATGAGTCTGGCGGTCGGGGGTGTGTCTTGTCCCCACAGGGAGGAGGCCCAGGGCCCTTCGTGCCCAGAGAACTCTGCAGAGCCTTTCCCCTAGGGACAGTCTGGGGACAAGTGGCCTGGTGCTCCTGTCCCGTGGCCTTGCTGTAATTGTAACTGCTGTGATAACTCATGTTCCCATTTTATGGTGAGGCCCAGAGTGGCCCAGGATCCCTGTAAGGTCCTCACAGGGGGCTGCTACCTGACCCGTGTCTCTGTGGTTCCAGGCCTGGGCTGGGTGGAACCGAGACCCTGAAAGTGCTGCCTGGGACTCGGAGGGACCCGGTGGGGGCATAGAATGGGTCCAGGGGAAAGAGGCCCAGGGGCTCGGCTGGCTCTGCTGGGTCTGTGAGGGAGGGAGGGAGCCGTGTGGACGAGCTTCAGCAGCCGCTGTCCCCGACCTCTCTTTTTCGTGTGGACTGAAAGAAGGTGACACATTTTTCTTGCTGAGATTCGGAAATCCTAGTGTAAGTTCTCACTCGCTCACGAGGGTCTTTGCAGTTCCCTGGGAACAAGTGAAACACGCACGTGGTCACCCACACACCCCAGGTGACAGGGAAAACGGTGCTCACTGCCTGCCAGGCTTTGGGCAAGGCCTCTATTACTCGCTGCACTCTCATGGGACCCCCCTGCAGGGGGCGCCCAGAGAGGTCACACGGCTGGCATGTGTTCTCGAATCTCTAGGAATGGAAGCTCGGGGAGCTCCATCCCTCCTCTTGTGGGAAGGCCCCTTCCCAGCTGGCAGACGCTGCTGGGGATCTGCCCCACTCCAACGGGCCCCAATACCTCTTGTGGACTCTGAATCTTAGGCAGAGGGTGCCGCCTTGACTTGTACCGGCTGCTGCTGCCGCAGCAGCCGACCTCCTGGGGACACCTGCACACGTCCTTCCTTCGGTGCCACCCGCACGTCCACCCCAGTGTCTGGCAGTCAGCAGTTCTTCCGGGCCACGGGAAGCCCAGACCATGGCGGTGACAGCTGGTCCCTGGACGGGGAGAAGGGACACCCCAGCTGCCACCCGGGGTTGAGATGTCCGTTGCTGGCCCTGGTGTCCTCTCCCGGGCCCTTTCCTGTCTGTCCTGCTCACCCCACATTGATTGCTAATTGGGCCCTTTGCTTCCATCCCATTTTCGTGGCTAATGGCTCTGCTGACATTGATCTGCGTAAGGGAGTGTCTCAGTCAAGCGCCTGCTTACGTGCCTGATGGCGGCTGAGGCTTCGCTGCGCCAGTCCCCTCCCCCGCCATGTCCCTCTAGTCCTGCCCTTTCCAGCACCCCCCTCCCTGAACTTTGCCCTCCCCCACACCTTGTCTCCTCTCTTCAGGCCCCTCCAGAAGGAAGAAGGAGTATCCACGAGCCGCCCCCTCCCCCCCCCCCAGGAGGGAATTTCTCCCTTCCCCTCACACGCTTCCCCTCACACGCGTCTGGCTGGGAGGAGGACCTTTCTAGTGGAAGCCTCAGGGGAGGGAGGGTGGGTCCTGCTATTTCATGGGCCGCCCCTTAACCTTGGCCTCAGCCTCCCACCTACAGACTTTGCACCACAACCTGACCTGGGAGGGGAGACTCTGCCTAGGGCCTGGCTCCAGGAAAGTCCCGTCCCTTGGATGCCCCATTATAGGGCCCTGGGGCAGGGTGGGGAGGCCCCCCGAAGATGGTGCCAGGTGGCCCAGGGGGCTGGGTCCAGGCTGGGCAGGCCGGGGCCAGCTCCTCGCTGAGGCTGCAGTCCCTGGACCGGACACAGCTTGTCTGCGGGCCTGTGGAGCTCCCCAAAGGAGTGGGGAGCTTCAGTGTTCCCCCTCCTCTCCTGCTTCCTGTCTAGGAAAGCTGGATTCCCTGCCCCAAAGGAACCGGCCAAGGAGAATGTCACTGAAGGACACAGTCCAGTAAAAGTGCCCGGCCAGCAGGCCAGAGGCCTCTGCTCCCTCCCACCCTTAGCCGGGGACCCCTGCCTGCCGTGCTCTGCTCTGATTCCGGGGCCTGAGATGGGGTCTTGGGGCTCTGGGAGTCGGGAGGGGTAGTAGGGTCTCCCAGATTTGGGGTTGCAGTTGCCACCTGGCCCTGTGCAGCTGTATATCCTCGGCCCCTTCCAGAAGCCTCTCTGCCAGGGGGACACCCCAGCCTGTGAAATACCCTAAGGATAGCATTGCAGGGACAACACCTCTGGCACTGCCTCCAGCCAACACGCTCAGTCCAATCCAGGCAGGGAGATACCGCAGCGAAAACTGTGTCCCGGAGAGGGCGAGTCCAAGTGAGTGTGGCCCAGAGTGTCTGATTCCGTGGGGTGATGGGTGGGGCCTGAGATTCTGCATTTCTAACGTCTGCTGCTCCTGGGAACCCCACTCTTAGAACCACATTAACTGAACTCATAGAGCGTGCTCATGGAAAGTTTTGCCTTTTTAGTAAAGACATCAGGTTTCATGTTTTCCTTGTTTCAAGCTCTATTGGAAATAAGCCAGTTCTAAGGCGTCGGAATGGGCGGCAGGGGCGTGGGCTCTCTGCCTTGGGGAGGCCTGGGGTCTCGCCCTCACAGGCAGGCTGAGAGTCAGGGGACATCTGCTTGCTGCTCGCGGGGGCCTCCCTCGGTGCCCTCTGCGCATTCCGTGGGGCGTGCTCCCCTCACACGGCATCACCAGCCCTCACATTAACGGGCATAAAATATTTACGTAACTCAGCTTTTTGTAAATATTCCTTCAGTTATTTCCCCTCTGCTGGGAACATAAACTGTGCACATGCTGCAGCGCGCGCTGAGATGGTTGTGTGTTAAATAATACAATAAAAAGCCTGTGAAGGCCAGACAGCTCCGCGCGGGCAGCGGCTGCCGGCCTGGTCGCTGCACCGGCAGACAGGCCTCCGTGGGAGCTGGACGCGGCCCCCTTGAGCCGGGCGGGGAGGGCGCAGCCCTGGGTGTTGTTCAGCAGACAATTAAACTTACATTTCCAGTCTTCCCTTAACCCTTCCAGAAGCAAGTTGCAAGGACCTTGGGGAGAACCAAGTGAGAAGCGTTTAAAAATGTACCATTCCTTTATATATGAATACCTTTTTATTGAAATGTTTCCTGTTTTGTTTTTTATTTTGGTACGTGGGCCTCTCACTGTTGTGGCCTCTCCCGTTGCGGAGCACAGACTCCGGATGCGCAAGCTCAGCGGCCATGGCTCACGGGCCCAGCCGCTCCGCGGCATGTGGGATCCTCCCGGACCGGGGCACGAACCCGCGCCCCCTGCATCGGCAGGCAGACTCTCAACCACTGCGCCATCAGGGAAACCCGGAATGTTTCCTTTCTTATGGCTTTTTCTGACAGCCATTTTGCTTCCCGTCTCTCCTGGAGCTGCTGCTGCCCGTCTCTGAGGCTTTGCCCCAAAGCCCCCAAATAGAAACCTGTCCCAGTTGGTCCAGGGGCTGCTGGCTTCTCTGTTATTCATGAATTGCTACCCTTCCCCATCCTTCTTGTGAAGCTGGTGATCTATAAGCAGATGAAGCTGGAACTCAAACTTTGGGGGGAACCGACTGGGGAAAGGGGTTTTTCCAGGAACTTGGGGGCTGTTCTGCCCTGACTCAGGAGGGAACTTGAGGGCTGTTCTGCCCTGACTCAGGAGGGCATCTTCCTCCTTTCTTGACACTTCTCGGGTGGGCAGAAGCACTGTGTTTTCTTTTTTAAAATAATTTATTTATTTTTGGCTGCGTTGGGTCTTCGTTGCTGCGCGCAGGCTTTCTCTAGTTGCGGCGAGTAGGGGCTACTCTTTGTTGCAGTGCGCGGGCTTCTCATTGCAGTGGCTTCTCTTGCTGTGGAGCACAGGCTCTAGGTGCACAGGCTTCAGTAGTTGTGGCACATGGACTCAGTAGTTGTGGCTCACGGGCTCTAGAGCGCAGGCCCAGCAGTTGTGGCACACGGGCTTAGTTGCTCCGCGGCATGTGGGATCTTCCCGGACCGGGGTTCAAACCCGTGTCCCCCGCATTGGCAGACGGATTCTTAACCACTGTGCCACCAGGGAAGCCCTGTCACTGTGTTTTCTTGTCATTTCAGAAGGTTCTGTACCCTGGGAACCTGCTGTGGACAGGGAGGGTTGTGGGGAGACCGAGCCAGATAGAGAGATGAAGAGAGAGATGGAGAGACAGAGACAGAGAGGGATAGAGAGACAGAGAGAGATGAGACTCTGGAAAGGCAAGGGATTAATCTGAATCACCAGCTGCGAGGCGATAAACGTGTGCTATTTAAACAAAGCAAAACGGCAACTCTGCTTTCGCAGTAAGATAACTCCATTGCGTGCGCCTCTTCCAGCAAAGAAGCAACATGGATTCATAGAATATTTCAGGTCTTCATCTAAGAGACATCCTGGCTTGACTTCTACCCATTGTCCTTCTGCCCATGGACCCGTCACATTCAGGAGTCCTAGGGTCCTAGGCAGGTTGAAGATCGGGACAGAAGTGGGGACCGAGGCAGGAAGTTCCTGGAATTGTTGATGGATTCTTGGAGCCCAGATCAGGCTGCAGGAGAGCGTTAGGAGCCAGGCGGCAGCCAGAGCCCACTCCTCCTTCGTCTGCCTCCTTGCCTACCGGGTGGCTGTCGGGACCAGCAGACTGGTGGTGGCGTCGTCTCACTGCTGGGGCAGTGGGTAGGTGTGGACCGGGTTCTGGTCTTGTCCATTTCCACTCCTTGCCTAGACTCCAGTGGAGCTGTAACGGCCACATCTGTCAAATCACGTCCAAGAGTGAAGAGGTTTCCTCTCACCCACTTTCTGTGGGCGAATATCGCCAATTGTGCTGGTGGCCCTTTCTGGTCCTGCTGAGCTGGGTCCAGGGGGCTGAGGGGGCAGCAGGACTGTGCCTTGTGATGTCCTCACAGGGCCAGACCAGGCTTGGCCGCAGCGAAGTTGTACATACGGGCATAAAATGAAGGAGATGGTGAGTTTATGATAATTTAAAATAAAAACTTGAAGCCTAGTGTCAACGTACAACTGCCACCTTCGACAGCCCCCAGGTGGGATGGACTCAGAGCTATCTGGCCTGGGCCTAAAGTCCCCAGTCTGAAGTCCGGAGGATGCTGCGCTGGGTCTGAGACCTATGTGAGCGTTACTTGAACTTCTCAAAGCTGCTGGGGCCGAGGAGAGAGCGGAGGATGGTCAGGAATCCACAGCAGCCCCCCGAGCCTGGGGGGACAGTCACCCAGGTGACCTGCGGGGTCCAGAGCTCGGGCAAGGTCTGAGTTCAGTGAGGGGAGAGCCTGCAGACTCAGGTCCCTTTGTGTGCATGCTCTCTGAGTGTGTGCTGGCTCTCAGCCATGTGCCTGCGAGGTTTTACCTCCCAAAAGACAAAAGCAGGAGGGAGGGAGCTCTGCGGTGGCTGGGGCCCAGGAGGGGGGGCTCTCAGACCCACAGGTCTCCCCGCATCCCCACTGCTTGCATCACCTCTGCCTGGACCAGGGTCACCTGCAGAGACACACAGGATTCATCACCCCAGTCATCCGGTGTCTTCGTTAACCTGCTCCTGTGTGCGCCCCACGCTGGGGCCTCCCCTTCTGCCTGCCCAGCTCCTTCAGGGCCAGCTCACATCCGCTGTCATCCGTATAGCTGCTCCCAACTGCTGGGCCCTCCCTAGCATTTCCCCAGTCTGCCTCTGGCCCCCTACTTCGGGGCCTACCCCTACATCTGCCTCGTCTCTCAGTGAGATGACAAGGTCGGTGAAGGTCACGGCTGTATTCCCCATAGCCCAGCATGGCACTGGCCTCACACACAGGGTCATAGGACTGAATGTCACGAATGTTTCTTCCCTGCCTGTGACCTCTACCTCCTCATGATTCGGCGACAAGCCACTTGCACGAGGGAACAGTCTCACTGATCATTTATTATTTAGCCACCGTCTGTGACTCTCACAGATGTTAACTCCTGCGATCCTTGTAGCGGCCCCAAGGAGGGAGGTGCATTTTGCAGATGGGGAAACTGAGGCCTAGAGATGTTTTGTGAGCGGCGAGGACCACGGAGCTGGGGAGGTTTGGGGAGGTTTGAACCCAGCGGTCTGCGCCCAGGTTCTCCCTGATCCCAGTGCGTCTCTGGCGTGAGCGAGAACTAAAGAATGTCTTATTTATTTTCCTGGCTGGACATCTTTCCGAAGTTTTTCTTTTTTAATTTCCTGCTTTCTCAGAGGAGGCCTCTGTGCCCGCCATCTCAGAAACGTGCCCTCAGCCTAGGGACACCATCCTTGATGGTCAGAGCCCTCAGGTCCCCCCCGCCCCCTATCTGCGCGTTTCCCTGGGTTTGCAGCCCAAACCAGGAGACTGCTGTCCAGGAGGAGGACGGGTGAAGCCAGGGGTGCCTAGCTCCTCCGCACAATAAAATGCAGATTTCCTATTAAAAGCAAATCTTTATTTCAAAAGGTTGAATAGGATGCGACTTAAAAAAAGATTTCCAGCTGGTTAAATTTAGGGCAGGGGATGAGGTCCAATGCACCAGCCCTCCTGGCCGCAGGCCCGCGGCAGAACCTTTGGATGGGAAATTGGAGCATTTTCACTTTCAGTGCTTGAGTCCTGGTATTTTTTTCTCTCCCCCTGAGTTAGGCAAACAAATGTTGATAGCCGTGTTGGCCAGGGCTGTGCTTACTTAAAACACGCTATTTCGGTTGGATGATGGCCAGTTCGAGATGGCCTCGTCCCAGCTCTCACCCTTGCCACACCATGGGCAGGAAGCATCCATTACTGATGGCTTTCTCCTTCCAGTGACCGCCAGCACCCTGACCCAGCTCTGTGCTTCTTACCAACAGTCATATGTTCCTGGCCCATCAGGGCTCCTGGGGGCGGGAAGAGTTGAGGAGTCGTCCCTGAACCCAGTCCCCCAGACAGGCTGGTAACCATGGGCCAGTCACACGGCTGCTTGGACCTTGCTACCTGGTCTGGTGGCAGAAGAGCTGGATTAACCCATCTCTAAGGTGGTGTCCATCTCTGACATGCTAAGTGGGCTTCCATTGTGGGGTCAGCCCAGATGCCAGCCCACAGAACCCCAGCAGTGGAGGATGGCCCATGGGAACCTGGATGGGGCAAAACCCTACCGGTGGGACACGAGGCAGGTGAAGCTGTGTGAAGGGGGAAGCTAGGGCAGTGTGCATGTGTGTGCGTGTGTGCATGTGTGGGTGGGGGACTGGGTGATGTGGGAAGACTTGTATTTGAGGGTCTCACAGCTGAGCCTCAAGAGGGAAGCAAGTGAGGAAGGGCCACCTGCCTGGGGTGTTGGGAATAATGCAGCCTTTTCAGAGCAGCCAGCCAGAGGGAACGGGCACGGCCAGGTGGCTTTTCTCCCTCCCCCCTCTCCCCTCCTCCCCTGAGTAGTGCTGTGTAGCAGCACTCTGCTGGTTGCATTAGTGACCCGCCTCAGAGACCAGAGGCCCAACTCAAAGGAGTTCTGAACTCTGCACGGGTCTGGGTCTGGGAGCCCCACCCTCTCCAATGCCCCCCACCTCTGAGTCATGCTGGGTTTCTCCTGGGGGGTCCAGGCCTTTTCCCCTGTGCCCTGTCTCCCATTCCGTGTTCTCTGGACTGGAAACTCCAGCCCGTGGGCCCCAGGCCCCGGCCTCCCGGTCCCACCTGTCCTGGCCCCTTTCCTTTAGTCTCAGTGCTGGACATGAAAGCAGATGGATGGGCTCAGCATGATATTAGCAACAGAACCTAATTTCACAGCATTTTTGTGTAATACTCCATAAAACTGAACAAAGGAGCTGTGGTCCAAATCCATCTCATTATGTGAGAGGGGCCAGCACAGGCAGCCGAGCATCCAGATTTGGGGTTGGTGCTGGATATCGGGGCACTAGAGGTGTCGTCAAGGGGGAGGGAAACAGAGCCTGAGAGGCAGGACCCCGTGTTATCCGAGGGGCAGGTGGCAGGGCAGGAAGGGAGGTGGAGCCCACCAGGCAGACTGATGGCTCAGCCCTCAGGACCACCTGCAAGGAGCCTTGTCCTTGGACGATCTGTCCAGACGGAGAGGGGAGACTGGCCCATGGCACCCTCCTCCCTCTGCCAGAGGTTAGCCATCCTGAGCTGGTGCACTGTGGGTGCCGAGTGGGGACCCAGGCTGTCCTCCTGGGCCAGGTGGAGGGGGCACCCAACAGGCTTTTGCCAAAGAGGACTGGACAGCAGTGCCACATGCCTGTCGTCTTCCGGTGGAGGGCACCGTGCCCAGGAGAACATTTCACTGGAAGAGGAGGTGAGTCTCCCTTAGGGCCTTGGGGCTGCTGCCCCCTCCATGTGGAGGGGGAACAGCAGGGAGCCCCACCTGCCCTGTGGGTCAGATGGGAAGGAGGGAAGAGGGGAGGTGCTGAGTAAGGAGGGTGAGTCCAGGTCCGGGGGGAAGTTGAATGGCAGGCGAACCTTCCCACAAGCAGCTGGACCGCACACCCCATCCAGCCCAGGTCAGCCCAGGGGAGAGCAGCGTGTCCCAGGCCACATGAGCCTCTAGGCGGGAGGACAGACGCTGCAGCCTGAGATGCTGTTCTGGTAGGGTGTCAGACGCAGAGACGGTCTGCAGGATGGGCCTCGAGGCAAAATTGGGCGGATTGGGGGCGGACCCCCATCAGCTGGTTGGGGGGCACCTTCCTGGCTCTGAGGACAAGCCTGCAGCCCATGCCCTGCCCTTCCCCCTCCCGCTCGCTGCCCTCTGTCCCATTGCATTAGCTTCTTGCCTTCCCCATTTGCTCCTTTCTTGCGTGATGAAATATGCATAGACATCGAAGTGTAAATAATAAAGGAGCAAAAGGTGCCCGTGGACCCACCACCGACCCAGAGGCACAGACAGGTATCCTGGCCTTGGGTCCTGCTGCCCCCCCACCCCCGTTTTATTCCCTGTCCCCAATACAAGAACTCTGCCCTGCGTTTGGAATTGTTCATTCTCTTGCTTTTCTTTGTGATTTGAACTCTTCGGCGTCTAGGTCTAAGCAGCATATTGTTTAGTTGTGGATTTCTGAGCTTTACTTGAGCAGAGTCTCGCTGTGTGATTCCTCTGCACCCTGGCTTTTTTATTTTTTTTAACTCTACGTTGTTATTTCTGAGATTCATATATAAATGCAGTCCATTTCTTTTCAGTGCCGTGTAGAATTCCAGTGCGTGAGGGAACGACAGTCCTCCATTCTCCAGTTGGCGGATATGTTTTTAATTATTTCAAGCAACGTTGCTGTAAACATTCACGTTTCCTGGTGAACCCGGGCAAGAGTTTCTCTAGAAAATTGGCTAAGAAGGGGGGTTTCAGGGTCTTAGGGAGGTGCGTTTTCAGCTTCATGAGATGATGACGAATTGTTTTCAGCATGGCTGTGGCATGTCCGACCACCGGCAGTGTCGGATTCATCAGTGACCCACACCCTCGCCAACTCTTGATACTGTCTCATTTAAAATTTTCTGATGATCTGATGTCTGTAAAATGGGACCTCACTTAGGTTTTAATTTCCATTTCCATTACTTGAATATAGCATCACGTTTTAAAAGACATTCACATTTCCTCTGATGAAATGCCTTTTCTGTCTTTGGTCCATTTTCCTATTGTCATGTGTTTTTGAAAAGTTGATTTTTGTGAATTCTACACACATTCTGCATAGGAATCCTTTGTCACTTATGCATGGTGTAAACACCTACCAGATTGTTGCTCATATTCTCACTTTCTTTTTTGTATAAAGTTTAAAATTTTAATGTAGTTAAAAATTCTTGATTATCTCCTTTATGGGTTTTGATTTTTAAAATTTTTTTTTAAATTTGTTTATTTATTTATTTTTGGCTGCATTGGGTCTTCGTTGCTGCACACGGACTTTCTCTAGCTGCGGCAAGCAGGGGCTACTCTTCGTTGTGGTGCACGGGTTTCTCACTGTGGTGGCTTCTCTTGTTGTGGAGCATGGGCTCTAGGTGCGTGGGCTTCAGTAGTTGTGGCATGCAGGCTCAGTAGTTGTGGCTCTCGGGCTTAGTTGCTCTGCAGCATGTGGGATTTTCCTGGACCAGGGATCGAACCCGTGTCCCCTGCATTGGCAGGCGGATTCTTAACCACTGCGCCACCAGGGAACTCCCTGGGTTTTGATTTTTAAGAAAAGACTTTCTTATTGACTACAAGATCATAAATCTTTTCTTTGAAAAATTTTAAAGTTGTGTGATGCAAACTCGTGGTGTGGGATAGGTGTTCAATTTCATTTTTGAAATAGGGTAACTAGGGACATTCCCTGGTGGTCCAGGGGTTAGAACTCTGACTCTCACTGTTGAGGGCCTGGTGGTGCAGCCAAAAAAAAAAAAAGATCTAGGGTAACCAGCCATCCAAGCTCCATTTCCTGAAGAGCCCACCCTTCACAGCTCATCTACTTGTGAATTCTCATGACCAAATTTGTATCAGCGTGGGGGCCACTCAAGCTTGAAGGCATCCCCTGGGCTCTGCTTGGTGTTTCTGGGTCAGTGTGACAGTTCTCCTATTTCCAGATTGGGAGAGTCTTACTCTATGGGCAACTGTGTACTTTTTGCTTTTACTCACCTTTCTATCTCTCTCCTTCTCTCCCTCAACTCTCTCTCCTCTTTCTGTCTGAATCTCTGTCCTGCATTTCCATTCTCTCTGCCTCTCTCCTTTCTGATTCACATATTTCAGATCCCTGTTTAAAATGGGACGTCTCTTTAGTTTTAGATCCAAAAAAGTTCCCATCCCATTCATGGGAGATCTGCTGCTCTACAGCCTGGAGTCTAGCTTGTGGGATATGAAGCCTGAAGCAGAATCCCTCTGCTGAGCCATCTTCATCCAGCTTCCTGAGATCAGCCGTAGACCTGTCAGAGTATGAATAAATTCTTTCATAAGCTGCTGACTCTGGGGGGTATTTTGTTACACAGCATTAGGTCAGCAGCAGCTGACTTATACACTGGACCTAGAAGAGGGGTGGCATTTTGAGAAGTTGACATTGGGGAGAGGGATGAGAGTGTTCTAAGGACTTGGGGAGGGAGAGGACTATGCAGAGGTGCAGATGTAAGGAGATATGAACTCTGGGTGGGGGGGGTGGGTAGGAGGGAGACTGGAGAGGGTCAAGCAGGGAGCAGTGGGGGGTTGGAAAGGCATATTGGAAGCAGGCTGTAAAAGCCAGTGGTGGTTTCAGAGATGACACCCTACCTCAGGCATCCTCCTTTTTTATTCTTTTAATTTGAGCTTGCTCCTGAATTGCTAAATATTTTCTCTGGGATGGTTACGGTGCCTGCTGCTTGCACCCCACGGAAACACCTGGAATGTTTCAGTGAGAGAGAGATTCTTAGCACATCCAGGCTCTGAGCTTTAACTTGGTTCTGGTGCCTCAGCCTTCAGTTCCTCTACATGGGACCCATCCAAGTGGTCTCTTAGGAGCCCCCTTCCCAGATGCCCCCACTAAAGAGTGTGAACACAGAAGGAGTTGCCAGTATTGGTCAGTCGCCCAGAGGGAAGCAGGAAGGGCTGGAACTCTGGGCACGTGGCCTGTGAAATCATGACTGATAGGGACAGAGTGACCGGATGCCATTGGACCATGGCCTGGGCACGTGTCTGGGGTCAGATGGCTGGCTGAAGGCGAGAGCTGGGGGTGGAGGCCCTCCCTGCAGTAACAGCATCATCCAGAGGAAGAGGCTGGGAGGTGGGGGGAGGAGGGGAAACAGCTTCTTTTACTATCGGTTTCCCAAGACTCCTGATCCAACCTGAACATCATTAACCCAACAAAAGCAACAACTGACACAGTAAAAATGTTCCAAATATAAACAGCGCACATCCCCATCAACATGTTAATTAGGGCTCATTAACTGCGAACAAGCCCTGTGCAGCCCGAGGAGACAGCAGCCGCTGGGAGGATGTCTCCAGAAACTTCTTTCTGCCCCTGGAGACCTGAGTGCGTTCCCATCTGCTGGGACCCCCGGGCTGCCCAGCCTTCTGCCACAGTCTGCACAGATACCCTGCACGTCCCCTCCTTTTGGGCCTTCTTGTTTGGTGGCTTGGTTTCTGTCCATGCTGGGGTCTGACGTGGACATGGGTAACACAGCACCACAACATAAAATCCACTGGAATGGTTTGCTAAAGTGGCAGCAACAAACCGGAAGAGTCAGCTGCTCACGGCCGCCATTCCCGGGTCATGGCAGGGCCTGTCACCCAAGCCCCTTGCCGAGCTCATGTCACCAGATGAGGGCAAAATCTATTTGGAGGAGAAAAAAGGATGTAATTTTTTCCTGCCCTAGCCACTTAAATGCTAGCTGTAAGATTAGCTCCACTTAGAGCAAAACAAAACAAGAGATCAGTGCAGCCTGGATCAACTGCGTTTTAATTATTATTACCATTATTTGCACCTCTAAATGTGTCGTGATCAAAGATGCCTTCCAAAAGGTTCTGCACAGCCTGGAAGGACTGGCGGTCATTGTTCTACAGGGCCGCCAAGAGATGCTGGCCAGAGGGCCCAGGCAGAGCTGGGTTTAGGGTCAGCTCTCAGGCCAAGGAGAGAATTTTGCTGAACTCCCTTCTACTGGACTCTGTGGTTGCTGCTGCTGCCCCCTAAGATCTGAGTCACCCCCTCCCCAGCTCTGCCAACTTGCAGCAGCACCCTCTATAGAGAATTAACCCCCCCCCCCCCAGCAGTGACCAGAGCAGGGCAACAGGAGGTGCAAAGGGCTGGTCCCAGGGAGGGAGCGACTCTGGTGGTCCCGCAGGACCAGGCTGAAGCTGGCCTTCTGCCGAGACCGTGACTTTCTCGGCCCCACGTGGTTCCCTCCCTCTTGTTTTTTCTCCTGGGAACCCTCCCTCAGAATCCCACTCCCCACCAAATTGTGAGGGAAAACCCACCTTGGGCATTCCTTCTAGGGCACCCCACTGAGCACCCCTCAGGGACCTCTCTCAGTTTCCAAGCTGCACGCAGTCCTCAGTTTCCCACTCCAGGTAATGGGTGAATGGCTTCCTAAGGAAAAGGGATGCTAGCAATAGTGATGATCTCTGTGATTAACCATAGTGATACAGGAATTTAGGGCTTACTGGGTTGGCTCAGTGCAGAGATCAGTTGTAATCAGTGCAGTGCCCTGCAAGGTCAGCCCTTTACAGGTTGCCACGCCTGCTGCCTTCTCTTGGGCTGTGAACGTGTGGCAGAATTTGCTATTTTTCCACCTCAGTTGCAGTTTCTTTTCGTATTAATAAAAGATTGAAGTCAACTAATTTTATTATTATTTTTAATTTATTTATTCTATTTATTTTTCACTGCGTTGGGTCTTCGTTGCTACGTGTGGGCTTTCTCTAGTTGTGGTGAGCGGGGGCTACTCTTCGTTGCAGTGCGTGGGCTTCTCATTGTGGTGGCTTCTCTTGTTGCAGAGCGTGGGCTTCAGTGGTTGTGGCTCGTGGGCTCTAGAGCGCAGGCTCGGTAGTTGTGGCACATGGGCTTAGTTGCTCCACAGCATGTGGGATCTTCCTGGACCAGGGCTCAAACCCAAGTCCCCTGCATTGTCAGGAGGATTCTCAACCACTGCGTCACCAGGGAAGCCCCTAATTTTAATTTTAATCCAGAAAGATGTATTTAAATTTGATACACAGATGGATTTTTTAAAATTGGGCTGAAATTCACCTAACATAAAATTTACCATTTTAAGGTAAACAATTCAGTGGTTTTTAGCGCAGTCACGATGTTGTACAATCAGCACCTTTATTTACAAAGCATTTTCATTATCCCAAAAGGAAACCCCATCCCCATCAGCAGTCACTCCCCATTCCTGCCTCCCTCCAGCCCCTGAAACCTCTAATCTGCTTTCTGCCTCTGTGGATTTATCTGTTCTGGACAATTCATGTAAATGAAATCATACAATGTGTGGTGTTCTGTGACTGGCTTCTTTCACTTAGCATAATGTTTTCAAGATTCATCCACATTGTAGCATGTATCAGTGCCTCATTCCTTTTATGGGCTATGTAGTATTCCATCGTATGGATGGACCGCATTTTGTTTATCCATTCATTGGTTGATGGACGTTTCGGTTGCTTCCACCTTTGGGATATTGTATATAGTGCTGCTGTGAACAAGCATGTGCATGTGTTTGTCTGAGTATCTGTTTTCAAGTCTTCTGACTCTATACCTTGGAGTGACATCCTGGGTTGTATTGTCATTTTATGACTAAGTTTTTGAGGAACCACCAAACTGTTTTCCACAGTGGCAGTACCATTTCACATTCCCACCATCAATGCATGAGGGTTCCACTTTCTCCACGTCCTCTCCAACACTTGTTTGTTTTCTTCTTTCTTCCTTTCTCTCTCCCTTTCTTCCCTTTCCCTTCCTCCCTCCCTCCCCCCCCCACTTTCTTTAATCCTAGGAGGTGTGAAGTGGTGTCTCACTGTGTTTTTTGATCTGCGTCTCCCTGATGATAGTGATGTCTTTCCATGGGCTTCTTGGCCCTTCACCTGTCTTCCCAGGAGCTGTCCTTGCTGTCCACTTCTCTCTTCCTGCTTCCTCCCCTCGCTCCTGATCCACAGGCCTTTCCTTGAGCCCACTGGCCCTCAGTGCCCCCTGTGTCGTGGGCTCAGCCTTGAGTGGCATAATGTTCATTTCAGGAGGTTTCATGTTCCTGGGTCACACGTCCCCTCCCCTTCCCAGCTCCTCCCGTCAGAGCTGAGGGTGGGGGCTTTGATAGGGTTTCCCCAGAAGCAGACCCTGAGATGCAGGCAGGTAGTTTACCTGAGGTTGCAAAGCGCGTCGGTCAGGGCGAGAGGAGGAGAGGGAGGCAGCTCCTAAGGGGGATTATCAGGTCAGCTGCTGACGTGTCTCAGGGTTATTCCACCAGAGGGGAGGGGAGCTGGAGGTCTCATACACCAACCCTCAGTCTCTGAGGGCTGCTCCCTGGGGGTGTTCAGGCCTGCTGCCTGGGATCCGAGGTGGGGAGGATGTGGACACAGCGGCTCTGAGGGCTGGAGAAAACCCTCAGGCAAATAAAGGCAGGAGTTGGCATTTAGAGGCTGGGCCGGCATGCCCTGAAGCTGTGGGGCGAGGGTGGGGCATGCAGAGAGTCTGCTATGTGGGAGGCAGATTTCAAGCAAAGTGACGCGAGTGAAGATTCAAACAAGGTGTGTTCAAACCTAGTGCCATCACCCCTTTCCTGGCCCTGCCCACCTGTGTCCAAGTCCTGCCCAGGACAGGAGCCAATAAGAACCAGACGCAGCTTCCACTGGGGGCTACAGCTCACTAGCCGGCGGGGCCTCACATTCCTTCTTTGCCCTCAGGCTCAGAGGATGGGGTGTCGTGGCCGGGTGGGAGCTGACCACGCGGAGTTGGCCACAGCTCTTCTGAGTCAACCACATGCCTGGACGGTGAATCGTGACAGAGCGCCCGGCTTTCGAGGACGCATCCCGGCCTGTCAACACCCTCAGAAATGGCTCTCTGGATGTGACCGAGACAGAAGCGATTTCCAGGCACCCGATGTGGCTGGCCCAGCTGCCTCAACCAAAAAACGTTTTCACTTGTGTCTGTTTTATTCCCAAGGGAGCACGGCTCTGAGGCTGGCTGGGATAAACGAGCATCCAGGGGCTCTGGTCTCTGAGACTTGTTCTGCTGCACAGGGGAAGGGATACAGAAGCGCAGGTGGAAGATGCTTTTTAGAAAAGCAAGAAGCATGAAGGCCGGGGACAGGGGCCTCGCTTCTTCTGCTGCTGACACGTTTCAGTTGGTGCAGCAACATAACCGGTATGTGTGTGTGTGTGCGCGTGCGCGCGCGCGTCCCAGAGTTTCAGGAACCGAAGGGGTGCCTGCGGGCTGGGGCATCTGTGGGTCTTAAGCAGCTGGCTGGCATGAGCCTGGCCGGGCAGCACTGAGCATTTCTCTTGACCGCCTGGCGCTCTCTCTCAGGCCACAGCCTTGGCTTCCGTCCTCGTCACCATTGACTGTGCTTCAGGAACCTCCCAGGGATTTAAATTTGCAGAGCTGGCTGGACATGTTACAAAGCAAGTGGCTGGCAGTGGTGAGCCCTGACTGTGACCTTCACCCCAGAAGGAGGCTGCATTGAGCTGAGAGCGACCTTTTCTCCCCCCATGAAGAGACTGAGATCCCTAAATGCATCCTGGCAAAAGGGCCCGCTGCCTCTTTATCCTTAAAATGCAAGTCTGAGAGGAGTACACTCTGCGGGGGTCCCTGTGGCAGGAGACCGTGAGGGTGGGCATTGCCACTGCCTTGGGGTTGGAGGATGGCCCCTGACCCCTGCCCTAATCCCATCGATTTCTCCCAATCTGCATCTGATGAGATCTGTGCAGGGATCAATACACCTTCAGTCCTGTGAGTGAACGCGGGGAGGTGGGGGTTTGGAGGCAGAGAACCCATGGCTTAGGGAGACTAGCACGCAGGCCGGCCTTGCAGTCAACAGGAAAAGCCGCCCTCTGGCCAAGGCTGCACCCCAAAGACAGGACATGAAGGGCAAAGGTCAGCCAGGCGCAGGTCACTGGAGCCCAATGGACCGAAGGTGGGTGTGATCAGTAATTCACATGGGTGGGGACGTCACCCGCAGTCCCCGGAGCTGGGCTCCAGGAGCCCATCAGCCACTGAAGGGGGTGTTTCTCCCACATGCTGGACCTGCAGTCCCCAGGGGAGGCTGGGCTGGGAGGAGGATTTGAATTCCCTCCCGAGGAACCACCAGAGTAGCATCTTCTTCCCACGGCACGGGTTGACCCCACTTCACCTCTTGTCCAGTGTCTCCAACAGCTGCCCCTGGAGGGCTCTTTGCAGTCTGGCTTTGACCCTCAGTCCACTCAGCCCTGGGTGGCCAATTAATGTTTGTAGAATGACTAAGTGAATTTCTGGTGAGGCAATCCTGTCCCCCATGCCTGTCATAGCCCCATTTGCATCTTGTCACCATCTGAGCTTCTGCCTTGGCCTAGGACCTTTGTGTGGGATGTGCACCTGGGTACTTCACCCTTTTGAAATCCTCCTGCACATCCTTCAGAACCCCACTGAAATGTCACCTCCTCCAGGAAGACTTCTGTGCACCTTCAGTTAGAAGTGGTCCTTCCCTCCCTAACCTCCTGGAACTTTCTGTTGTCTCATAGCCTTCCAGCTGTGAGGGGCTCCTCCCTCGAGCCTAGACCCACCCATTGGTTAATGTATTCCCCATGCTGTCTGGAGCGGGGCTTAGCCCCAGTCAGGCAGATCATAAGCATTTATTCCAATGATTACTTAAAGGAAAATCTTGTATTCCTGGGCAGTGCCCCATGGCTAAGGCAGAGCCCAGCCCCTTTTCAGCTTCGCCAGGGACACACCTGCAGCCTTGGGTCCTGATAAGGATGCTGCCATTCAGCTGCGTGGTGTGGAGTCTGCAGCTTTCCCAGTTCCCTCCTTGGGTCCACCCACCCTGGGATCCTTGGCCTGAGCCCATCCCTCCCCTGACAAGTCCCATCAGGAATGAAGACCAGCTTTCCTGGGGCCCCCTCCAGCTTAGAACATGCATCTTCCTGGACGTCTGCCTCCGGCTGAGCACAGGTAAGCCCATATGCTTCGCACCTGTGAATCTGGAGATGAGCTTCCTGGGTGTGGGAACCTGGGTCAGTGAGAGGAGGAGCAGATGTGGGGGCTGGCGGGACAGCGGAGCCGCGTCGGCAGAAGAATGAGCTCAGGAGAAGGAGGCAGGAGGGACACGTCCTGAAAGATGGGGTGTGTTTGCCACTCAGCGTGCAAGCTGCTGCTCAGGTGGGGGCTTAGTGACCCCGGACGTGTCTCCCTGACACACGATGGCTGCTTCTCTTTCTCTCTCCCTCAGTAGGAGTGGTCGGCAGAGCTGTGGCTGGCTGTCCCTGTTCTCATCTGGGGTTTCTTTTTGAGAGGAAGATGGATTTTGAGTCTTTCAATTTCTGTGCCTTGGGTGGCAATAATACTGCTGTGTCAACATTTTGAAGTTAAGTCTCATATGTGACCTAATCTCTCTTTTTTCCTTTGGGCATCTGATGCCGGGTCTTTGCCTACTGCCCACCCGTTAAAGGTGTGGGTGTTTTCCATTTTGTCTGGATCCCAAGGGGCTAGCAGGACCAGTGGGGATCTCCCCATGGTCTCCCAGCCTCTGGCCTTGTCCCCCTGGAGCCACACTCCCTGCTGCTGAGGTGGACTTTCCTCCAGCAGCAGGGACGTGGCAGAAACCCCGTGGGTGTGGTCATTATGAACAGGCTTGGAAACGGCCCACGGCATGAGGGTGCTCTCCGTCAGGGCAGAGGCCTCCCTCTGAAACCGACGCCTGGATCCCAGTTCACCAGGCCACAGGGCACCCCAGGGTTATGTGGGGAGGTGTATCAGTCAGTCCTGCTGACTGCCATAGCAAGTGGTCCCCAAGCCCCACTGACTTAACACCCTGCACGTTTATTCTCACTCTCACCAGTAAAGAGGCCAAATATGGCCAAGTCTCAGTAAGATGATAAAAGTCTGTGTTGGATATTTCCCACGTGCTTGTCTGTCAAAAGCTATTGCAAAATGACAAGTAAAATTGATAAAAGGGGATATAGCTGTTGGGTTTCCTTGTCTATTTATTTATTTGCCTGCGTTGGATCTTAGTTGCAGCCTGCGGGATCTTCTTCATTGTTGCATGTGGGTTTCTCTCTAGTTGTGGCGCACAGGCTCTAGAGCACACGGGCTCAGTAGTTGTGGTGCGTGGGCTTAGTTGCTCCGAGGCTTGTGGGATCTTAGTTCCTTGACCAGTGATCGAACCCGTGTCCCCTGTACTCGAAGGCGGATTCTTAACCACTGGACCCCCAGGGAAGTCCCTCCTTGTTATTTAAAGAGAGAGTAAAGCAGAGATTTGGGGGATTAGCACAGAGTCCTCTCTAACCTAATCTTCCACCTGAAGACTCAAATAACTCAAATAATAAATTTTCCTGTTAGTGCAAGAAATGTAAGTATTCCCCACAATAGCCCAAAGGTGGAAGCAACCAAAATTTCCATCAATGGATGAACAAACAAAAAGTGGCCCATTGACATGATGGAATATTATTCAGCCTTGAAAAAGAAGGAAATTCTGACACCTGCTGCAACATGATGAACTCTGAGAACATGATGCTAAGGGAAATAAGCCAGGCACAAAAGGACAGATACTGTCTGATTCCACTCATATGAGGTACTTAGAGAAGTCAAAGTCATAGAGGTGGTATGGTGGGGGGAGGGGGAGTTAGTGTTTGGGAAGGTGAGAAAGTTCTAGAGATGGATGGTGGTGACGGCTGCACAGCAATGTGAGTGTACTGAATGTCACTGAACTGTATACTTCAAAATGGTTAAAATGCTAAATTTTATGTTATGTGTATTTTACCACAATTAAAAAAGAAGAAGTGTGACTGTTTCCACTGGTTTCTGAGCTTCCCCATGCCGTCTCTGACTCTGGCTGGGGTGTTTCTGGTAGCACCAGGAACCCCCAACAGCAAATGCTGGGGCTTCTCAAGTTGGCAAGTCTTGCTTGTCAGGACCTGCCTTGTTCCGTAGACAGCATCTTTTCCTCGACCCTAAACCTTTCTGGATTTCAGGTTTCATGTCTCTGTTCTCTCCCGAACTTTGTGCTCAACACACGGCTTTAAGGGAATCTTGTATTGTTTTACGTAAATTCAAACTTCCAAAAGATACACTGGGGATGATTAACCAGTATCATCGAATCCTTTTTCTCCCTGCAAGATTTGCTGCATAGCTGACGTCTATAGATTAACTTCAAACGCAATTTACTCTGAGCTGTGTCCATGTGCAGCCACTCAAACTTTCTCTTTGGCTGAGATTCCGGGGAGGCTGCATGCATCTTTTATTGGGAGCAGATTACACATGACTGGTATTCTGTTTTCAGAATAAAACCAGAGCTGCATCAGCATGGTGGGAAGTGTGGGTAAAGTAGAGAAGCATGAGGAGAGGTGACACGGGGCATTAGGTGCTTGCAAAATCTGCTCTGGGGGAGAAAGTCCTGTTACTCTCGCATCCCAGAAGTCCTTGGCAAGGTCTGAGCCCCCCACAAAGGCCTTGGGAGGGGACAGCCTCAGCCCAGGATGACTTCATTGTGGAGACAGAAACTAATTCCTCTCTAAGTGGGAAAAGGCTCTTTAGCTGCATTAAGAGGCTGAAATCTGATGAAAAGGTAAATACATTCAATCTTCCTTGCATCAGTCACCTGGGACTTCATCAGCCTCAAACCGATTAGAAAAATTCACACTGAAAGCATCATTTATAATAGACCAAAATTATAGAAAACATTTGGCCTGGAGGGAGGGAGAAATAACATTTCCACCTAAGCCATAATCTTTCATTATCTCCGCCGCCTCCTTTATGGGGTTTGACAGCCCTGTCTCCTCCCCAAGACTAATCATTAGACTAATTAGGAGCTAATCAATGTTTAATTAAAACCTAGCCATTAATTACAGGAAGTACCATGGCAACTTGGGAACAAAATGTGGTTGCAGGAGGGATCAGATTTCCTCAGGCATGGCCGGTGGCCCAAGCAGAAAGCTTTCCTTCTTGTGTTTGTATTTCCTTCTTTGCACTTTGGCTTCAGGGGATCTGGAGGTCAGAGTGGGAAGAAGAGAGGGAGTGGAGAGGAGGATGGATTGCTATTTTTCCTCTAAAAATCTTTTATTGGGCATCTACCTATTTGCATTTGGACTAACACCCAAACCTCTCCCCATGAACTGCAAGGCCCCAGATGAGTGGTTCTCAACCGTGGCTGCATGTTAGAATCACCAAGAGAGGTTAAAAAAATTCGAATAGAAGGATAGACAAATAGACAGATGAACAGAGCATCCAGAAATAAACTCAGCACATATGGGCATATGATATATGACAACTGTGGCACTGTTGAGGAGGGGGCATGAATGATATTTGCCATAAATGGTGCTGGGCCAGTTGGAGAGCCACTGGAGAAAAAAACAGGAAGCTTGATCCCTACCTCACACCATACATGAAAGTCAATTCCACTTTCTAGAAAATAACATAGAAGAAAATCTGAATATCTTCATGATACAAAAAGTGCAAACTGTAAAGGAAAAGATTGACAAATTGGGTTATATTAAAATTGAACACTTCTGTTCATCAAAGGCGCTGTTAAGAGAGTTAAAAGGCAAGCACAGAGCAGGAGAAGCCATTTGCAAAATACATGACCAAAAAAGGGGTTCATAGAAAACTGGGAAAGAGACTCAAATAATCACTTCATAGAGTGCTTTATGGTCATCAGGGAAATGCAAACTGAGACACTGCTCTAAACCCACCAGGATGGCTAGAATAGATTGGCGACCTCAAGGTTTGGTAAAGACCTAGAACAACAAGAACATTCATACGTTCCTCGTGGGAATGAAAACCGGAACAAGCACTTTGGAAACTGTTCAGCAGAATGAGCTAAAGCAGAACACGTGCCTGCCCACGACCCACAAGCACGGTGTCCGGCAAACAGGAGGGGCTCGGCAACTCTCTCTCGAGGTGTAAGTGATGCAAGGACCCAAGACAGGACTTCCCGTTCTCAGAGGAGGAGGGGTGTGAAGGAGAGAGCCTGGACCTTGGGTCCCAGCTCCGCACAAGCGACAGGTTCACCTTTCTGAGCTGTGGTTTCTCCATCTGTACATGGTGCCTACTTCGTGGGCTTGCAGAAGGACTACATGTGATCATGCTTATAAAACACCTAGCACGTGGCATGGCAGATAGTCAGTATGTAATCCCTCTTATCACCCTAGGGGTTTACAACCAGAGAGGGGCACCTGAATGCAGATGTAGAGGGGCAGGAAGCAGGCACAGGGGAATCAAAGGCTGAGTCAGGAATGATCAGCTAGCATCTGCATTCAGTGGATACTGCTGCACTTTCATTCGGGTGTGGGGTCGGGTGGGCTCATCGCTGGGTGGGATCTGGAAGAGATACCAGGCCCTCTGCACTCACAGCAGGCGGCAGTGACGTGACATTCCCTGTTCAGGGAGGCAAGCCAGCGTCAGACACACCTCAGACAAAAGGCAGCCTTTTCACCCTAGGGTCCTCTGTCAGCCTCCCCTTTCATGTTCTGCTGCTTCCGTCCCCCGAAGCTCCATCTTCCTCTACCTGCGACCTGGTCCAGCCTCACCTGTCGGCAGATTCACCTTGGTTACAGTGCTGGATTTCACCTCTCCCGGGACATCTACATTTTTAGAGATGAGTCCTGGAGATCAGAGAGCCTTCCACACCGAATGAAAACCTCCAAGTGTGTGGTGATAAGGGGCACACTTGGGGTTTTGCCCTGTCTGTCTACTACCAGTCCCGTTAGCAGTGAAAAGCAGGAGGAAACCAATGCTCCGCTCTCACCACAGGCAGCACCTGGGAAGCCACCGGTTTCTCCACACAGTGCCAGGATGGGCCTGGGAGGGACCAGGAGCCAGGACTGCACCTGTCCAGGTAAAAACAGGTACAAAGAGTGGGCCGTGGAGGGCTTCCAGTCCAGGGGACCCCAACCTTTTTATACCAAAGAGCCTTTGGCATCTGGCAAAGCCAATGAATTCCTTCTCAGAATAATGGTCTTAAATGTATAAAAGAAACTTCCTAGGGTTAGAGTATTGAAATATAATTATCAAAGTATTTAAAAAACAAGATATTATTATATACACTTTTTTAAATTGAGATATTCACATATAATAACACATAATTCACACATAACAAATAATGAACCATTTTTTAAATACAGAATTTATTTATTTACTTTTTAAATGTTTTTTTTTTTTTTTTGCGGTACGCGGGCCTCTCACTGCCGTGGCCTCTCCCGTCGCGGAGCACAGGCTCCGGACGCGCAGGCCCAGCGGCCATGGCTCACGGGCCCAGCCTCCCCGCGGCATGTGGGATCCCCCCGGACCAGGGCATGAACCCGCGTCCCCTGCATCAGCAGGCGGACTCCCAACCACTGCGCCACCAGGGAAGCCCTTTAAATGTATTTTTTAACATCTTTATTGGAGTATAATTGCTTTGCAATGGTGTGTTAGTTTATTTTTTAAATGTATTTTTTATTTATTTATTTTTGGCTGCGTTGCGTTTTCGTTGCGGTGCTTGGGCTTTCTCTAGTTGCGGCGAGAGGGATCTACTCTTCACTGCGGTGCGTGGGCTTCTCCTTGCAGTGGCTTCTTGCAGCGGCTTCTCTTGTTGCGGAGCGTGGGCTCTAGAGCGCAGGCTCAGTAGTTGTGGCCCACGGGCTTAGTTGCTTCGCGGCATGTGGGATCTTCCCGGACCAGGGCTTGAACCTGTGTCCCCTGCATTGGCAGGAGGGTTCTTAACCATTGTACCACCAGGGAAGCCCTAATGAACCATTTTAAAGTGTGCAATTCAGTGGTATTTGGTACATTTACAACGTTGTGCGACCACTAATTCTAACTAGTTCTAAAACCCTTTCATCAGCCCAGAAGGAAACTTTGTACCCAAGAAGTGGTTGCTCTCCATTTCTCCTTCCCCCTCCTGCATGGCAACCACCTATATGTGTTCTTTCTCTATGGATTTATCTATTCTGAATATTTTATAAAAATGGAATCATACAACGTATGGTCTTTTGTGACTGGCTTCTCTCACTCAACATAATGTTTGTGAGGCTCGTCCGTTTCGTAGCACGTGTCAGTGCTTCCTTCCTTTTTATGGCTGACTTTTGTTTATCTGTTCATCGATTGATAGGTATTTGGGTTGTTTCTACCTTTTGGCGATTGTATGTGCTTCTTTTAAGGCATTAAGTAAGGCGGCTCTGAGAAACACCTTAATTTAGAAATAATGATCTGGGTAAGTGAGATTTCAAGATGTCTGCAACAACTGTCACGTGACAGGAAAATGCCTGTGATGTTGTGGCAGAGACTGCTTCACTGTTGTGGCTGGGGCCTTTATTCACAATTGCAGGAATTGTCAGATCAAGGTGTGCATGGGAAAAAATGAGATGTTTTCCTGTTCAAGTTCACAGACCCTCTGAATTCTCCCCAGGTTCTGAACCCCTGGTCTTGCCCAATGCACCCATTCTTGTGAGTCTGAAGGAGTCATCTGCTTTGTCCTTCACGGTGGGAACCAGGGCCAGGGCTACAGGTTTCCTGGCTCCCAGGCGGCCCTGCTTCTCCAGCTCAGCAAGACCCACGTGTTGTCAGGTGGGAAGACTCGAGCGGCCACTGCTAATTCTCCAGTGTCCCTTGGCCTGCTCTTGGTCCCAGTGGGGTGGCCCGAGCTGCTGTGGGCAGATGTCAGGCTCAGACGAAGGAGCCGTGTTCTCGGAGCTTCTTTCCAGCTGGCAGACACCTGTAGCTGTTAGGCTCCGTGCAGGGTCTTCAGAGCACAGCTGACTTGCTGGGACCACGTGGAGCTGGGCAGTGATGGCCTCAGCTCAGGGGGCTCAGTCCCTTCAGCAGGCGACACCTGGCTGCATCTGAGGTGAGGCATGACCTCTGGGCTTCCCCACACGCCCGACCCTCTTAAGTGCGTGAGGTTTCCCGGCTTGCTGCTCCCAGGCCTCTGGCCCCTTCCCCACCCTCCCCTGGTCCCTCTTCTTGGCTTTCTCATTCATCTGCTACTTTGAGGGGGAAAACGGAAGGTATGAAGGTGGTGATGAAGGAGCTGTTCTTTTCTTGCTTTGCCTCAATGTTTTTGAAACGCTGCAGCTGTAGAACTGGAGTGACAAAAAGTTAGCCCATATTATTTCGTCATAAAAAGGAATGAGCCCTGATGACATCCTATAACCGGGATGGACTCGGGAAACATGCTCAGAGAAAGAAGCCAGACACAAAAGGACAGAGTTGTATGATTCCACTTGTACGGAGTGTCCAGACCAGGCAAATCCATGGAGACAGCAGATTGGTGGTTGCCAGGGGCTAGGGGGACAGGGGAGTAGGGAGTGACTGTTAAATGGTGTGGGGTTTCCTTCTGGGGTGATAAAATATTCTGGGACTAGATAGAAGTCGTGGCAGCACAACATTATGAATGCACTAAACGCCACTGAACTCGCAGACTTTAAAATAGTTAATTTTCTGTATGTGAATTTCACCTAAATTAGAAAATATTGTTAGTCCAGCATTTCCCTTGGGCCGCTGGGAGACGTGACTTAAACACATTGAGTCGTTACTTTTAAAAACCCACCTATGATTGCCTGCTCTGAGATGATGGGCAGCAGGCTGGATTCATCTGCCCCCTTCCTGATTGCCCTGCTCACTCTGGACCCAGGGCCCTGCAGGTGTTGGGAGCAGTTACGTCTACAAACAGTTTTTATCCCGAGGCCAAGAGCTGGACATTGCAAGGACACCAATGCAAGGACACCCATCCCCACTTCCCTGACCCTTGGGTGCCTCTCCAGGTGCTGGTAGGGTTTCAGCTTGGCCTCTCTGCCCCCATCTCCTTTTGCTTCTAGAACAGGAATACACACGCCTGTTGAGTGGATACTGTTGCCATGTGCACGCACCATTTAAAAGGATGTGTTGAGCGGCTGACACAGAGATAAATGGGAATGGAGTCACAGGAGGGGGAGGGAAGGCCTCAGAGCAGGAGGGACAGGTATCACCGTCCCCCCTGGGTTGGCGGGGCTGCCGACCTCATACTGCTATCTTGGAGGGGTCACCGAGTGCCAACCTGCAGGTCACCTGTGTGTGTCTGGTCTCCCTGCCAGTGCCGCCCTCACCAACCTCCAAGGGCATCTGGAACCTGGAGCAGCTGAAGGTTAAGGGGTGCAGGCAGGTATTGGAAATGATCCAGGAGTGCAGGTGTGAGGGATCACATGTTGAGAGAGGGAGAGAGAGGAAAGGAGAGAGGAGGTGTGTCTTTGCCCACGTGTAAATCAGGACACAGAGAACAGAGCCACTGCTGACTCCCTTCTAAGTCTTCTGTCTCCTTTCTCTTATGAGTACTACGAGTCCTTCCCTTTTAAAACAGTGAATTGTCAATTCAAAGAAAAAAAAACCCATGAGTAAATTAAATCCTTCCCCTGTGCTGCCTGTATTGGGGCCACTGAGAACAAAGGGTCTCGTTTGTCACTTTTACAAAACAAAGTGTTCTCGCCCTTTGTCTCATCCTCTAAAGCATGGGCTTATGTGGGCTTGAGGGCCTCTGTCCAGAAAATGCCGTCTGTGTCCCCTGGAGGGACCAGGCCCCACTGAGATGTGCTCCTCAGTGTGGCCTCGATGCATTTATCCGAGGGAGCTGAGTCTCCTTTAAAACCCCGGGAAGCAGACCCTTGGGGTGCTCATTTGGCCCCCGCATTCTTTCCTAAGTGTTCAAGGCTGATTGCTATAGTGACCCCAGAGCGTTCCATGGCATAATAGTGTGGGTGTTGGTATCCAGCCCTGTACTATGTGGGCTTCTAGAATCCATCCAGGGTTGGTATGTGTGGCTGGAATGTTGAGAACCTCCTAAGAGTATGTGGGGGTGAGGCAGGGTACTTGGAGGCTTAAAGACCCCCTGAGAACCAGGGTCAGAGGAGGTTTCCAGTCGCTGCGTGCATGCTTCCTCCTCCCCCACCTTCCCCTCCATCTCCCAAATCATCCCCCCATCTGCCGCTCAGCACTTGCCACCAAGGCACTGTGTCAAGAGCCCGTTTCCAGACAGATCTGCTCTTGTGCTCCATGCCACCGTCAGCACGAATATGTGTGTATGTGTGGTGGGGATGGGCTGTCCTGGCCCAAATGTATCTGGACAGGGTGGAGCCCTCCAGGATGGCAAAGGACTTGGGCACAGTCAGAATAAAGAAACCCATAGCAGTGTCTTCACCAAGGCCAGGAAGTTAACCTCGGTCCAGGGGATGTCTTGCTGCCTGCCCGGCATCCTCAGGGCCACCCGCTTGCCTGGCCTGCTGTGCTTTTCTAGGGGGACCATTTGTCAAGGCCCAAAACACTTTGATGGAGGAAGTGGTTATGGGATCAGGACTGTGCTCTGATTCTTGCTTTCCCCCCACGTTCCCACTAATGAAGGGCGGCCGCAGGAGGAGAGCATCCTGGAGGGTTTGGGATGTGGTGGGAGTGGAGGTCCTGCCCCATCCTCCTCCTGACTCCCAGGACAGTGTGTCACATCCCGCATGCCTTCCCGTCTCAACATGTGGTCACCTGTATTTTATGTAGACTACCTGCCTGCATGGACCAAGAAGCAGAGGCATGGGAAGCCCGTCAGCAGCTCTGAGCCATGAATTTCCAGTCAGATTTAACTCAAGAGTGAAAGGAAGGGGGCTCAGCCTCCCTTGGCCTCCATGATTCTTCATCTTGGTGCCCATGATACACGTGGTGGGGCCTCTCGCCTGTTTGCCACAGTCAGGGCTCCACCTGCAGGGCCACCTCCCACTTCCCTGTCTCTGCTCTTTCTCCTCTACACCCCTCGCCCTGCTCGCCTCACCTCCTGTGTTCTAGTTTCCAGTACCTCCTTATCTCCCACCTGGACCACGCCGAGACCTCCTCTTCCCCCCATCCCTGACATTCCCAGCCTACATATCCCATTGCTTTCAGAGGTGTTTTCTAGGAACAGAGCTATTTCCGTCATATGCCACTGCTCGAGAACATTCAACCCTGTTACCTATAGAAGGAAATATGTCCCAGGGGACCCAGACTCCTTAGCAGGGCATTGGAGCCCCTCCAATTTGACTCTGACAGAATTTATGGGCCTGCCCAGCCTCATCCCCCCACCCCTCTCCTCATCCCCACATACTCCTGGCTTGAGTTAAACAAGATGGCCCATTGCAGTTACCATCTGTGGCCACCCAGCCTGGGCTTTTTGTTGGAAAGGTCTGTGTATAAGAAGGAATCGCAGTGATTTTCCAGCCCACACTACCTTCTCTTTTCTCTGAACTTGGGGTATTCATGGTCTGGGTCACGCTGCGTGGAAATTCATTTATTCAACAACCACACTTTCCACTGACATGATTCTTTGGTTCAGCACAGCCTCATGAACTCTTCAAGCTGTTTGAGGGGGAACTTTTCGAGGCAACATCCCTCAGCCTGCTCCTAATTACTTGGCATTTTCAACTCATCTTTGTATGGTATCAAAAGCATGTCATTGTATCATTTTCAAAATTCCATCATAAGGAACTTACAGTTTTCTTATCCTTTCGTCCTTTTATTCTTTCATCCACCATGTGTTTATTGAGTTCCTGTTTTGTGCCAGGCGCTGTGCTGTCGTCAGGTGAGGCAGCACTGGACCCCCCAAGCACACAAGAGAAGCACTATTGTGATGAGCATGAAAAAGGTGCAAGGGTGCTAGGAACGCAGGTGATGGGAGCTGATGTGGTCTTAGGGGTTGTCAGAGGCCCCCTCTCTGGAGAGGGGACATTCAGCTGACATCTGAAGGATGGGTAGGTGTTGGACACAGAATGGGGCGGGGGAGCATCTGGAGGGACTGAGAAGCAAGAAGACGTGTGAAAGGCAGAAAAAATGTCTCAGGTGACCCAGAGTGGCCTGAAATCAAGCCAGAATATTCAGGCAGAAAGGGCCGTAGGCCAAAGCAAGGGGTTTGCATTCTATCCAGGGGCAATGGGAGTCCTGGAAGAGCTTTGAGCTGGGGAGTGACACTATCAGACCTGCCTTTTGCAAAGATCAGTCTCTGCCTGCTATGTGGAGACACTACTGGAAGACGGCAGAGGGGCGGGGTGAACCAGAACAGGGGTCAGCAAACTAGGGCTGTGGGCCAAATCCGGCCCACGGCCTGTTTGTGTCTATAAAGCTTTATTGGCACACAGCTGCGTCCAGTAGTTTATGTATTGCCAATGGCTGCTTTCAAGAGGTGGAATAGTTGCCGCAGAGGCCATATATATAGCCCTTGATGCCTAATATATTAACTCTGACCTTTTACAGAAAAAGGTTGCTAACAGCTCTGTTAAAAAGCTGCCTTAATTTGGTTTGTCCTGGAAGCAGAGCAGACACAAGGATGTGGGCGCAGGTATAATAATGCTGGGTGGGTGGAGGTCAAAGATTTAGGAAGTGGGGCTGACAGGACGTGAGGATGGATGGGGTCAGTCAGGTGAGACAGTAGAAGTGAGGATATTGATGGAGACCCCGCTTGACGTCCAATTCAGATCTGAGCAGGCCTTGACCACCCCAACTGTTACGGAACCTTCATTTTGTTTCTCTACGAGATGACCTCTAGTTTCTGCAGCTGAATAATGTTGAACGAATCTTTCCCACCACGATCACTCATGAAACTGAAAAGGCTCTTCACCTTCTTCCCAAACATGACCCATGATTCCTGGGAGTGTCTCTCTGAGAGAAGCATGGGTACCATCCTTTCTCTCTCCGGTCAAGAAAGTGGCTGTCTGCCTAATTCCTAATTATGCCCTCAAGGTTGCATTAAATCATTGTGCCAGGGCACTGCATTGTGGGTAATCAGCTGCTGTTTTAATATCTTTAGCTGCTCTGCATTTCCACAGGCAGAGCCTGTCTGAAGGGAAAATTGTGCCCCTGTCTGTCAGGATCTCCACTGGAAACCGCAGAACAGAGGATAAGTCTGGCATGGCAGGTGGATCGTGTTTCTCCCCACAGAATAAACCCTGCTGAGGGCACGGGCTGGAACTTTCACTTCTCACCCTTAGACATAGCTCAGAGCCTACGGTCATCCCAGCTGGAAGATATCCAGCGGGAATCTGTTCTATGAATTCCCTGTGTCCCTTCACTTCTTTTTAAAAAATAGCTTTATTGAGATGTAATTCCCATGCATACCCATGGAAATCTACCCATGGAAAGTGTTTTTGGTATCTTCACAGAGTTATGCAACCATTACCACAGTCAATTTTAGAACATTTTCATCACCTCTAAAATTGATAACAATAACTATCATCCGCCCAGGCCCCCCAACCTCTGTCAACCACTAATCTACTTTCTGTCTCTATAGATGTCCCTATTCTGGACATTTCATATAAATGGAATCATATAACACATGGCTTTTGTGTCGGGCTTCCGTTACTTAGCAGGTTTTCAAAGCTCGTCCCTGTTGTAGCGTGCGTCAGTACTTCATTCCTTTTTATGGCTGAATGATGCTCTCGTGACACTTACTTCCTGTGGCCCATCAGTCACCCCACCCTGGGCGCTTCATCTTCTAGTCCACATAGAACCCCATGCGGTCGGTCCCTGACCTTCACTTGATGGTCCCGGAAGCTGAGACTCAGGGTAAGTGCCTAACTCAAGGTCTTGTGTTTGCAGTGAGGGAGAGGGTCTAATCCTGGTCTCCCCACACAGGGCTCTCTCAACCACACCTCATGGCATCTTTCCAAATCTCCTGTAATTTTCCTAGAGTCCAGAGCAGATTAGAGTGAATTAGGGGAGAGGGCCTCTGAATCTGATAAGGCCCACGATGGGCTGAATAATGGCCCCCAAAGATATCCAGGTCCCAATCCCTGGAACCTGTGAATGTGACCTTATTTGGAGAAAGGGTCATTGCAGATGGGATTAAGGATCTTGAGGTGGGAGATTATGGTGGATTATCTGAGTGGGCCCTAAATGCAGTCATATGTATCCGTATAAGAGGAAGGCAGAGGGAGAGCTGCCACTTTTGACACTTTGACACAGAAGGCCACGTGAAGACAGAGCAGAGAGAGATGTGAAGACGCTGGCCTTGAAGACTGAGTGATGCGTCCACAAACCAAGGATGGCCAGCAGCCCCCAGGGGCTGGAAGAGGCAGGGAACGGCTTCTGTCCTAGAGCAGAGCCCTGCTGACAGCTTGATTTCAGACTAGTTTTGCTGATTTTGGATTTCTGGCCTCCAGAACCAGGAGAGAATCAATTTCTGTTGTTTGAAGCCCCCTATGTGGCATTTGTTAGGGTAGCCCCAGGTCACTAGCACAGGGCCTCATACCTGATTCCCAGGGCTCTTTGTGCCTGAGACAGTTTTCTGCACGATCCTAGCCCGAGCATGGTGGTGCGGCCGGCTGTGCGTGTTCTGTATACGCTGAAAGTTGGGAACAGCATCTAATGCTTCTCACGTAAGAACTTCACATAAATGAGCCCAATCCCCACAACAGCCCTGTGAGATAAGCTCCTGTTGTTATTCCCATTTTACAGATGAGAAAATAAGGCTCAGAGTGGCAGGCTCACCAGTGAGGGGCAGAGCCAGGCAGCCCTGTTGCCCAGTGGGTTTCCACTGCTCTGTGCAGCCTCTTTAAGCTACATGGTTTAGAGAAGCAGATAAGAGGCCAGGCTTGGAGGGCATTTATTCATTGCTTTAACAAATATGTATCAAGATCCCACTGGGGCCTGGAGAATCAGCTGTTAACAAAACTCGTGCCCTCCCTGCTGGGCACACATGTCCTAGTGAGACAACCACGAAAAGTATAATGTGTTTGGTGGTGATAAGAGCCCTGGAGGAACACTGGACGGGGCCAGGACTCTTCCTGGGGTGCATGGGTGTGCATGTGTGTGCATATGTGCAAGCATGCCATTTTACACAGGGGATCGGGGAAGGGGGCTGAGCAGGTGGGAGTCCAGTGGAGCCCTGCAGGGACCAATTGTGCTGGAGGAGCCCATGGCTGGCTCGGCAGAAGCAGGTGGAGTAGGACCAGAGGAGACTGGAGCAGGCCGAGTGGGCTGGCTGGGCAGAGCTGTGCCGGCCAAGGTGCAGAGGCCCTGGGCAACACTGGGCTGAGAGAACACGTCAGTTGTCCCATCGATGTCCGATGACTCTTGGTCATCTTGTGGCAGGGGAGACCCCCTCCCCCTGCCATAGGCTGCCCCATTTCAAGGACCTCCATGGTACCATTAGCATACATAGTCTCTCCTTCCTCTGGAAACTTATTCTTGGAATTTTCATTTTTTTCCTTGGTTCTAGGGGGCTCCTGGTTCTGGAATTTAAAATAATACTGATCCACATTTCCTTCTCTGAAGCCCTTAGAACTCCCTCAGAACTAGGCAGGTTTTGGAATTCAGGCTTGTTCGGATTTTAGAAAAGATAACGGGATACATGGACTTTATATTGTGAGAGAGGCTTCTCGAGCCTGGGGTGGCACTGCCTCATCGGAGGTCACTGAGAGGACGTGACCGCCGGGTGACCCCGAGCTGGCCCCGGGCCACACGAGGCTCCTCGCCCGCCCCCCGCCCTCTCCCTCGGAACTTCCGCTCTGCCCACGGCGACCACAGCCCATCGCCGGTGCCGCTTGCAAGGGCACAGCCGTAAGAGAGTTGCCAAGACCGCCCGGGCGGCCACGTGCCCGGCCCGCGAAGACCTCAATGTAAACGTTCCAGATTTGGCGGCGGCCCCTGGGCGCCCGCGACCAGCCTCGCGTGGCCGCTCCCCCTGACGGCCCCGCCCCCCCCCCAGCCCCGTGGCTGCCTCACCCTCCGCCTCGGTCCCCCTGCCTCCGCGCGGGGGCTTCAGGCTTCATCCCGCAGCTCTGAAGAGTGAGAAGCTACGCGGCTCCCGTCACCGCGGTAAGTAATGGCCGCAGGTCACTTCTGGTCAGATTTTGGCGCCAAAATTAGACAAGAAAACGTTAGGTTTTCGGAGCTTTCTGGATTTTGGAATTTGAGGTAAGGGGTTTGGACACGTGGGCCCAGCTCACGTGGACAGAACTTTCTATGTACCGGTCAGTCACTGTGCCTATTCTGCGCCTCTTCCTCGGGTCCTGTCAGTCACTTCCGGAGGCGTCCAGGGAGCTGCCTGGGGTCGGGGGCCGCAGGGTCGCAGGCCGCGGGGTCGCAGGGCCGCCTGGCTGGGGGGCTGCCCCGCGGGCATCAGGCCCTCGTCCCCTTTGTTCTGGTCGAGGTCGGGGCTCAGGCTGCAGCCCAGGGCCGGGCCGGCACGGAGGCTGAGGCCGAGGCCGCAGAGCCTCCAGGGAAGCCAAGCGCCCAGACCCAGCTGCGGCCCCGAGCATCACTGTGGTAGAGCTCTTGTTTCACGATTCCCTCCGGATTCTGAGGTTCTCTCTTGTTTAAATCGTCCGTGGAGTTAGGTCTTAGTCCTCGGAGGGGAGGCCTGCTTTGTGCGGACAGCCAAGAGGCATTTGAATAACGTGGCTTTAGGGACAGGGGAGGGAGGGACACCCGCGTCCCTGTGGTGGCTTTACATCAGCTCTGAAAGCCACCTCCAAAAGTGGGGTCCCCAGGTGTTTTAAATAGGTAGCATTAAACAAACAAAAGAGAGCCCTCTCCAAGGTGACAGAAACGCTCCGAAGGGCAATATTCATTCTAGTACGTGTGGAAGTCCAGTTATTTTCATTTGAAAAATGGGTCGTCATCGTCAGAGTTCATATAACAGGATGGACTCCCTCACGCCGAGGGCCTTGTGCCCAGGGCTGGATGGCCATGGCCACGTTTATTTGAACTCCAACCTGAGCTATAGACTTTTGGGGCTAGATCTATAGAGTTAATTTTTGAAAAAGGATCAGGCATGGTACTGGGCCTTTTAGATGTCGCATAGCCAATGTATGCCACTCTGTGACACCTAAAGTATCTCTGGAGCTAATTTTCCCAGTGTCTTCGTTTTCTCTCCCCCTCCCCTGCCCCCCATGCCAGATCACTTGTTCTAGAAGACTCTTCCCACTGTGCATAAAATCTTTGGAGGGTGGTCTTGAGGGGTTCAGGTGCTCTGGCTACATAAAGGAGAATAGGTCCTTGAGAGTCAGAGACCTGGGTTCGAGTCCTGGCTGTGCTGGTTGTTACCCACGTGCCTTGGGGTAAGCACAGCCCCTCTGGGGCTCAGTTTACAAGTCTGTACAGTAGGTGCTTTGGGCCAGGAAACTAAAAGATCTTTGCAAGGTGCACAATTCCACAATTCCATCTTTCTTTTTTGCCCTTGCTTATCTTGGCAAAACCGTTAGTCTGCTCTGGATTACCTACTTTGTGAAGCTGAAAAAAGAAAAAGAGCAGTATTTATTTCAATATCATACTGCTCAGATGTTTTACTCATTTATACAAGCCACGAGACTTGTATGAATTGGTGAGACTTCCCTGTACAGGTACTCCAATACTTATTCTCAAGAAACTAAATGAACCTTTTAAAAAAAATCAAGGTGTATAACAAGACAGTAGTTTTAAAAGTCAAATAGTGCTCCAAGATTATAACAAACACCCTCTCAGCCTCTTTCTCCCTCCTTATCTCTGCATACTCTTAGCTGTCTTTTCTGGAATTTACTTCTTGTTTAGGCTGTTGTAACAAATTAACATAGACTGGGTGGCTTAAACAACAAACATTTATTTCTCACAGTTTTGGAGGCAGAAGTCCAAGATCAAGGTGCTAGCAGGAGAGTAAAGAGAGAGCAAGCTCTCTTGTTTCTTCTTATGAGGGCACTAATCCCCTTCATGAGGGCTCCACCTTTGTGACCTAAGTACCTCCCAAAGGCCCCATCCCCTAATAAAATTACATTGGGAGATAGGATTTCCACAGATGAATTTGGGGGGGCACAAACATTCAGTCCATAATAACTCTCTATTTCTAAACATTACCTATACATTGAAATTTCTTTACTCATCAATTTTAGACTTTGTCATTGAGCTTTCTTTTATGGTAGATTAGGTTTTTAGCTTACTTACACTCCTTCTTCCCTCTTCTCTGTCCTCCCCAAATAACTTCTTATATTTTGGTTAAATCTACGTACAGGTTTTCTTCATCATGACTATAATAACTACAACATTTTTTTTGTACAGCTTTTTGTTTATCCTGAAGTTAATAATTTCTTACGCTTTCACAGGCCCTCCAGCATGCCTTCCCGTGCAAGTGCCCATGAGGTCAGTCCTGTCAGATAGTTGATCAGCCCTCTGAAGTTGCCCTGGAGCCTTCTGACACCTGCCCCAGCCTACATGGGCTGCTCCAGGCTGCTGCATGGCTCTTGTCCAGGACTTCCCTTTGCTCACTCCTGTCATGGAGCCCACGCTTCTTAGATCTTACAGCTTCATCCTTCTGTTTCCTACCTAGTCTTAGTGGAGCTCATTCTCTTATAACATCTTAGATACCATATTCTGTTCTCATGTTCAGTTTGAATGTAGACTCCTTGTTTTGAAATTATTTTTACCTAGAATTTTGAAGGCATATTCCCACCAAATTCTGGTTTCCATGCTATTGTTGAGAAGTCTGATGCCATTCAAATATTTGATCCTATTTTATGACCTGATTTTCTTCTCTCTGGAAACTTTTATCCTGGTGTTCTAAAATGTCATAAAGATGTGCCTTTGTTCTTTTATTGTTTGGATACTTTGTATGCTGTTCAATCTGAAGGCTCATGTCTTTCAGTTCTGGGAAGATTTCTGGTATTATTTCTTTGATAATTTTATTCTCTTGATTTTCTCAGTGCTTTCTTTCTGAAACTCTCATTTGTCAGATGTTGGACCTCCTGGCTTCATCATGTAACTCTTCAATTAGAAAAAAAGATCTCCTATTGTACATTTCTTTGCCTTTTTGTTCTGCTGTCTGGAAACTTTGACTTAATTTTCCAAGTCTCCTATTGACCTAAATTTATATTATTATGTTTTTTTTCCAGGCATTCTTGTTCTCTAATTGCTTCTTCTTTTTTTATGGATGGCAATAGCTTGTCTCATCTTTGTGAAGATATTAATGATACATTCTTTGAAGTTTTCTTCTCTTTGTGAAGTATATACTTGTACTAGTTATCTAGTGCTGTGTAACAAATTACCCCAAACACAGTGACTTAAAACAACAAATATTTCTCATCTCACAGTTTTGTAGGCCAGGCGTCTGGTAGGACCTAGCTGGGTGGTTCTGGCTCAGAGTCTCTCATGAGTTTGCAGCCAATGTGTCACCCAGAACTGGAGTCATTTAAGGCTTCGTGGAGATGAAGGATCTGCTTTTAAGCTCAGTCACTTGGTTGATGGCCAGAGCCCTCAATTCCTTACCACACAGACCTCTCCATATGGCTGCTGGACATAGCAGTTGGCTTCCTCCAAAGTGAGTGATCTGAGATGGAGAGAGAGAACCAAGATGGAAGTTTCAGTGCTTTTTATAACCTAATCTCAGAAGTAACCATCATCTCTTCTGTCGTGATACATTGTGAGAGGGTAGACACAAGGACGTGAGTACCAGGAGGCTGCCGTCTTGGAGGAGGCTGACCCACCACAGCACTTATTCTGAATTTCCCCATATTTCTTGCTTTGGTCTCTGTTGTCCATGCTGGAGGCTTTTCTTGAATATCTGGTGATCTCTCTTTCTGTCCCCTCATATTTTCAGCCCACAAGCTGATTGGAGGCTGTGTGTATGTGCCTATGTGGGGAGCTTGTAGACTGTCTCTATTTGATTCCTCCAGAAGCCAATCCTGTTATGAAAATCTGAGGGCAAGCAGTTTATTTGGGAGGTGAAGGAAACCCCAGTATGGGAGTGGGGTTTTGGAACATGGAAAGGAAGGTGGCCAAGAAAGGGTATGATATTAAGTCAGGCACTGCAGTGCATGTTTGGAACTCGATCCTGCGGAGAACTCTGAGAAGTGGTGCAAAACACATACCTCAGAATGATTCCACCTGGATGATGTTGATGGCTCTAGGGTACTTGTGCCCTGACTTGGTTGAGTCATTGGTTGAGGGCTATGGGGGAGGGGGAGGGTAAATGTCAGGACCTGTCCACCTGCTGCAAGAAGGCAGAGCAGTCTTCTGAGGTTTTAGGGAAACCTTCAGGCACAAGATGCAGATACCACTGTTGGAGTCTAGAGCACTTGGACATGGCTAAGGTCTGAGGGCCTGGCAGGCACGGACATTGACCATGCATGGGCTTCGCTATAGAGTGATGGGAGGACAGCCTGCTTTCCAATATGACTCAGTATATTTGTAGGTCTTTTCCCTGGGACAGCTTTTAGTCTCTCCAGAGAATCTTCCTCTGATCTCCTGCCTCGGGTGGGGTAGAGGTGAGGGGATAGGTCTGGCTTCTGGTGCTCTGGGGCTGGTAGGGGAGGCTGGCTGGGTGGGGCTGTCACCCTCAGAGTGGAGACTTCTATTCAATCCTCTTCTCTTCAGCGCTGTGCTTGACCTCACCCTCTCTGAGCTGGCATCCCCAAGCCTGGGGGTTCTCTGATTCACTCCCCACAAGAATGAGTATCAGGTCTCTGTGGGGCTTGGAGAGGGTACCTTGTTGTATGGAGGTGGGCAGGGCCCACATATCTCATTTAGATCTTGCTGCATCTGTGCCTCACCCTGGCCTTCATAGTAGCCAACTTCCATAATTTTGGGGGAGGAGTCTATGGAGCACATCAGCTAGGCCCCATTCCCTGGCCCCATCCTGGAGGTCGCTAGCTTTGCCTCCTCTGTCCCTGGGTCACCCAGCCTTCCTCTCTCAGCTTCCTGGCTTCATCATGACTGGGGATTCCACATTGCTTGTTCATTGTGTTTCTGTTTCTCTATCTACTTGTTTTGGGGGATTGTTGAGAAGAAAAGGGATCAGAAAAGTCTCATTCCCCATTTCAAATTGGAATCACTCACAAGAGTTCTTTAAATCAGTCTTCGGGAACTTGCAGCAAAGGTGTTTTTATAAAATATAAAAGAGTTGTTGGATTAATCAACACAGAATTAGACCAGACTCTTCTGTGCTAACAAATAAACTCAGACATCTCGACGGCTCATGCCAGGAAAGATTTATTTCTCACTCACACCAAGGCTGAGGTGGGCTGAGCTGCTTTACTCCATTGTGACTGTGCATCTGGAATGTAACTCCATGGCCGTGCTGGGGCATACGGACGGGTTGGGGAAGTTGAGAAGGACAGTTTAAGAGCCAGAGCTGCAAATGGCTTGTACCACTTCTCTCCACCGGCCACATGACTCCAACCTACTGCAAGGGGGTCTGGGAAACCTTGATGGCCCACACAGGCCTGGAGAGCTTGCACAGACCCTGTCGGTTATGTCCCCGCCTCTGGGAGCCCTCGAGCCCTAAAATCAGGAAGTGGGGTGGGGCATCTGGCTGGCTCTGGGAAGTCTGTGAAAATGGAAACTCAAGGGTGGAGGTGCCCTGTCCCTACTGCAGACCCAGGCAGCTGTGCCCTGCCCTAGCCCCCAGCCCCTGGCAGGGCAGAGGCTCCTGTGAGGGTGAGTTGTTTGGGGGGCATCATGGGATGTATACCCTTCAGCTGTGGGGAGCCCAGGTGTGGCCCTAGAGGGCTTGGTGGGGAGACCCCTGGGAGAGGTCTGTCTTTTGGGCTAGAGGGAAGTAATGGAAGAGATTTTGGAATATGATAATATTGTATTAATAATGTGCATTCTGATTGTGGCTCGTGGAGCGTCTGTTTATACTGAACACCATTTGGGGGCAGGGTTGGTTCTGAGTTAATGATGATGTGAGCCATGTGCACTCCTCCTTCCTTCCCTGGCCTCCGGCTTGGGGGCTTCCCATTGCCCTCCCCCACCCTCTCCTTTTAGGTCAGCCTCAGGCTCCTCCCTTCGTGAGTCCACCAGAAAGGCATGGGCCCCACAGCTGGGCATGGGCTCCCTGGCTCTTCTGTGGGTTTCGGGAGGGGTCCTTACTGCTCCAGCAGTCTTTTTTTTCAACAACTTCATTGAGATAGAATCCACATAGCACACAATTCACCTGTCTGAAGTGTACGATTCAGTGGTTTTCAGTGTATTCACAGAGCTGTGCAACCACCACCCCAGCAGAATTTAGAACGTTTTCACCACCAACCAAGAGAAACCCCATACCCACTAGCCATTGATCCCATAGACCACCCCCTCCCCTGCCGCTGCCCCAGCCCCTAGCAACTACTCATTCACTCTCTGTCTCTGGATTTGCCTAATCTGGAAGTTTCACATAAATGGAATTGGCCCCTCTCTCACCTCAATTTCCCAAAAGAGGATTGGGGGTTGTCTTCCCTCCTCCCTTGGCCCTGCAATCCTGCCCTGGGAGGCCCCCACCTGGGAAGACTCTGGTCCAGGGGAGCCGGGCAGGAGTTGGGGACCAGGCAGGGTGGCCCAGGTGATTGGTGAGCAGGGTGGAGGGCTGAGGAGGAGACTGAGGTCAGGGTGAATGAACCCTGAGGTCACTAGACCCTGGTCTGTGCCAGTGTCTGGAGGCCCAGTTCGGTTGGGGGAGGCAGGGCTGGTGGGCTGAGGTGCTCTGGTGGCCCGTGCCTGTTTGGTGCTCCCATGATCCCGGGCTCCTGAGATTGGGGAGGTAGCTGGGGGCTGACTCTGGATCAGACCTGCTAGCATCTGATAGTGACAGCTGGGGAGGTGGTTATGTTTAGAAGTAATTACTCTGTTTGTGCAGAGGTATTTGGGCGTCCTCCTTGGCAGTGGCAGGAATTAGCTCAAGGCATCACTGCTGGAGCAGCAGCAACTTCATTGCTGGACTTGTGCTGCCTTCCTTACTGGGAGACATGAGGCTGCATTGAGGCAGGGAGAGGGACGGGGTGCTGGAAGTGGTGGGAGAGAGAAACCTGCCCACATTCAGAGAACTGGGTTATTCCTGCAAGCCATTGTTACGCATATGATAGACGATACCCACCAGACACCCTGGGAGGGATGCTGACCGTGGCCGTTTACTTAACAATTATTTATTAAAGGCGTCTGATTGCTGGACATGGTTCTAGGCGCCTGGGATGCGGCTTAGCTGTTAACTGAGTCCCTGTTGTCATTCTAGTGGATGGGGCAAAGCAACACACACAGAAACACACACACAGACACACACACACAGCAGGTGGAAGTAAAGCTGAGAGGTGCTGCTTCTCTCCTAAGGCAATGCTGTGCAAAGACCTGACTGAGGCCAGTGAGTGACCTGTGCTCTTCTGGGGGAGAGTGTCCCAGGCAGGTGGATCAGCAAGTGCAAGGGCCCTGTGGCAGGAGGGTGCTTGGCAGGATGGAGGGACAGCGACGGGGCACGTGCTCCTTGTTAACCCCTGCAAGGTGAATGTCCATCTGCTGTGAACGTTGGTGTGCCTGCCCCAAATTCATATGTTGGAACCTTAACCCCAATGTGATAGCATTTGGAGGTGGGGCCTTTGGGAGTGATTAAGTCGTAAGTGTGGAAACTGGGACCCTAGAGAGCTCCCTCATCCTTTCTGCCATCAGTGGACACAGTGAGAAGACAGTTGTCTGTGAACCAGGAAGCAGAACTTCACTGAATCTGCCAGCACCTGCTCTTGGATTTCCAGGCTCCATAAATGTGAGAAATAGATTTCTGTTGTTTATAAGGCCCCCAGGCTATGGCATTCCGCTAGAGCAGCTCCAACAGACTGACACACTACTGTTACCAAATAATTGCAGCCTTCACTTCACAGAAGAAGTGAGAAGGGGTCCGCACTGCTGTTTGGACCCCTGTCTCTGGAGACAGGAGCAGGGACCCCTGTGCTTGGATGATAAAGGACACTCTGGGCTGGCCGGGGTTCCCTGGTGGGCCTGGAGGGCAAGCTGTGGGCTCTCTTCCTGGAAGTAGTTGCGTTTCAGGATGAGGCAGCCAGTCTTTTGCTGGAGAAGAAGGTGGGGATGATGAGCACGTGCAGCATCGTCATGTGAGGGACCTGCGTTCTCTGCAGCATCCAGAGCAGAGGAGGGGGACCGTGATGGGAGGCAGGTCCTGGTCCCGAAGCCACCCTGCTCCTGAGGGTCCTTCATTACTGAGGGTGTCTGTGTAGGAGGGCCTGGAGGAGCAGCTGAGATGCTGAGCTCTGTGCTTTATAGGGGAACTGGAGCCAGGGTTGGGGGAGTCCCTGGGGCTCCTGGTATGAAAAGAGCTTCCTGTGACATGCTGCCACTCTTTCTTCATCTGCAGCCTGCTTTGTCTCCCTCCACTGATTCTCTGCTCTGACTCAGTTTCCAGGCTTTTCTTTTTATTTTTTTATTGAAGTAGAGTTGATTGACAATGTTGTGTTAGTTCCTGTTGTACAGCAAAGTGATTCAGTTATACATATATATGCATATTCTTTTCCATTATGGTTTATTACAGGTTATTGAATATAATTCCCTGTGCTATGCAGTAGGACCTTGTTATTTATCTATTTTATATATAGTAGTTTGTATCTGCTAATCCCAAACTCCTAATTTATCCCTCCCCGTTGTTCCCTCTTTGGTAACCATAAGTTTGTTTTCTATGTCTGTGAGTCTGTTTCTGTTTTGTAAATAAGTTCATTTGTGTCATATTTTAGAGTCCACATATAATTGATATCATATGGTATTTGTCTTTCTCTTTCTGACTTACTTCACTTAGTATGATAATCTCTACATCCATCCATGTTGCTGCAGATGGCATTATTTCATTCTTTTTTATGGCTGAGTAATAATCCATTGTGTATATAAACCATATCTTCTTTTTTTTTTTCTTCATATCTTCTTTATCCATTCATCTGTCCATGGACGGTTTGCTTCCATGTCTTGGCTATTGTAAATAGTGCTGCTATGAACATGGGGTGCATGTATCTTTTCCAATTGGAGTTTTCTCCGGATATACGCCCAGGAGTGGGATTGCTGGATCATATGGCAACTCTGTTTTTAATTTTTAAAGGAACCTCCATACTGTTTTCCATAGTGGCTGCACCAATTTACGTTCCCACCAACAGTGTAGGAGGGTTCCCTTTTCTCCACACCCTCTCCAGCATTTGTTATTTGTAGACTTTTTAATGAAGACCATTCTGATTGGTGCGAGGTGGTACCTCATTGTAGTTTTGATTTACATTTCTCTAATAATTAGCAATGTTGAGCATCTTTTCATGTGCCTGTTGGCCATCTGTATGTCTTCTTTGGAGAAATGTCCATTTAGATCTTCTGCCCATTTTTTGATTGGGTTGTTTGTGTTTTTTTGTTATTGAGTTGTATGAGCTGTTTGTATATTTTGGAAATTAAGCCCTTCTTGGTCACATCATTTGCAAACATTTTCTCCCAGTTTGTAGGTTGTCTTTTCACTTTGTTTATGGTTTCCTTTGCTGTGCAAATGCTTATAAGTTTGATTAGTCCCATTTTTTTTTTGCTTTTATTTCTATTGCCTTGGGAGACTGACCTAAGAAAACATTGATACGATTTATGTCAGAGAATGTTTTGCCTGTGTTCTCTTCTAGGAGTTTTTTGGTGTCATGTCTTATGCTTGTCTTTAAGCCATTTTGAGTTTATGTTTGTGTATGGTGTGAGGGTGTGTTCTAACTTCATTGATTAACATGCAGCTGTCCAGGCTTTTCTTAAATCAGCCCCAGCAGGTAAGATGGCTTTTATGCTCCCCAAGGTGATAATGGGTACTCTTCCTCATTGAGTTTCCTGACAACACCCTCCAGTGAGCCATCAGTTTCTGCACGACACCTGGGACATGCAAACTCCGTTTTCAAGTACATCCTGGGGCTTGGCATGTGTGACAAAGACAGAGGGTGAGTTTCGTAAGAAAAAAATCAAGTGTGCATTTTGGATACATAAAAGACAGGCTGAGGCTTCTTTTCATGGGAAGGAGGTGGGGGGAGCAGAATGGAAAGATATTGAAACTCACCACCATGAATGAGCGGAGAGGGGAGAGACCAGAGGAGGAGGAACGTGTGAGAGAGTGAGAGGGAGAGCGTGAGGCGCACGTGGATGAGAGAGGAAGATGCAAAGAGATAAAACGCTTTCACAGGAGGTGCAGGAACATCAGTCTAAATCAAGGATGTCAAATGATCGCGGATGCCTTTGAGTCTCTGACACATATGCCTCATGCTGGTTGCACACAAACTCTTCATGTCTGTATGCACTTGACAGTTGATTCTGGGCCCTCAGTGGGGGCATCTCACCACTGCCTCTGCCTCCCCGCATCCGCTGCCAGTGGGACCCCTCCCCCTAGTCCTTAGTGGAGGCTTTGTTGCTGCTGCCCCTCCTCCCTTCTCCCCGGCCTGGGTGGCTCTGTGTTCTTAATAAAGGAGGCCACTGTGGTCCAGGTGGCAAGAGTTTAAGTGAGAGACACGCAAGCTGGATGATGCAGGGGGGTGGGGAAAGCAAAACGCTGCATGCCTGGACCCCAGGAGGTAAAGAAGAGGGGAGGCAGCACTAGGGAGAAGGGTAGGATGAGGGAGCTACATGCATCCTTCACCTGCCCCCCAGGGTCATCCTCGCTCTCAGAAAGCCCTCATTGACCCCCCAGCTCCCTCGGCTGGGCTGGGCTCTTGGTGGACCCAGAGGCAGAAGGAGGGCTGGTGGTGGCGACCGAGTGATGGGGCAGCCAAAATAGGTGAGGCTCAATCGGGGAGGATCCTCGCAGCTACCAGGAAGGGTCCAGGGTTTGAGGCTGCTCAGTTCTGACCCTCAGCCTTGGGCTGAGAAGGGGAGGGCCTGGCTTTGAGGTCCTGGTGTGATGAGCTGTGTGGGGGGCTTCCCTTGAATCCGGATTTGATACTAGTTACAGAGAATTCCCAGTTCTTTATCCAGAGGCTGTGTGTTGGGCACATGCAGTGTGTGTTCACCAATTTCTGTCCACTGTATTTCTAGTCTCCCCTACACACATTTGTGCAAACTGAGGAGCTGGAAGAGGTGGTCTTTTCTCTACTGCACATTCCCTGTGAAATGATGCTTCTCGGGGTAACTTGTCTGTTTGGTCCCCACCCCCCCAACTCCCAGTGCCGTGGTGACATAGGAAGCTTCCTTTTTTTTTTTTTTTTTTTTACTGACCTGAAACTCAGTCCCCCTGGACAGAAAAGTCAGGGGACACAATGTCTCACAGAATCGACCCAGAGCAGCAAGCACTGGGATTTCACTCCTCAGCAGTTTCTTGCCCCAACTAATATGTGCACAATGACTCCATTCAGAAGAAGGATCTGGAACAATTGCTTTGGAGTTTGATTCTTTATCTACTTCCACAAAATGCCAAGCAGAGACTGTCTGGCTTACAAAGCCAGACTCCAGGGATAATGGCCATGTAGCAGAGGATTTAACCTTGTCCCAAAAGAGGTCTGTCCTTTGCCCTTGGACAAAGGGGATCTCTAAGGGGATCTCTAAGCCCTTGGAATGTTCTGGTCTTGGTTTGCCTGGCAGCTGTGGGCCATACCAACAAAGTGATTTAAGATGGGGCTCTGGGCCCCAGCAACATGTGACATGGGTGGGTCACATGGGTGGGATTGGGTCACATGGTATAAGCTTGACTTCTAGAGGGGCTGGACTGAGGTCAGCCACATGGGCATCAAAGTGCCTCCATGGTGGACCCCAGCAAAGACTGGATACCAAGGCTTGGGAACTTCCCTGGTTGGCAATGTCACCACACATTGATGCTGGGACAGCAGCACTGTCCTGACTCCAGGGAGAGAGGACAATGGAAGCCCCACATTTCGTATCTTCCTGGACTCCTGGGTTGACTTTAATCTGTATCTTTTCACTCTAAGAAATCATAACAGTGAGTGTAACAGCTTTCTTGAGCCCTGAGTCCTTCTAGCAGATTATCAAACCTAAGGGTGGTCTTGAGGACCCCCAACTTGCACTTGGTGTCAGAAGTGAGGGTGGTTTTGTGGCCTACTCCCTGACTTCACACCAGCATTACGAGGGCTCCCTACAGACTCTGCACCTCCTCACTGCTCCTGGACGTTTATAGCTCTCCAACTGATCTCCCCATTTTTCTCACCCCAGGTCATTCTAGTGTTGCAGCCAGCATGGGCTTTTAAAACTGTCAGTCCTCCCACATCTTTCCCTGCTGAAGCCCTCCACTGGGCTGCATCTGCATGGACCCTAAAACCTTGGGCATGAGCTAAAACCCTGGCATAGTCTGGCTTTTGCTGACCCGCTCCAACCTCATCCCCTTGCCTACCACATTCTAGCCCCACCCCCCATCCCGGCCCCCTTTGGTGTATAGAGCATACCTGAGCCTTACCTGCATTGGAGCTATCTGCCATGCTAATCTCTTTGGCTCTTTCTCCAACTCTGAGTCTCATCCAGTGTCAACCTTCTTGGGAAGGCTCAGAGGGGCTCAGGGCATCTTCCCGCTCATTTGCCAACTCAGAATCTATTCATAGCCTTCCCAGCACCCCTCTCAGTGTGGAATCATACACTTATATTGTTCCCTTTCCTGTTTATTTCTACTCTTTCCTTACTGGACATCCCCCAAAGGCAGAGACTTTGCGTGTTTTATTTGCAGTTGTAGATCTCGTACGTAGATCTTGAGCCTAGCATCCCTACTTGTTGGAGTAATGAGTGACATTCCCCCATAGCTACCACATGGCTAATTTTCCCCAGCACTGGTGGTGCCCCAGCCCCCTTGGTCAAACTCCCTCAGTATCTGATCCCAAGCAGCATGCTCCTGTGGGTCCTGGTAGGTCTCCTGGCTCCTGGGGTGGTGGGGCTGGTATTGTCCCTTTCCTTCCACTTTCCCGGCTGGGTTATGCTGTGACTTAACCTAGTTATAGGCCTGGTGGACAGGAAGGTAGGCAGGGGCAGACCCTGAGTTCAGCGCATGTTGTCTTATGGGGGAGAGTGCTCCATATTGTCTTCAAGCAGAAGGAAGGGTATGCTTTTCTATGCATCCATCCTTGATTTCTGTGTTCCACAGGGTTTCTATTGCCTCTGTGTTGTGCTCTGGAGTTCCATCACTGCTATTTTCATCGGAATATAGTTGTTAATTCATTGTTTTTCGGGGGAAGATGAGCCTTGAGACCTCCTGGTTCTTCATCTTGCTGCCATCACTTGAGAGTTTTTCCCCAGTGGCTCAGCACGTGATGTATTTGGTTAATATTCTGGGTACACTTGGAAAGAATGAGTATCTGCAGTTGTTGGATTTAGTGTTCTATAAATGTCAATTAGGTCAAGGTGGTTAATGTTCAGATCTTCTGTCTCAATGATTTTGGTTGACTTGTTCTATCAACAGTTGAGGGAAGGGTATGAGAATCTCCACCTGTAATTGTGGATCTCTCTCTTTAATTCTTTCAATTTTTGCCTTATGTATTTGAAATTCTATTTTGCCTTTCAGGCTTGTAAATTTTATACTTTCCTAATAAATTAACTCCTTTTTTTATTATGAAGTATCACCCTTTAACTCTGTTAATACCCTTTGTCTTCAAGTCTAGTTACTCTGTTATTAATATAACCCCTCTAGCCTTCTTATGCTTATTATTTGCCTTGTATTAGTTTAAATTTCTACTTTCAGTCTATCTCTGTTGCTGACAACCTCTGCCTTTTCATTGGAGTGTGTAGTATGTTTACGTTTAATGTAGTTAGTGATATGGCCAGAATTAAGTCTGTCATTTACTATTTGTTTTCTGTTTGTTCTCCTGCTTCCTGTTCATTTGTACCTCCTTTTCTGCCTTCATTGTGGTTAATTTTATGCTCCACTTTAATTTATATATTGCCTTTGTAGCCTTATCCACTGTACTTTATAGTGGTTGCTCTAGGGAGGACTATAATTTTTTTTTAAAGTCACGAGACTGAATGGGAGAAATGACATCTTTCCTACATGGAGGTGAGACGTCCCAGAATTGAGACCTTGAGCACATCAATGTGTAGAGTTTGGGGAGATGAGGGGAAGCTAGCCAGGGTGACTGGGAAGGCCTTGATTAAGGTGGGAAGGCCTCTAAGAGAGAAAGTGGTGTCCCTGAGGCCAAGCAAAAAGAGGCTTTCTAGGGAAGTGAGTTAATGACTGTGTCCACATTGACAAAGGAGGGGTGAGATGGGGGCTGAGGATTGACCACTGTGTTTGGCCATGTTGGTGGGGGTCGGGGGGGTCATTGGTGATCTTGGCAGAAGTTTTTCCTACTGAAGAGTGAGAAGAAACTTGTTTAGAGTTACTTCAGGAGAGAATGAGAAGGGATGAAGCGGGAACAGCACGTAAAGACAACTTTTAAGAAATATTTCTTCAAAGGGGAGCAGAGAAGCAGTGCAGTATCTGGAGGGAGATTTGAGTCAAGGGAGGGTTCTACTGTTGTTGTTAGGAGATACTAGAGTATATTTATACTAATGGGAATGACTCAGGATGTGGTAAAAAACATATAATCTAAAATACAAACCACATTTATGCATAGACACGTACTTATTAACAGTAGTTATATTTTGCTTGTGGGATCATGAATAATTTTTATATTTGTCTCTATTTGAAAATCTGTACTTTATACTTTTTTCCTTACAATAAGCTCATGTAACATTAAAAATAGAAAAGTGAAGCGGCAGAGATAATTAAATTCACCAAGAAAACCAGAGCATGACTTTCTCATCTCCCTTAAAGCCTTTTTTTTTCTATGAACAAAGTATGTTTGCTCATGGCAAAAAGATAAAAACAATATAGAAAAGTTAAGAAGTAGAAACTAAAATCTCCCTGATTGACCCTCTCTGTTAACACCTCATTTCCACAGCTTAGCAGTAAAGTTGGTGTTGCATATTTCCAGAAAATTTCGTATATATATATATATATATATATGTATATATATATATATATGAAAATCCCTATTTTTCTCCTACATAAACAGGATTTTATGTATATTGTTCTGGAACTTGCTTTTTTGGTTACAATTTTCTTTGGAAACAGTGACTCATCAGCACTTATAGCTCTCCCTTGTTTAAAAAGAATGATTGTGGAATATGCCATCATGTGGGCGTTCCATAATTTATTTCCTAGTGGGTGGACCCTTTCCCTCTCAGTGTATTTCCTGCTACTATAATAATATTAACTTAATTTATTGTAAGTAAGTGTTGGCTTACTTGTGAGGGTAAGTCCGTGGGATAGATTCCTGGAAGTGGAATTGTTAAATCAAAGGCATGTGCATTTAAAAATTAATAAATATCACCAAATAGTCCTTCCAAAAGATTTTACCAGTTTAATCCTATCTACTGTGTATCGTCCAGTACTGGGTATTGTTAAATACTTTTACCAGTTTGACACTTACCTTGCTATTAGTTGAATTTCTTTAATTATGAGTGAAATTGAGCATCTTTTCCTATGTTTAATGGCTGTTTACATTTTTCTGTGGACTGGTTGTTTCACTACTGGTTGTTTGTCCTTCACTTATTAATTTGCCAGAACTTTTATTTATGAAGGTGATCAATCTTTTGTTATACATGATATAAATCTCTCCTCACCATATAATTTTTCTTTTGACTTTGTTTATAGCATTTCTTTTTCTGATACAGAAGTTGTTTATCTTTTTGTCAAAACCCTTTTCCTTTTTTGGCTTCTATGTTTTATGTAATATTAAATATTGTCCACTCAGAATTTTAAAATACTTCATCGTGTTATTGTCTAGTGAAAGTGACTTTCTCTCAGTCTCCCTAGCTTCAAGCTCTGCATCCAGGGGAATAGTTTGGGAAGGGGAAGGGAGGGGTTGTGGCCTCATGTGGCCTCACGTGGCCTCACGTGACCAGGGAAGCTCCTTTCAGGCCCCAGGCTTCCAGGACTCCTTCACAGCCACTCTTTCCAGCCTCTCAAAGGGGTCAGAACGTTCAGGTTGCCATGTGGTACCTTCAAGAAATGGCCCACGTGCCAGGGCCTGTGTGCAGGCTGAGTCTCGGGGATGCCAGGACGCCTCCCCTGAACTCTACAACCATTGACCGTAACCCTCTGAGCTCTGGGCCTGTCTCATCCATGTTTCACAGTTTATTCCTGAATTACAGAAGCAGACAATTTTAGAGCTGGGAGAAACCCTAGAGATCATCTATGTCAGAGTCAATTTTATAGTCAGAGAAACAAGTAAAGTCAAGGATGTGTGGACAGTAAGTGACAGGCTGGGAGGCCTAGATGCCAGGTCTCTTTGGACCCAGCACTGGCCCCTCACAGCTCACGTCCTCTCTGAGTCAGTTTCCTTGAAGGCTCCCCAAGGATGCTCCTGGGCCTCCTGCAGCTTATCATCCATGCTCATTAGACAGAGCTGAATGGCAGTGGGTGCTTTTGAACCCCTAGGGGTGGGTCATTGTCTTTGCAGGATGGGCACTGTGTCCACAGCTCAGTGTACCCAGAAGGTCCACTTTGGATGTGATTTGAACCTATTTCGGGGAACAGCAGGGGCAGAAGGCCTCCAGGTCCCCTGGAATGGATCACGAGAGATACAAGGTGGGAGTAGGATTCACTCTGCTACGGGCTCTTGAGGACCTGCAGGGAGGGGAGGGGCAGCACTCCCAGCCACTCGCCAGTGGCTGTGATGGCAGGTGGGCAGGGGCTGACTCATGGTCAAGTGCAGGGGATCTGCAGTTCTTCACTGAAAATGGAGCTTGAGGGTAGTGTTCGGAAAGCATAGGAGAGGCATTTGTTCTGGACTCTGGGGCTCCAGCGGCCCCTCCTCCCTGATGGATGCCCGAAGCCAGGTGAGCCAGATAAGCTTAGTGTCAAAGAGGCTGAGCAACCAAAGACTATGGGAGACAGGTTAAGAGCAGCAGGAAGATGGGAGTGGTCTGTGGGTTATTTTATGGAGGTTTAGGTACTTAAACAGGGATTACAGACTGGCATGGGGATCTGTTTGAACAGGAAACTAAGTAGGAGAGACAATTAAAAAAACAAAATTACAGACTTATTTCGGAGCTCTGTTCTTCCAAGTGTTGTATGTCAGGGGACACTGGCTCTGGGGAACTCCCAGTCGGTCAGAAGGGTAAGAAAGATGGAAGAAGGAACCTCTCAATGTAAAATCCTACTGACCCTCCTGGCACTTGGTTTATTTTAATTACAATTATAAAGCATGTCCAATCTCCAGTTCTTGAAGTGTGAAGCAGACAGAATCACTTATATGTATATATATATTTTGTGTGTGTGTGATACGCGGGCCTCTCACTGTTGTGGCCTCTCCCGTTGCTGAGCACAGGCTCCGGACGCGCAGGCTCAGTGGCCATGGCTCACGGGCCCAGCCGCTCCGCGGCATGTGGGATCTTCCCAGACCGGGGCACGAACCCGTGTCCCCTGCATCGGCAGGCGGACTCTCAACCACTGTGCCACCAGGGAAGCCCAGAATCACTTATAATAAAAAGAAATCCCTCTGAAGGCTGGTGCTGGCATTTGCCAGGTCTAGAGTTTGACCAGGTGCCTCCTCTGAGCTCTGTGTGGTAGGGTATCAGCCTCTGTGCCTCTCGGCTGGTGGCCTCGGTGCTGTGCAGCCATGGGCTGCCCACTGGGCACCTAGGACCCCTGGGCTGGAGCTGCTGTGGCCTCTGCCTGCCCCTGATCCATGCAGTCTGTGTGTCCCCTCCCTCCACATGTGCAGTGCACCCCCCTCTCAGGGTGGCCACGGTGCAGGATGGGCCCCACTGACGTGAGATCTGCATCCTTCACTGTGGCTTCTCTGTATAGAGATGGGGGAAGGTGCTCTCTATGTCCTGGGGGGCTGCTCAGCTGAGAGGCTTTAAGCCCCCATGTTCAGCAGCCATGGACTCTGTCCTCCACGTCCAGTGTATGCAGGACACATATTCAACAGGGAGATTAGGTCAATGGAAAGGGAGGACCAGGTGTGTGCGTGTGTGTGTGCGCGCGCGCGTGTGTGTGTGTGTGTGTGTGTGTGTGTGTAACGTTTTGTCTCCAAGGCCAGCTGTACTTCATTAGTGGGCGCCAATGAACCATCTTTCAGATTAAGCTGGGTGAGTTGAGTTTCCGTCACTTGCTCCCCCAATATTTTGACTCTCTGCTTCATGTCTGAGGGCCGGGTGGGAATTCCTCATCTCCATGGCTAGCCCAAGCTCTCATCTGGGGTTTCTGCACCCCACCCCCTGCCTCAGTGAGTTGAGCTCACCCACCTCTCCCCTGCCCTCTACCCTTTGCAGGGCTTCGAGGAGCCTGCAGGGCTTGCCTTGGGGTTGGCTGAGCTTGTCCCCTGGCCTAGCAATTGCCCCCGTGGGTGCAGCACAGCCAGAGTGATGTGACCCTGAGCTTGTCTGCTTGGCAGTAACTGAGGGTGACTCCCAGCCTGGGCCCCCACAGCCCCTGCCAGCCTCCAAGGTGGGGCCCCCAGTGGCCAGGTCTCAGCTGCTGCTCAGGGTCTGGAGACCACGTCCTGGCACCTGGATGAGCTTGTGGGGTGCGACTCCTCCAGAAACAGCTCTCAGAGGAACTTGTGGGTGGTCCCTGGGTGGCATGATGGTGACGAGGCTGAGCGGCTCCCGAAAGGTCCAGACTTGTGTATCTTAGGGATGTGGTAAAAGTGTTTGTTTTTCTTCCCACTTCCGCCAAGAGACACGGGTATTTAGATCGTGCATTCCAAGGAATACAAGACCTTCCTCTCACTCAGTTGGCTACCTTGGCCAACAAGAGTCCTGAGTTACAGAAAGGTGGGGTGAATGCAGGCAGATGTCAGGGACCTACAGACGTGGGGCTTCAGAGACCATGAATATGACTTTCAGCTCGCTGAAGCAGTGCCTGGGGTCCCTGTGGAGGGCTGTTACGAGGACCTTGCCCTCTGGCCATGCCCAGTTTCTCTCCCTCTCCTCTGGCTTCCAGGAACATCACAGCCTCCAGCCACCTCCATCCCCTCCTCCTAGCTTGTGTGGATCCCATCAAATGTAAGCCCGATGGCAGAGAACCCATCCACGACAAATCAAGGCCGTCCATGCTTTCAAATATTAAATCTGTTCAGAATATTAAGTAATTTCCTCTTCAATGATCCCAGGAAATTTAATTAGCACTTGTTCTCCCAATAGAGTTGTCTCTTCATTTCAGAGATGTTGCAGTCACAAGGAAGGAGGCTCAGATCCCTGCAGTGTGCGTGGCTGGACAGTCTCCCCCGATAGTCCCCTCAGCTGCAGGTGCCCCAGTTCATCAGCTGCCGGGTCCCTGTGGCTGAGTGGGGTGTGGCCAGGAGACACAGAGCACCATTCTCTGCGAGCTGTCCATTCTCTAGGAAGGGTGGACATCAAGCCCTTACTTTGGGGTCCAAGTGGAGTCTGGGTTCCTATAGCCCTTATTGGCTGTGAGGTTACAAAAAGATTGTGGCCCCCATCTTGGGACTTTCTCTCTGGCTCTCTTCGATCAGGCGCTCTGGGGGAAGCCAGCTGCTGAGTCCTAGGCCAGCTTTCTGTGTCTGGGTTATTGAGACTCATTTTCCTTATCTGTAATTCGGGGGCAATAACACTGACCTCAAGGCATTATTTCAAAGGTTAAATGAGAAATTGCATGTTAGGTGTGTAACCCACAGTAGGAATTCAATAAAAATTAATTTTCTTTTATTGCTCTCATGAATCATGAGCTTCAAAAATATTTATTTTGTAATGATGAAACTTCCAGAACTTCAGCTCAAAATAATAAACCCGTGAGGGGCCTTCTCCTGAAAGGAGCCAGAGAGAGGGTTAGAATGTGTTGCCAAGATGGTCCATGAGCTCCAAGGACACATGTGGAGCTCCTGATGGCATGATACCAGCAAATCAACTCAAAACTTAATCTGAGGGCTTCCCTGGTGGCGCAGTGGTTGGGAGTCCGCCTGCTGATGCAGGGGACACGGGTTCATGCCCCGGTCCAGGAAGATCCCACATTCCGCGGAGCGGCTGGGCCTGTGAGCCATGGCCACTGAGCCTGTGCGTCCAGAGCCTGTGCTCTGCAACGGGAGAGGCCACAACAGTGAGAGGTCCGTGTACCGCAAAAACAAAAACAAAAACAAAAAAAACACTTAATCTGAAAAGGGAGGTCAAGAGGTTGACTACTGCACTCCCTCAGCTTCTTGGTCAAAGGCATGGGAACCTTTCACCCCTGCAGGTGGGGCCCTGTGTTTATCAGGAACTGTCCAGATTCTTCCTCCCCCTGCGAGCTGGTGTGCTGGCAGATAAACTACCTCTGTAACATTTCTAATTGTATTAAACAACACTCCTTATATTTTTCCTGGTTACAAATGCAGTTGAGATCCAACGTAGAAAACTTAGAATATACAATAAAATTTCAAAAAGAAAAATTACCCATTGTTCACCTGTACAGAGGGAATCACTGCCGGCCAAGAGACTGTGTCCCTCCATCCTGTTTCAGGGCCTGGGGAGTATAAATGGCATTGTATTGCACACTCTGTTTTATAAACCTTCCCATTTGAAGGCTATGAACACTTTGCAGTGGTATTGAATATTCTTCTATGGTAGGGTTTTTAATGAGTGCCCAAATTATTTACCAAGCACCCAGGAGTTGCACATTCAGTTTGTTTTCAGTCTCTTGATGTCATAAGCAATGCTGCAAATATTCTAGTACATAAGTCTTTCGAGATAAATCTGCGTTTGTTCCTGAGTTTCTCCTTAGGGTGAATTCCTACAAGTGGAATTGCTGAGTTAAAGGTTAAACACATTTTGGAAGCTTTTGATCCAAGTGCCACTCGGCCCTCCAGACAGATGCCAGCTTCGACCCCACCATCTAGTGCGGGAGAGGGTCACTTCCCAGCGGAAGCTCTGGCTGCAATCAGCAGTTTCAAAATCTGGCGGGTGGAAAAGTGGAAGTGTGTTTTTGTTTTGATTTATATTGCTTTGATGGCTGGTGAGATGAGACACTTTCTGTACTTTGGGGCCCTTTTGAAGTCTTCTTTGTGAGTTGCCTCTTTAAGCCCCTGCCTGTTGTGGTCTCATCCAGCATATGTGTCCCCATCTTTGGTGTTTAAAGATGGTGTTGGAGGTGAAGACGGCCATGTTAGCATGTGGGAGTATGGATAAAAATATTGATAGAGGGCGGTGAGGCTGCTCTGTGGGTGGAGTATTTCTTCATGTTTTTCTCAAAGCACTTGCCATGTGGCCTTGTCATTTAGCTGTTTACCCATCTGCTTCCCCAACTCAGCACCCAGAGCCTGGACGGCAGGATTGGATCCTTTTCATGCTTGTGAGTCGCCGACTGACCTAGAGCTGGGCACGTAGAAGGTGCTCAAAGAATATTTTTTGGGTAAATGAATGCATGAGGAATTACTGTCTTTGGGCAAATGGCAAAGTTGTTCACGAAGGCAGCTTAAGACTGCCTGTCAGGGCTTCCTTGGTGGCGCAGTGGTTGAGCGTCTGCCTGCCAATGCAGGGGACACGGGTTCGTGCCCCGGTCCGGGAAGGTCCCACATGCCTCAGAGCGACTGGGCCCGTGAGCCATGGCCGCTGAGCCTGCGCGTCCGGAGCCTGTGCTCCGCAACGGGAGAGGCCACAACAGTGAGAGGCCCGCGTACCGCAAAAAAAAAAAAAAAAAAAAAAAAAAAAAGACTGCCTGTCCCTTCATGTGACAATTTTGGAACATCCCTGAGTGTTAAGTGGGCAGGCCAAGAAGATGAGGACGGTGTGACAGTCCTATTCAAAAAGCACCAGTGCTTTGGAGCAAGAATAGTAGAAGCAATTTGCATTTTATTCATTTAACATCAAAAAGCACAGGGCTGGGGGAGTAGGGAGTGGCTGCTTGGTGGGTACAGGGTCTCCTTTTGGGATGATGGAAACGTTTTGGAACTAGATAGTGGTGATGGTTGTACAATATTGTGAATGTGCTAAACGGCACTGAATTGCGCACTTTAAAATGGTTAATTTTATGTTATGTGAATTTCATCTCAATTAAAAAAAAAAAGCACAAGGTCCTCCTGGCTGGCCCCTGCTCCTGGCCACTTCAGCCTGATATGTGGTGTGTCATGACTGCCAAGGACTCTGCTGACTTGCATGGAGCAGGAAATTGCATTGGTGTACTGGGCCCCTGGTTTGCTTTGTTACCCTTGAAGATTAGAAAGGGTCTCACTGTCCTGGGAGTTTGCAGGGGGTGGGGGGGAGATGAGCTGGGTTTGCACAAAGCTGAGCAGAGGGCACATCTGCGTCAGTGTGGGGTCCAAAGTGCTTGGCCAAGGTTGGTTGACTATCCCTAGGCCTGTCCTTGTGGTGGGGGGCAGAGGAGGACCCTCCGGGTGGGCAGGGGCCACAGCCTGGCCAAGGAAAGGTCAGCACTTCATTTGGAGTTGGGCTTCCCAAGCCAGGGCAGGGGGAGGCAAGTCTGTAGGAGCTTCTAAATGCTCAAGTGACCCTTCTTCTGGGGACTGGGCACTGTGAGGACCATGGAACAGGGGAACTGGCCTGAGAACAAGCCTCCTTCTATTGGTCTGCCAGCTGTGGGGATGATGGAGGCTGACCTGGAGGGGAGGGAGGTTGAGGGATGGAGGGGTCATCGTTTGACCTTGAAATTTTGCAGCTTGAGAGCCATACCCTCCCTCCCCCAACACCGCTGCCCCTTGCCAGGTGGGACTTGGCCATGGAGCTCCCGGAAGCAGGGAGGAGAGAGGAGGGAAGGAGGCAGAGGAGCTATTTTGGAAAAGGATGAGCTTCCCGGAGGAGGAGGTAGAAGGAGGAAGATCTGGAACAACAGGCAGCTCACCTCTCCTCCTGCCCCCATGTCTCCTTCGGGCACTGGCACTGCTGGGCTGGTTTGGGGCAGCCAGGCTGCTTCAGACAGAACTGTAGGCTCCCACTCCTGGAGATGGACTGAGGGTCATGAGGTCCATCCCTGACCATTAGCACAGGAGAAAACCAAGCCCTAAAGATGCCAATGGTAGGTCCCCATCATCCAGGCAGCCAGGCTGGGCCAGGCACCCAGGCCCTCTGTCCTCCCACCTTGGATTGTCCTCCTCAACAGGGGAGGCTACTTTCCTGTTTCTCAGGAACTGGCCAAGTGGGTCAGGGGCCCTGTGGCTGTGGAGCCACGCTTGGTGAACAGTCTCCAGGAGTTAGTGTCTCATTTTCAATGTTCATTTTTATCTTGGTGGAAATCTGTCCTGGACATCCCAGGGGGCTGGCTGCTTTGAAGATGCATATAGGGGGCACTGGGTGGAGGCCCTGGTCCAAGGATCTGTGTGCTCTGAGTCATTTATTGCCACTGCTGGGGACAAAACAAGACACCCAGCTTGGCAGAGGGGGTGCTCCCCTGGATGGCCAAGGGACCAGGTCTGCTGGGCAGGGGTGGAAGACCTGCGACCCCAGCGCTGCCACACCTCACAAATATGTGAAAAGTGCCACCTGCCCAGCCCACCTCCCAGCTTCACATGGAGGTTCGATGCTGGATCGAGACAGAAATGTAGTTTTAGTTAGGATGTAGACGGGGCTGAGTGGGGAGGGGAAGGAAGAGTGAGAGTTATGGTCGAGTTTCAGCACTGGCTCTTAGGAGAAATAGGGACATCAACAGGGCATGTGGGCTGAACTGTCCCCCAGATTCACATGTTGAAGCCCTAACCCCCAACACCTCAGGATGTGCCTGTATTCGGGGGCAGGGCCTTTAGAGAGGGCAATTAGGTTAAGCTGAGGTCATGTGGGTGGGTCCTAATCCAACATGACTGGTGTCCTTATGAGAAGAGGAGGTTAGGACACAGACACACAGAGGGACGATCACGTGAGGACACAGGGAGAAGACGTCTGTCCTCAGGCCCAGGAGGCACCACCCTGCCAACACCCTGATCTTGGCCTCCTGGCCTCCAGTGTCTGTTGTTTAGGCTACCAGCCTGTGCTGCTTTGTTTTGGTGGCCCGGGGACACTAACACAGGGCAGGAGTGCAATGTGGGTAGCCCTACCCACAATGGGCGCCTTCTCCAGAGTCAGCTGGAGCTGGAGGGAGGCATCTCCTGTTCTGCTATTGCCTTGGTCAGACAGAGGGCCTTGGAGCTGTGAGTCTGGCTGGTGGTGGTGACTGGCACTGCCTTTGTTGTTGGGGACATGATCAGGTATATTCGTACAGGACTGTGTGTATGGGAGCCCATAGATAACGCAGTGCTCCGAGGTCTCTGGGAGGAAGTATGAAATGAAGCCACAATGTAAAGATCTCTTCTTTGGGGAAGATCTTAAAACAGAGAATGAAATTCAAAATAAGGATGAATTCAAAGACAGCAACAGCTCAGGTTCTAAGAGGCCTGGAACCCACCTACAGTTTTCTCCCCTCTGTCATTTATTCCCCTGCCTCCTTCGGGTGGCTCCCAAGCCATGTCATTAACACACACCCTGTCCTGTAGGATGTAGGTACCATCATATGGGTGCCAGAAGCCACGAGACAGCAGCCAGCACCCCATGGGGGCTGCTTCGCACACAACCATGTGTCCCTCAGCCCTTCCTGCGTACGTGAGCTTTCGGTGACTGAGGGGAGGGCTGTCCTTGGTTTCTAGAGGACATCAATCGGTCACGTCCCAGTGAAGCTGATGTCGTTTCAGTCACACCAACAACTGTCACCTCAGTTCACAGACTCACAAGAAAAAAAATTTGTAACATTAAACTTATTGCAGTAATTCTTTTGCTGTAGTACATATATCAGATCATCATGTTGTACACCTCAAACTAATACAATGTTATATGTCAATTATATCTCAATAGAACTGGAAGAAGAAAAAGAAGTTTATGGAAATAGTAAAGGTCTGAGTTTACCATTAAGGTACTCAGTAGATTCCAAACTTTAATGATAAAAGCCATCCAAAGTGATTCAGTGAAGTGTTCTTTCTGATTATGTTAGTTACTGAGATTATTTAATAGCTGTACCCTTAAAATGTACATCCTCACGGCAACCCACCCACTCAGCGGCACGTGGGAGGGTTCTGTGCTCAGTTTCTCGCTGGCTTGGGCCAGGCTCTTCAATTGTGCTTTCAACCTGGGGATTATACAGTCCGAAGGACAGGCTGATATATCAGATGGCAGAATCAACACAAAAGATGACCAATTGGATTAAATTTAACAGAAGTAAGTGAAACCCTCATCCCCACGTTTGGATGTATGCACAGAAACCATGTGGAAGAAGCTGGCTGGACATGAAGCAGCATGTGTTGTAGCGACTGTTAGGACATCTTAGTGGAAACCCCATGTCAGAAGGGGGAGAATTATATGTCCTCTTTGCCATCTGACTGTGGTGGGGCTGGAGCCAGGACTTGTGCAAAATTCCATGAGATTCAACAGGACAATGACCACAGCAGATTCTGGGTCCACGTTGGGAGGAAGGTTTTCTAGCAGTGCAGGCTCTCCCCTGATGGGGAGACCGTCATGGGAGGTGGGGAGCACCCTGCCATGGTAGTGCCCATGCAGAGCTGGGGATGCTGTGTCTGGGGTGCTGTAAGAGACATTCCCTCGAGAGAGGGACAGGCTGGACCAGGTGATGGCCAATGCCTCCCTGCTCTGAAGCTCATCTTATTTCATTATCAATCCCCCTGGAGTGGATTGAATAATGTCCCCCCAAATTCATGCCCACCCAGAACCTCAGAATGGGACCTTATTTGGAAATAGGGTCTTTGCAGATGCAATTAGTTAAGATGAGGTCGTGCTGGATTAGGGTGGGCCCTCAATCCAAAGACTGGGGTCCTTATAAGGAAGGGAAGAGGACACAGAGACAAGGCCATGTGGAGACAGAGGCAGAGACTGGAGTGATGCTGCCGCAAGCCGAGGACGCCAAGGACCATTGGCAGTGGCCAGAAGCCAGGAGGGAGGCCTGGCGTGGTTTCTCCCTGGAGCTTCCGAGGCAGCAGGCTGACACCTTGATTTCCAACTTCTGACCTTCAGGACTGTGAGAGAATACATTTCTGTTGTTTAAAGCCCCGGGTTTTGTGTGATGGGAGCCCCAGGAAGCTAACACACCCTTTTGCCTTCGCCCTGGGCAGTCTCTGTGCAGCATCGTAAAAGGGAAGAAGCTCTCTTGGCTTCACCCTTGTTTTAAAGATCTTCAAGTCTAAATGAAAATTCTCGTTATTTTTCATGATGCCGCATCCCCTGCCTTTTCCTTTTAAAAGTATTTTATGCTCATGGCCAACATTGTAACATCCACAAAGATGTTATCGTGATTATGGTTTGAATGGAACTGTAAAAAGAAAGCATGCTCTTCCATCTCGGCCTTGGGAGCACAAAGCCCAGAATGGCAGTGCCTGGGTGCTCCCAGCTCTGCTTCCTCCCTGCTCCTCCACGGGCTCTGGCCGTGCATCCATCTTCTCTTTCTCCTCCTCCTCTGTCTTCAGCCTCTGAACCTGCTTAATTCACCTCTGGCTGAAGGTGATGAAGACTGCTGGATGGAAAATCAGTTAAGATTCAGGCATTTTGCCTACACAGTTCTAAACACCTGTATCTTGGGGAACATGGGGAAACCAGATAGATTTTCCAGCGTGCGTCCAGATGCCTCTCATCCTGCGGACACCCTCGGCCTCTTCTCCGTCCTCCGGAAAATGCCTTTGTCCAGGCAGATGGGCACGTCTTCAGTTCAGGCAGCCTGTGCCTTCCCTCTGTTCATGACCTTGCTCAGATTCGGCTGAGCACATCTACACAACAGGGACAAGAGTGCTACTTCTGTGGAACAAGCTTAGCACAGACCTTCCCACAGGATCGCCTGGGGTTGCCTAGCAATCTGACAGCACTCTGCCTCAGCAGACACACGCCTTGGATGGATTTTTCCTATTTTTAATTTGTTTTCTGGGTGGGTATTATTGTGCAATCGCAGGCAGAGCTCTAAGCCATGGCGTGGGTCCCACTCAAAACAAGGAGATCTGAGAAGATGGGGAAGGACACACCTGCCCCTGAGTGGACCGTGGCATCTGTTCTGGGAGGCTCTTGGCCCTGGCTGTCGCCCCTGATTATGAAAGTTGGACAGTGCCTGGGAACCCTCTGCTGGCTCCCCTCATGCATTTCCCAGGCCTTCTCAGCTCTCCCAAAGCAGCTGGGTTACCAAGCAGCCCAATGACTGAAATGTGTGCAATGTGGGCAAGGGACCCTGAGCTGCCTGGATCTCCCTCTGACATTTCCCAGCCACGTGGGAGGAGAGATGGGACGATCTGCAAGTGGCTCACCCTCCTTTGGAGAAGATAAATGTCAGAACTGAAAGCAACTGGGTACTGATATAGAGCTGCATGCTCTTAAATAAAATATCAAGTCTGGAAGTGTGTGTGTGACATTGCAGATGCACCCACCTGCTCCCCTGCATGTGAAATAAGAGGCACCATGGCGGGGGGGGCAGCGCTGCTGGCAGAGTCGGAGGTTGGGTTCAAGGTCTGGAGTTGCTGCCCATGTGCTGGGAGGCCCCGGCAGTGCACCTGGACATGCTGGCCTCAGTTTTCTCATCTTTCTGGAGTTGCTTCCAGCTCTGAAATGTTGGGATGACGTCTGCGATGGTGAAACCAGGGGAGGGGGTGAGATCATCGAGGAAAATAATGTGAAGGGACTGGCAATGGAGTCTCGGGGGAAAACTGGCATTTAGGGAGAAGCAGGGGAACCAAATGGAGATGCGGAGGGAGCTGCCTCAGGAGGGAAGAGCAGAGAGAGTGCTGTTATAGAGGATAAGGGAGCAGGTTCTAGAAAGGGAGTGGAGAGCATGCCACCTGCCTTGAAAGATCCAGTGCACGGAGGAGGGCGCACAGGCTAGTTGGTCACCAGGGACCCCGGCAGGGCCATTTCCAAGGGGTTGTTGGAAAGGAGATGGGGACCACTTGTGATAAAGGGAAGGAGACGGGAGGAGAGCAGCTCTAAGGTCTGTTCTTAAAGGATGGGTAAAGACTGACTATGCTTTTAGGCTGGTGGGCTAGAACCCCCCAGAGCAGGGAAGGTGGAAGAGGAGGAAGCCCAAGGGGGCTGGATGGGGGCAAGGGGAGGATTTGAAAGGGAAGGAAGCAGGAAGAGGAGATGGACACAGACGGTGGGGGAGAGGGAAGAAAGCTGCTCAAATCTGAGCCCTCCCTTCTCGGCAAAGAAGACAGCGCTGTCTGTCTGTCTGCCAGCAACCAGGGTCCGGAGGACCAGGAGTGGGCAAAGTTTGGGACTGTTACTCAGGTATGAGGGAAGACTGGGAAGCCAGCCCAGCCGCTGCGGCCCCTGCTGAGGCTGGGCGCAGGCTGGGTGCCTCTCCACCAGCTGTGAGTAGAGGTGTGGGCCTGAGCCGGCCAGCCTCCACGGTGTCACTTGTTAATTAATCAGGTTGGTGCCTCTGACCTCCGAGGTTTCATTGGGACCTATATCTCACAAGATCCAGAGAGATACAACCCCTGGAGCCCTAGAGAATATAAGCTTTTTCATGGCTGCCCTGCATTTTGTGCGCAAGAATGTTGATGTGTCGTTTGAATAACAGGTTCCCTCAGGCCCTGTGGGGCTGTCCCTATGGGGAAGTCACTAAGATAGGGGGCACTTCTCCACAGTGTCCTAGCACGGCCTGGACTGTGGCCGAACGGGAAAGCCCAAATACCAACAATGGTGGTGAGGAAATGAAAAAATTTATATATTTATATGTAACATAAATATTGGGGTGTGTCTGTGTGTAGAGAGAGACAGAGAGAGAAAGATCCATTCTTAGCAAGGAGGTTATGACTGCATTGAGTAACCTTCTAATTTACTCTGTTGGATTAAAAGACCAAACAAAGAAGCCCAGCAATGGGTGTAAAGTACACTCTCCAACAGTCCACCAGCTGGTCATGAAAGACTGACAAGGACAAAGAAGGCCCCTTAGATTGTGTTTTCCTCAAACATTTTATTGTTTTATCATCATCTACTTATGTGCAAGGTGATTAATATAGAGAACTAGCCATGGTATCCTTTCTGTTTGTGGCTACTTTGGGCTGCTACTTGTAGATGGAAGAGCCTGGGAGAAGAGAAGAGGAATAGTCTTGGGGTCACAGACTGGCCTCAGCTGCCTGAGAGTTTACTAGAGTCCTTTTTAGGGAGTCAGTGTACCCACTGGCCCTGAAAGGACCATGGCATCTGTTCTAAGAGGCTCTTGGCAAGGCCATGGACATTTCCTGGGGAACTGAGGGCCATCCCCAGCTGGGATGTCTGGCAGGTTGGTGGGGGTGGGGGAATAGACCTATCTGAATTGTCTGTTTCTTAGCTCACTATGGCCATCCTCCTGTTTCTAAGAAAACAAAATAGGACACTTCTGATGGGGAAAATGAGTGTCTTCAGCTTATACAGGTGCCAGTGCATGCAGAGGAGAGCTGGAACTCCATCAGGACCTGGCCCAAGCAGGCCAAGTACAGATAAGAACCTGGCAGGTGCATCTGGCATTAAAAGGGCAGTACAATGTCAGAAGGTATATATTAGTGATGACAACCCTCAGCAGGTCTGTGTACTGGGCAGTTGGACGTGTTGACACCCTGCTCTAATCTGGACAGCCACCCTCCTGTGATCTCCCTTCTCTCCCATCCTGTGGAATTCCCCTCGTCTCTCCCTCTCTTACTGGATCCACTGTTGCATCTATCCCTTGTCATCCTCTTTCAGGCTTTACTCCCTTGTTTTGTTGGAGCACATCCTCTAGTAGCTTCCTGAAAAATGGTACATGGGTGGTAAATTTGTTTGAGACCTTGCACATGCAAACATCTTTATTTTAATCTCACATTAGATTGCTCATTTGGCTAAGTAATGGATTCTAGGCCAGAAAATATTTTCCTTCAGCACTTTGAGGGCACTGCTCCATTATCTATTAGCTTCTGCTGTTGTTGAGACTTCTGAAGCACAGTCTTATTCCTGCTCTTTTCTGTGGAACCTGGAAGCTTGTGGAAACTTTTCTTTCTCTTCAGTGTTTTGCTTTTCATGATAATATGCCTTGATGTGGGTCAATTTCCCACTGTGCTGAGAACTTGAAAACTCATTTCTGGGAAAATTTATTAAATTAAATAACTCTTTCTCTTAGACAGGGTGGAATGGAAGGGAGGGTTCCTTTTGTACAGGTGCTGGGCCCCATGAGCTGGTCATCTAATTCTTTCATCCTTTCTTATTTTTTTCCTCTTTGTCTTTTTGCTTTGCATTCTGGGACATCCCCTCCCTTCTATCTTCCAACCTGTCTGTTGAAGGTTTTTGTTTCCATTCTCACATGTTTAATTTTCCAGCCCTGTTTTGTTCTCTAGATGTTCTCCTTAAATAGCATCCTGCTCTTGGTTCATAGATGCAATATCTTATCTGCTGTCTTTTAGGATTATTTAAAATAAATTTATCTATTTTATTTATTTTATTTTTGGCTGTGTTGGGTCTTCGTTGCTGTGCGCGGGCTTTCTCTAGTTGCGGTGAGCGGGGGCTGCTCTTCGTTGTGGTGCGCGGGCTTCTCATTGCGGTGGCTTCTCTTGTTGCGGAGCATGGGCTCTAGGCGCGAGGGCTTCAGTAGTTGTGGCTCGTGGCCTCTAGAGCGCAGGCTCAGTAGTTGTGGTGCACGGGCTCAGTTGCTTTGCGGCATGTGGGATCTTCCCAGACCGGGCTCGAACCCGTGTCCCCTGCATTGGCAGGCGGATTCTTAACCACTGAGTCACCAGGGAAGCCCTGTGTTTTAGGATATTAAATGGCTATTTCTCCTCCCTGCCTAATGTCTGTTTCCTCAAAGATGCCCACCCTCTAGGTCCCCACCTGGGTGGCTCTTTCTCTCAAAGGCTTTCGTCAGGTGCCTGGTAATCCTGGGTCGTCTACTCACATTTAGGGGAGGGGACTGCAGAGCTGACTGGAAGGTCTGAGGATTGGGTGGGCTCATCCACTGGGGCTTCTCTCTAGGGAGATTGGCTCAGTGGTCTGCGGGGAAACAGCAAAATTACATCTTTAGGTTTCTCCTAAAATCTACAGGAATAGGAAGAGACTTTTCTAGTCTCTTGCCTGGAGGATTTTTGTGCTATGGGGACTGAGGGGGGGCTTTCAGCCTTCAGAATGCAGGACAGCCCTCTGTCACTGTGCATGAAGTCCCCCAGGCCACAGAGCCCCTGCTACACCCTCCTCCCTAGGAGTACCCTTCCACAGACAGATCACTGCTGCTAGCTGCCTTTCTTGCCTCACAGTTACCTGTCCCACAGCTCTAAGGCTTTGGAGGTTCTGTTTCTCAGCTTTCCCCATGGCAGGGTTAGGACTCAGCTCCGCGAGGCCAAGCACCACTTGCCCATTTGCCTTCCTGCTTCCCACATTTTGTTCATGGTTGTCTTTTCTCTGTTCTCCAGCTCCTTGGGGGTTTGTATCTTTAAAAAAATCTCTTTCAATAGTTTTAGTGGGGTTTTCAGGGGGAGTAAAATTAGCTATGTGTGTTCAGTTGTCATTTTAGGCTCCGAGCTAAATCTCCTTTTGCTTCTATGCTAATCATTATTGCAAAGGACCGTTCCTGGTTCCTTCTTCATGGTCTCACTTTTTTTTTTAAAATGAAGTTTCCAAATCAGAGGTTTGTAAAATTCTTTTCAATGATATCCCAAGATAGAAACCCTCCTGGCTGATCCTAGTACGAGGATATACAGATTGGTCCTGACCCCCTTTTCTGGCCAGATCCCCATTCCACGGCAGCTGGTGCTGGAAGGGCAAATTCCATGGGGCTTGTAACGAGGCTAACCTTGCCAGGGCCTGTCCCTGACAGGGATTCTGATGTGCAGGTCCTGTGGCTGATCCTGCCACAGATGCCAACTTCAATTCACAGGCTCAGGTGTCTGAGCAGACCTACTGCATGCTGAGTGCTGGCTGGGTCTGGTGGAGCTTGGGAACAAGATTTGGTGCTGTCTTCAGAGAGCTCTCCTGGAAGCAAAAGACCTGCCTATAGGGATGACGAGGAGTAGGTGGGCCCAGCCACGAGTTGGAGGCCTGGACCATCTGACAGCAGAGGATGGAGAGAGCCAATTAGGTCTTTTGAGCAGGGATGTGCCGTTTCAAATACGGGGGCTGGGGAAAGTTCAATCAACCAAGCAGCTGCCTTGCTGGTAGACAAGGCATTTATCCAGTGTTTAGCTGTAGGGCCAAGAAGCTAACTCGAAATTGTATAGCATGACTCCCACTGACCAAGAAAGATCAATGACCCAGACAGGCCAAAGGGCCAGAAATTAAAAGCGTTAAGCTCGTAAGCGGACAGTAGCCACTTGTCGTGGATACTGTCTGTCCTTGCTCTGCAGGGAAGGCAGCCAGCAGTGCAGAGCTCTAGGCACGTAGGAACTGAGTTTACGTCCCTCCCTTCACTGTCTCTGAATCCTCCAGGCCCCTAACAAACCCCAGATTCCATGACATGCTTTTTGCCTCACACAGAAAAGCAGGACAGTCAGGTATAAGGAGGAATCTGTTCCAGAAGGAGCATCGAGAAGTAAAAGCAACCTGGCACAGGTTTTTCATTTGCTTTTAGGTTGAGAATGTCTTTGAGGGTGCAGCTCACTTCCATCCCTGCTCTTACCCTCCTCAGTGGTGCTCCAGGCACTGCATCCGCCTGTCTTTTGCATAGAAACAGGAGCAAGTCCCTGCCCAATCCTGTGGTTCTGTTTGGGACAGTCAAGGCCCTCCTGCCTGTCTTTGGTGTGACCTCACAGCTCTCCATGGGTATCATCCTGCCAGCCCAGACGGTCCCCATTCCACTGGACCTTAGCCTCCACTTTCCTTTTGCTCCCCCTCCCTCTCTATCCCAATGATAGACACCGTCTCAGACCCTACATCAGGGTCCCTTCCCCTAGGGTTGGGCAGCTGGGAGTGGGGACAGGGAATGCCTGCTTTTCTGATTTTAGGCAAATCCTTAGCTGACCTCCTACAATGACAGCCCCTCTTCCCCAGCCAAGGTGGAAATGTTTGAATTGGTTTGGTTGGTCAGTCTGGACAAACACCCCAATGGTGACTCTGTGTGGCTGGTCACTCACTCTCGGATTCCTGGGAAGGCAAGACACCGAATTTCAAGCCCCAGTAAGGGGTGGTGTGTGTGTGTGTGTGTGTGTGTGTGTGTGTGTGTGTGTGTGTGTGTGTGTGTGTGTGTGTGTGTGTGTGTGTGTGTGTGTGTGTGTGTGTGTGTGTGTGTGTGTGTGTGTCAAACTGGAAGAGGAGGTCAGGCAGTGCAGACCGGCGGCAGAGGTTGGGGGGCATTCACCTCCGCTGACCGAGTCCTATTTATGGGGATCCCCAGTGTTGTCCTTTCTGGGCCAGGGCCAGGGTGGCAGGAGGGTAAGGGTCCTGATTGGGGCTGCCCGGCCTCAGGATCGCCGGAGGGAGGGAGGGGAGACGGGGACCGGGACCGGAGGGCGGCGCTCGCGGGAAACCGGGCAGCTCTGGGGGTCCTCCGCGCCTCGCCCACCTCTCTCGTGCAGGCTCTCCTGGCCCGCGTTTCGGGCCGCAAGGGTGCGTCCGGCCTGCGCTGTCTCCGCCGCGGCCCTCCCCGCCCCGCCGCCCTTCCCGGTCGAGCGGCTGCCCGAGCCCCCTCCCTCGCCGCGCGCTGCCGCGCTCCGCCCGGGCAGCCGCCGCCGCCGCGTGTTCCTGCTGTCTCCTCTCTCCAGCCGAGCGAGCGAGAGGGGCCGGGGAGAGAGAAAGGGGGAGGAGAGAGGCGAGAGGGAGAGAGAGCGGGAGAGAGAGAGAGGGAGAGAGAGAGGAAGAGAGAGGGAGAGAGAGAGGGGGAGAGAGAGAGAGAGAGAGAGAGAGAGAGAGGAGAGGAGAGAGAGGGAGAGGGAGAGGGAGGGAGAGGGAGAGAGAGAGGAAGAGAGAGAGAGAGAGAGAGAAGGCGGCGAGGGAAGAGCGAGTGAGGAGCTAGCTGCGGGGCTGCTCCGGAGCCGGCGGAGCCTCCTCGGACAGCGGCCCCGGCCCCGGCCCCCAGCCGCTTGCGTGGTCAGAGGAGACGCGACCGCAGCCGCCGCCGAGCCAGGCCCCGTGCGCTCCTCGCCGCCGGCTCGCCGGTGCCCTCGCGGCCCCGGGACGCCGCTGCCAGCTCGGCGGCCGGGATGCAGCCGGGGCATGGCCGCTGGGCCCCTGTCACCTGCCGCGGGGAGCGCTGAGCCCGTGAGTAGCTGGGTCCTCGCCGCCAGCGCTTCGCCCTGCGGCGGTCATTACATTCGTGTTGAGCGGGGTGGGGGTGGGCACGTCCCAGGGAGGGGCGCACAGGACCCCGCAGGGGGAGGCGGGGCTGGCGGGGGCGCGGGGCTGCAGAGCGCGGCCAGGGACCGACCCGAGGACGCGCGGGGAGGGGTGGCGCCCTCGAGGTCGGGGTTCTCCGTGTCCCTCCTGGGCTCGGGTCGGGGCACGTGGTCCAGCCTACGGCCGGAGGGGCGGTTTTGTGAATGGGAAGGCTCCGGGGTCGGCTCCATGGAGACGCCGGAGAGTCCCGCGCACTGCTTGGCGGCGGCGGCGGCGGTGGTGGCGGCGGCGGCGGCACAATGCCCGGCGCGGGGAACTCCCTGGCGGGGGGAGGCCGAGCGCGAGGAGATCCCGGCCCTGCGGGGTGCGTCCGGGTACGCGGCTGGAGCTCGCGCAGGTGGGAGTGGGGGGACGGTCAGCGATCTCCACGGGATGCATGCGCTTCCCGCTAGGCACCCAGTCCCCGGGACCCCTGCCTGGGTCCTCGAGGAGAATGGTTCACTAGAGGAGTTGATGACCCAAAGGAGTTTTGGGGAGGAAGGGTCTCCCACGGTCTTCTAGAGAGGCCCCGGGCCCTCAGCGCAGCGCTGTGCGCGAGTGTAAAGCGGCAGGGGTCGAGCCGCGCGCAGGGCCCAACAGGGGGCGGACTGAGGGCGCTCCCCGCAAAGTCTCGGGAGCTGCATTAGGGAGGCTCGGGCGTGAACCCAGGCTGCTTCTCCGAGTCTCGGCCGCCCCCAGGGACCGGCGCAGCGCGGCTGGGGAAGCTGGCGCCAAGGCGGCTGGGCACACCCGGCCCAAACTTTCTGCCCCTGAGGCCCCAGAGGCCCCGGAGGCGGCGAGACTCGCCGGGGGGCGTCCGGGGGTCGCCCCCTCGGGAGGGCTGTCTCTCGAGGAACCTAGGGGTGGCACGAGGCCGTAGGTCGCAGCCTCCCTCGGTGCGGAGCCTCCCCAGGCGTGCATCCCCGCAGGGGGCCCTCTTACAGTACGCGCGGGGACGAGGATGCGGCCCCGGGCGTGGAGGGACAAGGGGACCCCATCCCATTCCAGAGCGGCGCCAGGATGCGGGGTCTTACGTGGGGCAGGAGGGATGTTCCTTGGAGTCCAGGACTGCAGCCCCGCCAGCGGCACGGGGTCCAGGGGGATGAGGAGAAACTCCTTCCTGGCGAAGCTCTCCAGCTTTGGGGAGGGACTAGATTTATTTTTTAATGGTCACTTTAAAAAGAACACCCGCGGTTCTGCTCATGCTGACGCATGAGACATCCCGCGGTGGAAGAAAAGGACAGGGACGGAGGGACCCAGCCCTCCACCCCAGCTGGAGGTGAAGTCGCTTTTCCCGCGCGCCCGGCGGCTAATTTCCTGCTGAAACACCCGCTCGGCGCTGGGACGCCCTGGGCGCACACCAGGAAGCCCAGGGCACTTAGCACCGAGCAGGTACGAAGCTAATAGAGTGGGGTCGCCCGTATGAGGTCTTTAAGGCAGAAACCGGCTTTGGTTTTACTGGTCTGCAAATAATAAAAGTATAAACACTGCGACAGAACCTGTTCATTAAGTGTGCATCGCGGAATTGGGCGGATGTCTTAATTAGGCTGCGTTGTTAACGGGGATATTACACCAATTAAAACCAGACCCTCCAGGTGAGCGAAAATTGTGAAGGGAGCGAGGGAGAAAAGTTGCAGTGAAAGCGCCGCCTGATGAAAGCGGCATGCGGGCAGGTGTGGGCCTCCCTCAGACCGCAAGAGCGCTGGCACCGGGGGGTTTTGGGGGGCGGCAGAAGGGGGCGGCCGGGCGCCTTCTGAGAGCCAGCCTGGCGGGCCCCCTCGGTCCCTGCCTCCACCTTCGGGCTCAGAGCTCCCCTCTGCGCTGAGGATGGAGGCCTTGACCCTCCCCCGAGATTGGAGGCCTCCCTGAATGGGCATGGGGCTCGGGGCTCGCTGGCACACTCCTGAAAGCAACGTTTAACCCCTCATTTCCCAACTGGGAGCTTCTGAGAGGGTAGAGCAGAGAGTGAGGAGAAAACTGGAGAGTGAGGTGGGAAACTCTGAGGGGTTAGGGAGCAGAGGCAGAGCTGAGTGGTGGTACACTGGGCCTGGTGAGACAGCTGCCAGCGAAGGGGAGGGTTTGCCAGGGGCATGTGGGCTGTTTGTCTTGGAGCTGCTGGGGTTTTCTGGCACAAGTTGCCTATTTCCAAGAGCAATTCCCTCCTCCATTAAAAGAGGACTTGAATGATTGCTCTGATTCCCCCCTCCAGGGGCCTGAGCTTTAGAGAGACCTGTGTCCACACTTGGGCCTCGGGTAGCCTCAGGTCACCTGGAGAAGCTGGAGTCCAGGAAAGTCCCTGCAGGCCAGGCTCTGACTATGCTGGGCCTTCACTGCAAATGCCTCTGGTCCAGTGCCCTGGGATAGGAGTTGCAGCTGATCCGGGTGTATTCATGGCCCTTCCGCAGGGACCAGAGGCTGGGCTGGAGGGAAGGCTGCGTCCTGGTAGGCCCCCTGCCACAGGGGGTGCAGCTGGCGGCAGCACCAAGGACAGGGCCAGGGCGCGCAGCCTGCCCTGGCCCACTCTCGCCTTTGACATTGTCCTGGGGCCGCTGGGGGCGCTGCTGTGGCTCACCTCACCCTGCTGGGGGGAAGGGTTAGCCCGAGGCCAGCAAAGAGGCAGATTTAAGAAGGAGGCAGGTGGGAGGACTCCTGGGTACTATTCCAGAGTGGACCTTATGTTATGTTCCTGCCACTTACTAAACTTTGAGCATTACCAATGGCTCAAAGAAATAGCATCAGAGAAATGGAGAGAAATTATGGAGTTCTTTAGTATTGGGGAATGAACTAGGCCTGGTATTGGCCATAGAAAATGCCATCCCTGGTTCTGGATCCTTGCCAGCCTGGTCCAGCTTGGGTGCTGCCTCTACCCTACAGTCTTCTTTACAGTATCCCCCCACCCCCATTCAACCATGGTCCGAGACCCCTTCGTTCTGTGATGTGTAGAAGTTGGAGGCACCTTGCTCCTAAGGGCAGCGATGCTGGTTGATTTATCCCCACCTCCTCCTGTACACGCAGTGTTATTTGATGCATGCTTGTGGAATTAGGAGTGAAGGAATGTACAAGTGAAGGGAGCTGCTATCCCACCCAGAAGTGTCAGAATGGTGGTGTGTTTGTGGGGGGCAGTATAAGGGGCCTGGAGGAGTCACGCAGGGGGAAACATCTCAGTGAGCATGGAGCAACAGTGAACATGAAATTGAAATGTTATTTTTCAGCGGTTGTAGTGTGGGGTTTACCTCCTCCAGCCCATCCGTGTGCCTGCAGTTTTTGGTTGGTTGTCTCTCTGTGTTTATTTCCACACTCCTGCTTGATAGTTTGTTATAAAGACAAATGGAACCTGACTCGCAGCTGACATTTGGTGAGGAATTTTTTGTTTTTAAACAAGTGAAGGGGAAAAACCATCCTGAAACTTCCTCCCTTGAGCAGAGATGCTATGCTCCTCCGTGGGCACCTGTCTTTCCCTAAATCCCCACCTGCAGCAGGCCTTTCTTCTGCACGAGATACTGGCTTTATAAACACATCCCATTTGCACCTGCATCTTTTTGATTAGCTGCAATATCTCCCCACATTCTTTTATAAAGCAGCACTTATTTTCACAGGTTCGTGAAACATTCAGACAGCCTAAACATCTTATTTTTTGCTGCCTCTCTGAAGTAGGTTTTCTCTCCGAGCCATCACTGTCTCCTTTTTATTTATAACATTCTGGTTCCATCTCTCTCTCTCTCTCTCTCTCTCTCTCTCTCTCTCTCTCTCACTGTCTGTCTGTGTGTGTGTGTCTCTCCTCCCCTTTCATGTCTTTTTTTCTCCCTATACTTTCTGAGTGGTATGGACACTTGGTATGTGACTTTCTCTTTGAATTACATATGAGAGTTGAGGACAGCTCTCATCTACTAGTTGGATGGGTAGTAATTGAGTACACAGTGAGGTCTTTTTTTTTGTGGAGGATTACAGACAGAAAAATGAGTATCCTTGCTTAAAGAAATACCTTGTGGCAGACTGGTTTGATTTATAAAATGCATGTTTTTAAGTGCAATGCACTTAGTAAATTAGTTTGCTGTCGCAGTTTCTCCAACACATGAGCTGACACCAAAACATGCCTTAGAAGGTGACTTGAGATAATAAAGAGCATAAAAATCTGTTACTTCATTTGAAAGTGTTTCCTTTAGTAGCTTGGGGAAAGCTCACAGTATATGAATTGCATTTTGGAAAGTGTTGCCAGAGTCCAGGTGAAGCAGAACTGAACGCTCTGGCTCAGGAGCCAGGGGAGCCACGTGAGCATTGGCCAGCCAGCAGGGCCCTTGGGGCCTGGGAAAGGACTGCCAATTTCATTTTAAATTCTGGGGCCTAAAGATACCCTCACTGTGTGACAGGGACCTCTCCTCTGGATCTAGTCTCTACCTATTCTGTGTAGCTCTGGGCTGGGTCCTACTAATTCCACCCGGGAAGTGGGTTGTAACTCGTTGACATCAGTTTGTGTTGGATGGGGTGGGGTCTTCAGAGTCTGTGGTTTCCTCTGAGGACCTAGAACAAAGCAGTCCTAGTTGCAAGTTTTTTGGAAGGCTTAATTTTTTTAAAGTCAGAGTGAATTTCCAGCAGAAAAAAGAAGGAGGGAGAGTATACATATTTTGAGCAGAATTTTACCACGGATTGCTTTGGTTAATGGCTGTCCCGAGAGATTCCTCCCAAGATTCTAGAAGAGCAGAGGCATGCGTGAAGAACTGCCCTGTATCTAGCCATGCCAGCTCCCTCTCAGACCTACTCTTGGTCATCAACTCTGTGTGCCAGGTCTCAGCTGATGCTCAGGGAAGTGGGCCAACCCTTCTGGTCTCTCATAGCCCTGGGCTGTGGCTGGAAACCAGGATGAGAGGCAGGTGGTCATGTATGTCTCTTTTGGCCCTTCAAGAAAACAGTCCTACTTGCGGGTGAGGAAACTGCCTGGGGACAGACACTTGCTACCAGCCGGACCCTGCACAGTTTCATCAAGTTCCTTTTGGAGGGCCAGGTGAAATTGTAACACGTGTTTTTTGTATGGAAGAGAAGAGACTCCCGTGTGCCTCTATTTCTCCAAGGCATCTTGTCTTATGTCAAAAAAAAATATCTCCCTCCGCCAAATCAAACAAGCAAAAAAGTAACCCAAGCCCACCAAAAAGATCCTCTGTCACAGGGCTGCCATTACAGCTGCGCTGGCATGCACTGCAGAAACCTAGGGACCATTCAGAGCTCTATCTGGGAATAGGTAGAACGTTGCAGCTCTGCTCATCAGTTCTCCTTGTCTGTGACACCAAATGAAACTGAGGGATGGTGATGGCAGGAAAGGTGGCCTTCCAGAGTCTGGGTACTTCCCCTGCACCCTTGAAATTTGCGTCTTTGGGCACCAGGCTGGGCGTCACATCTCAGGGTGGTTTTCTTTTAGGCAAGGATAATGAGAACACAGAGAAGCACATTGTTCTCAGCAATGAAGACTTTTTATGTAAAAATGGGAAGCTCCGTTGAAGCCAAAGAACATAAAGTTTACTTGTATTAAAAAGGTGGGTATAACTTGGAGAAAGATTTAGAGGCACAAACACCTAGGCACATTTAGGAATAATTTCTCACTAAACTTTGACAGTTCAAATCCTTCCTGAATCTAAATGAGAGGTTTCTCTACAGGATTAAAAAGAAAATAGTTCCTAATTTTTCTGGAACTTTTAAGGATTGGGTGCAGGGCAATGCTCCAGGGTCTGTACATAAGAGCCTCTGGGCCCCCTGAAATCAAATCTCCTGCTGGTGACTTCTCCCCCACGCCCACACCTCTTTCTTTTGGCAATAGCAAGCAGGGCTTTTTAACCTTCTGTTTTCATCAAGAGGTGTTAAGATGAATTTTTCCTACTTCAGTGAAATCACCGCACACACCGTGGTTTCCCTATGTTTCCCATCACCTTGAGATCCTAGAAGAAAAAGGAAAATCAGAATGATGCTTCAGGCTGGGTCTGCACACAGTTTCCTGTTGGGCCCCACCCTTTCCTGACTTGCCCTCCCATCTTCTCTTCTCCGTGGAGGTCTAGTGTGAATCTTCACTCAGTTAGTTTCCTTGTTAACGGGTGCTGGCTTCCCTGAGATTGTACATCGTGGCCGTTCCTCCTGTCAGCTGATTCTTGTAAGAACCAGCCTTCACCCCTGGGACACACACATTTAGATGCACATTTAAATGGAATGTAACGTCTGGACAAAGCTGTGAGCTGATTACCTTACTCGAGACCCCAAGCCCATTAGGGGAGCAGGGAGCAGTTCTGGCACATGCCTGAGATACAGAGGGAGTCTGTGTGCAGGGGACGTGAGGTGTGAGGCCAGGCTCTGACTTCCTGAGTGGTGGGGCTGACTGCAGCATGCAGTGGGGGAGGGCACGCAGATTTCCCAACCCTGTGACCTGCGGGCAAGCTCTTGAACTCTCGTTTACTCAGCTGCGAAGAGGGCGATACACACATGTAAAGGAGCTGGCACATAGTAGGCGCACAGCAACTGGTGGTGAGCATGAACCTTCCTCGGTGTCATCTGCCTGGTGGAGGAATGAGCATCTCGTCAGAGTTAAGGAAATGGATTCTGCACTGTTTCCTGTGGCCACAAGGAGATGATGCTGTTTTAAAATGGTTCCAGATAGAGTCGCAGGTGCCAAGATGGAAACAAGTCTCAGCATTTCTGTATAGGTGAGGAGGTCCTTACTTGCTCGGGGGCCTAGGAGGGCCCCCAGGAGGAACCTGGAAGCTCATGTTCTCAGGAACACCACGGCCAGGCAGAAAGATGTGAGTGAGGTCCTGTCTGTGGGGCTGTGGACCCAGGGGTCGCCTTGTCCAGGACATCTGGAGAGTGGAGGGGCTTCTGCCTGCTCGTGGTGTGCCCCATTGATGCGCCATCACGCCCTCCCCATGCCTCCACTCCTGGCAGAATGTCAAAGGACACAGAAGGAGGGGGGAGTGCTGGGCACTTTGCTTTTGCAGGAGTGGCTTTGGATTCTAAGAGGTCGGGGCCCTAGGTCAGTGCCAGCTGGATTTTCCATGAGGAGGAGGAAGAGAAGAATCGTGACGTCCCCTCTCCTCCCAGACTCCTCTGAACCTGTAGATCGCCACCGTGGCACTTTCAGACTCGTGGTTCTATCCCACCCCTGCCTTCAGCAGGGAGATGTTTTTGGTTCTCAGGGCTCAATGTGTGACAAACCGAAACCCAGTTTTGCAAAACCCATTAGAAATAAACATAAAGTGTGCATGCCTTTCTGGAATATTGACTCTCCGTCATTGAAGGGACCACTGTGATGCCATTAGGCACAGCTGGGGCCCCCGCTGCAGGGACAGGCGAAGTGGAACTAGGGCCCAAGGGCCTTCTTACCCAGGCTTCTCACAGACCGGGGGTGGGGGCCGTGATTCACCGACTTCTCCGCTGTGTCCCCCAGGCTGCTTGTAATGGGACTGATAGTGCCTGCTGCCTACCTCTTAGGGGTGCTGTCTATGAGTACATTAGTCAACTATTTTGAAATGTTCGCAGAAAAGAGAAGTGCTGGAGGAATTTAAGATGAGAATTATTGTTTTCAGTGGTGTAATATTACAATCAACACTCCTAGACAGCCAACGCTGTATTGAGTATTATCATACCAGAAGTCTTTTTGATATGTTGTCAGCTGTGAACCTTTAACTGATGACCAAAGGGAGGGATACAGAAGCCAGAGGATAACCTTTGTTTGATGGGGGACCCCACTGCCCTTATCCTAACCTCGAAAGCCCTGGGATTGGTGTCTGGGACAACTTTACAACAGGACAAAAGGCAGCTTACCAGCATGTCCTTTTTTTTTTCTCATAGATCTCTCCTAGGACAGTTGAGAAGAATGCACACAGAATCTGCATTCTTTTGACCCTTCCAGCACCCCTTGGCCATGACTGGGCTCTCTCTCCAAGGTTGCCTTTGTGCTGGAAAATAAGTGTCCAGCTGTATCCATGCATTGACAGTATTGCAGTGATTAGCACTTGCAGTCCTGACTTGTCTGTGCTTAAGCTTGTAAAATGAATGGTGCATGGGTGCTTTCCCCCATGTAGATGGAAATCCCATTTCAGAAGTTGCACTGTCTGGACAGAACAGATGGGCAAAACCAAAACCAGGTCATAGATATCAGTGCTGACATGTTAAAGTGCAGCTCGCAGTCCTGCCCCTCCCCACAAGGACGTTATTCTTTCCTTGTCAGAAGTCACCACGGAGACTGACTTAGGGAGAGCTAAGCCATCTGCCCCCCTTCCCGTCATGGACACAATAGTATGTTTTGCTCAGATCCTAAGAAGAAAACTCACAAGACCAGACTTGGAAAACTTCCGCCCCCAAGGATAATTTTTCAGAAAGTAATGAACGCTAGAAAATGAGGCCTATAAAGGAAGTCTTTAGGTAATCATAACTATAATGTTCACCACTTTGAAATGCATTAATATAGACTAAAATTACAGAAAATATTAAGTCTTTTGGAGGGGAAAGGAGGCCTGCTTTGGAGCCTGAGGCTGACTTTCTATGTGCCTGTGGCCTACCCCCCACCATCTCTTACAGAGAGGTCCCTGTGCCCCCAGCCGGGACCAGTCACACACAGTGAGGGTTGGATGGAGGATAGTATTTCCTCCCCAGTGGGTTCCTTTCAGGGCTGTGCTGTTTTTCAGCAAAGCAAGGGAATGCTGAGACTCCCCCGGGGTCTGGCCCACTTCATATGAGTCAGGCTGCTTGAGAGCTGGGCCCGGTGAGGCAGGTGTGTAGACACTGGCCCGGGAGGGTGTAGCCCAGGGCACCCTGTGCACACTACCTTCCCGCCGCCTCCCCTTTAAGCTGCAGTGAGGACTCCTCTGCAGTGCCCCGGGTTAGGAGCAGACTGAGCACATGGCCATGCACCATCCCTCTATCCCCCTCCCTGAGCCCACCAGCCTCTTTCTCCTGCTTCTGCTCCCGCTTTCCCACTCCCCTCTTCCACCTTCAAAGCCAGCAGACTGCTCCAGGGGGATGCAAGCGAGGGGCTGGCAACGGCAGGTCAAGCAGTGCTGAGCTCTGAGCAGCTGGGAGGAAAGATTTACGGTTCCTCCCTGCCCTGCTGGATGGACAATTAAAGCCTTGCATGGCTGGAGGAGAGCATGTCGTTAAGAGGCAGGACGGTCAGAATAAATCAGTCACCTCCACTTAGATGGCCGAGCTAGGCTGCTTCCTGGGGCCTTTAGGGCGGGAGCCCCTTGGGTGTGGGTTTGAAGGCTCCAGAATGTACTGTTGAAGGATCTGACATACTCTGAGCTCCATCCGAGGCCAGGGCTGAAGACCCCAGGGTCTCCTCACAGATGGGGGATGTGCTGCAGGGTCTTCTGCAGAAGTTCTGAATAACACATCTGTGTGTTATCTCCTTAGTACCTGGCAGGCGAGAGAGCCACAAACTGGAATGTTTGTGGGTCAGAATGGTGGACCCTAACCTGCTAATAGAGTGTGCGTGCACATGGATATGTATGCGTGTGTGCACACGTGTGCATGTAGGCATGCGTGTGCATGATGTATGTGTGCATGCACATGTGTGTTGTGTGTGCTCATCTCCTGGACACGCGCAGGCTCCACTTGTGTCTCTAAACCCACACAACCCTCTGCCAGGCTGCCTGGGGCGGGTGTCTGAGCGACAGCCAAGCCCGGCCATCGTCCCTCTTCATTTGTTCTGTGTCTGACTTCAGTGCCTTGGAGACTCTGGCAGTTTCCTCAAGGAAACTTTGTCTTTGTGGAAATGAGATGCCAAGCACTCCCCAGCCCTCCTACTGGCTAATTGATGATGTGATCCCGTGTGGGAGCCTTGTCATTCTTGGAAACGCTCTTTATTTCCTGCGTTTCCCCACCTCCTTCCCCACCCCCTCCCACCTCCCCACTGTGGTCTGCTTTCCCTGGTGGCAGTGGAGCCACTCCACGTGAGCTGCGGGCTGCGGCGTTAGGGGTATTCAGCCAGCCAGAACGCCAGGCCTTTCATTAACTCGGATACTACAATTATGTGCGCTGAAAGGCTGAAAGGGCCATTTAGGATTTTTCTGCTTTAAAAAAAAAATATTCCTTTTTTCACAGCCATCTGCCCAGCCCTTTGGCGCCACAGCTGTGACATGGAACAGTGCGTGGCCCTCAAGCGCTCCTCGACACTCCTGACTCCGACCCTAATAGATGCGTTGGCACAGTGGGCAGCAGGGTAGGCGGGGCCCCACCATTGTTCTGCCCGGAGGTGCTTTGCAGACAATTGGGACATCGGGCCTGGAGGAGTGTGCTTCCTGCCATGGTGACTTAACTGCTGGCACAGCCAGGGCCACTGAACCAATGGCTATGTGTGTGGCGTGTGTGCCCCGTCAACACGTGAGCATGTCCCTCAGCATTGAGAGCCTGTTCCTGCTGCCTTCACGGAAAAGGGTCAGTGTCAGGGGTGCGGCTCCCATTTGCCTCCGTGGAGGCCACCTGGGCATTTCCGAGTTTAGGTGGGATGTTGTTTTGTGGGGGAATGTAGTTTACACGACTCATGGTGGCTCTTTGTGCATGCATGTGTGTGAGTGTGTGCACAGCTCTGCATGTAGAGATTAGGTTCTTGTAGGGGATCACCTGACCCTCTCCCTAAATTGGGAGATGTGTGAGTGGTGTCGTGGGACTTGGTTGTGATCCCCAGGGGTATGGATTGACAGTCTCGGGACTCCTGAAGAGGGGGAGGCATGGAGACACGTGTGGGAGGTGCACTGACTCAAGGTCACCCCACGCAGAACAGCCACCCAAGGACAGAACCTGGATATGTGACAGTGGTGCTTGGACGAGATGCGCCGCCCCATTTGAAGGTAATTAGAAGTCTGGAGGCAGCCGCTACTTTGGATGCTGTACCTGAAAAACTCATAAAAGTGTTATTCAGGGACCTTGTTATCTTAAAAAAGAAGGAAAGAACCCAAGCACCAAATAACAACCAGCAACTCACAAACTTATTTTTTTAAACTTCCCTGAAGTTGCCATGGTTACCCGCATGCGTGGTTCCTGGCTCTTTTGCTGTAAGTGTAGTGGCTCGGAGCAGGCATTAAACCCTTGGTGCAGGGCCTCCACGGTGTGTCCACCCATCTGAGGAGCCTGTCTGTGCTCCGGCATGGCGGGAAAGAGCTACTGTAGAGATTTTGCAGGACCATAGAATATAATATTCTAATGTAGCACTTCTGAGATACTGGAGACAGAATTTGTCTCCCACGCTAAAATAATTATAGCCGGGAGAACAGAGAAGACATCATTCCAGGTCCTTAACAGTGAGGGGTGTGTGTGTGTGTGTGTGTGTGTGTGTGTGTGTGTGTGTGTGCGCACGCGCGCACATGCCTTATTCCCTGGCTGCTTCAAGGAGCACTTACCTGTACCTGGCTATACGTGTAAGGACAGCACAACCTGCGGAGCCCCTACACCTGTCGGCTGCAGAGCATGTGCCCAGGCCATGCTATGGGATATGAGTTTCTGCTGGGGGCCTTGGGGGAGAAAGAAGCCAGACCGAGATTCCTCCTGGCCAGACTTCTTTCTAGTCAGAGAGCGGAGCCCTCGGAACAGGTAGAGGCGCATTCTGCTATCTGCTGGGCTCCGAAGGGAGCCCCCAGGGTACCCGTGGTCCAAGCTCTGCCTTTGTTGCTAAAACATCAGCTAAAAAGTGAAGAGACCAGGCTGCGGGCCACCAACTGCCTTGTCACCACCTGCCGTGGGGTCCGGCTACTTTTCTCGCATGGGTGTCTGGCTATTTTTGTGTTGGGGGCCTTGAGGCCTCAGTGACTTGTGGGGTGTCTGCTCCCTGCTTATTGCAGGGTGAAGCTGTTCTCTTTCCCCAGAAAGGCAGGAGCCAACTTGGGCCATGTGGGGGCACTCAGCAAGTGACGGTGGAGGCAGGGACTGACTCTGGGCAGTAAATTCCAGTTTTTGGGGACAGTAGTGACAGGTGAAGGCCTTAGTGCTGGACCATGTGGCCAAGGATGGACAGTGGGGACCCCAGAGGGCCCCCATTTTTGGCCAGAGCTCTGGTTTCCTTCCTTTGAGCCCCGCCGAGAGCAGAAAACCCGCTGCACCTCCATAGGAGGCCTATCTCTCCCCTTCTCCCACAGCTGGTCCTCGCTCATTCCCCAACTGGAGCCAATTCCCCAACTTCATGCCAGTTTCACTATTCCATGGATGGGGTGTGATCTCAGACTCTGGCATTGTGTTTTTGGCCAATTCATGAACCCCTGGTTTAAGGGCAGGTGTTTTCTTGAGGAACCAGGAGCCCTGGTGTCTCCTCATGACGTCCTCCTGTATGTGGAGTGGGCAGTGGGATGCTGAGGCTGGGGGTGACCTGCATTTCTCCTAGAGAATCTTGGGAGTAGTTGGCCAGTGGGTATGGGTAGATGGTGAAGACAAATGGGGAGGTCCTAGATCCTTCCACAAACCTGGGGCAGAGCTGCACCTGTGGCCGGATCTAAGGCGGGTGGGCATTTGGAACTTACTTGCACACCTCACACAAAGGACATGAGAAGCTGTCCTCGGAGGCCCCTCCTCATGGCTTCTTCCAGGCCTGACAGCACCCTGTCTTTCGCAGCACTTTCTGGGAGCGGTAATTAGCACTCCTAAGGAAGAATGAAAACTGATAGATAGATCCTTCTAGGTGTTTGCACACCCGTCTCCTGTATCAGAGTGTAAAGGCTTTGAAAGCAGGGACCCTGTTTTCCCCCAGCGCGTGTAGGCTGCTCCTGTACTCACTGTATGTTTTCAGTCACTGTTTGTGGGGGTTCTGACAGCTGGCTGGGGTGGGGTGGACGTGGGCCTTGTGTCTTGTTAGCCCTCCATCCTGGCTGGGCCGGCTGTGAGGGGCCTGGTGGGTTTCCGTGCCTTGGTCCTTTCTGTCGCTCGAACCCCTGCTGAGTCCTGGTGGTGGGAGGGTTTGCAGGAGGCCTGGGCTTCCTCCCAGGTGTGTTATGGGCACACTCTGTGTCCAGGGGCCTGGAGCGGGGGTGCTGCCAGAGGGACGAGGAACCCGCTGGTCCGTAGGAAAGCCATGTGGTTTCTGGCTCAGAGAAGAAGTGGGCCCAGCTTCTGCCCCTGGGGTTGGCAGCAGTGAGGTGGTGCCCTGTGAGCATGGTCGGGCTGTGCATCCAGCCATGCTAGCTTCCTTCCCTTCAGTGAACCTTGGACTGTGTGCCACTGTTTTCCCAGAACCAAGGTCAGCTGCCAAAGAGAGCAGAATGCCTCCAAAAGTGGGGGGCGGGTGTGTGTGACTCAGATGTGTCTTTGAGCCCCACTGTTTACTGGGCTTGGAGTGAGGAATAGATGAAAGGGAAGGAACGTTCCTAGGAAGGTGCTGGACTCTTCTGGAAGATGCCAGACTGTTCTGGAAGAGAGCCTGAGACTCCTTAGATGCGTGACTCTGGGCTGGCTGCATCCTGTGGAGTGCAATGTGGCCCATCTACTGGGGAGTCAGCTCGTGATTATTGATGCTAATGGAAAACAGAAGTGAAATGGATAATTCAAGATGGCAGACTAATCAATATTATTTATATTTAGCTTGTGGATGCACTGCATATTTCTCCGCTGGCAGATTGGCCTTCACAATTATATTTTGCAGAATCCAAGAATCTGCTGTCGGTGGGCCAAGGGCTGCCACCTTGCTGTCCTTCCAGGAGAGTTGTTGGAACACACGCACTCGAACCCCTCGTGACTTGGCCACCAGCACAGAGGAAAGTGCCAGGCCATCCTTACCAGTGCCTGCCCTCTCCCCACCTCTCAAAGGTCTCCCGCTGCTGACAGACCCCTGTAGTGGGGGATTGTTTAAAAAACGATTAGAAAGAATGGTTTATTCAAATAGTGGGTTTTATGCAGCTGTTTTAGATGATGTGGAAGGAAATCCGCAATACAGTATAATTGGAAAGGGAAGTCGGCAGAACAATCTGTGTACTTTAGTATGGAAACGTACACATATATTGTCTTGTCTTCCTCTTGTATTCTCAGGGCACACAGTAGGTGCTCAAGACACACTTGCTGGGTGAGTGGCTGGGGGCTCAGTTAGGGGCATGGGTCCCAGTGCGGGTGGATGGGCCTGCTCTAGGGGCGTGTGTGTCTGTGCCCTGTGACACGAGGAATGTCTCCCCTCTTCAGTGGAAGATGCACGACTCTCCTCTCCCCCACAACAGCACCTCAATCTGTGCACCAGTGCTCTTTGGCACCAAAGTTTAAAAAATGACCTTTGATTTCTAAGGTCCCTTACATTAGACCTTGATTTAAATTTTTATACTGAACAATTGGCTGAGCTGACACTGTCCTCCCAGAACACTGAAGTCACACAGACTCAGGATAGGACCAGGGACTAGGGGCGGGGAGGCTTGCTGGCTCTACAGGGCGCATCTTCTCTGTGCTCAGAGGCTGGGTGGCTGCAGGCCTGGGGTGGTCTGACTGTGTCTGTGCTTGTCCAGGGTTGTGGAGCCTGATTTATATACCCAACTGGGATGGAGGCTCTCAAGTTGACTTTTGGGGAGAGAAGAAAAACAGGGCTTGGAGGGGGCTGAATGATGGTGAGGAAAAGATGCTTCCAGAGAATGTCTCAAGATCTGGAGACAATGGTCTAGTTCCTTCTGCGTCTTTCCCACAGTCTGAGTGCTTCTGCAGGGCACTGCCCCACAGCTTTATAGGCAGAAACTTCTAGAATGAAGGCCTTGTTCCTGACTCACATCCTCAGTTTCAGAAAGCTCCGGCAGCTTTTAAGGAGCATCTTGCAACATCTTAGCCCTTAGCTCTAGGATTCTTCTACTTCCAGTGACAAGCGTAGAGGAAAGGGGAACAGCCTCTTACCTCCCTGGCAGTAGATGTTTAATAAACATTGAAAGAATGTGTGTGTGGGGGGGCTGTCCTTTTGTCCTGAAAATGCAGATTGACACTTCACTTTCCTCAGTAACATCTCTCCCTGCATATCCCCCTAAACCTTAAAACAACAAACTCAGAAAGAGGGAGGAAGGAGGGAGGAGGGAGAGTGTGTCGTTGACGGATTCCCCAGGTATCCTGATCCAGTGAGCCTCTTCTCCGAGCATGTTTTGCTTTCTGCCCTGGAGCCTGCTGGTCCCTTTCTTCTATTTCCTCTGCTGGCCCTCAGGACCAGAGCAGGCTGGCAGGAGAACACGTGCTGGGCCAGAGCAGATGACCTTCTCTCCAGGGCTGGGACCTGAACTTGTGCCCGGCGTGGCCATCGGGTTCTGTTGCTTCCCCTTCTCCCTCTGGTCATTTTAAAAACCAAGACACAAAAAGAAAACTAACATTGCTAGGAGACATGATCATATCACAGAGTTATCGAAAGCTATCAGGCCACTCTGGTTCCCAGAAATTAGATGATTTTAGAATTCCATCAAATTAAGGGAGGATTCTTCTCTCCAGTTCCTGTCTCCGTGCCCCTTCCTCTCGCTGCCCCTCTCTCTTCTCACCCACCCCTCCCTGCCAATGAAAGATTTTCTGGCGGTGTCAAGGCAATGTGACCTGGTTCTGTAATAAAGAGGAGGCTTATTAGAATTAAGGCCTAACAGCGTTAAAAAAGCAGTCTTTGCAAGCTTGAGACCACAGGGGAATTGTAAATTCTCAGCAAAGGCCTCATTTAAGGATTGGAATAAAAACTTGACACGCATGTGCGGGTGTGCACACATGAAGGGATCCTCGAAAAACAAAAGAAGCTTAGTTAAAAGAAAAAAGAGCAAAGGGGAGGGGGGAAGGATCGGGGACAGGTGGGAAGGATGGTGGTGACTCTGTCCCTGGTGTGAGGCGGGGGGAACCTCGTGGGTGGCGTTGGCCTGCCCGGAGTGGGCTGTCCTCCCGTGCAGGTCTCTCTGCACCCGTGCCTCTCCCGGAGTAGCTGCCCGCCCGCCTCTGTCACCTGAGGGTGGCATCAGCCAAAGGGAGCTGTGTGCTGCCTGCACCCCGTGTGTATCCATTCTAGACTGAGGGGCTGGGGTCCCTCCTCTCTCTGCCATTCCCCAAGCAGTCACGTGTCTTATCTGGCTGTTGCCGCGGTTTGGGCTCTGCTAGGGCAGGGCTGCGGGTGGTGGGGTGTGTCTGGCTCCCTCTGGGCAGGCATTTAAGCCTAAGGTGATGCTGTCAGTGGAGGAATAGTCTGGATACGCCAAGGCTGCAGGTACATTTACCTGCTGTCTTAGTCCTTCAGGGCTGCTCTCACAGAATAGCACAGACTGGGTGGCTTATAACAACACTCATGTGTTTCTCTCAGTTCTGAAGGTTGGAGTCTGAGATCAAGGCACTGGCAGATTCAGTGTCTGGTGAGGACCCGATTCCTGGTTCGTAGCCGGAGCCTTCTTGCTGTGTCCACACAAGTGGGAAGGGGCGAGGGAGCTCCCTGGGGTCTCTTTTATAAGGACACTAATCCCTCAGCACCTAATCACCTCCCAGAGGCCTTACCTCCTAATACCAACACATTGGGGGTTAGGATGTAACATATGAATTTGGAGGGGACACAAACACCTATCAAGGGTCACTTCTTGCAGTAACCAGTCTCATGGTGGGGATGCTTGAAAAGCTGGCCTTCGAGAGACAGGCTGGGGGGTGGAGGTGGGGGCACATGCTCCCTGGAAATAGACAACTGCCTTGGTTTTGGCCTGCGGGAGTGTGTGTCCCTTGGAGACCTCTGGGCTCACCCTCATTGTCTGCGGCTGTGGCCATGGCGGTCAGCTCCTGTGCATGCTGGCAGCTCTTGTCTTGGGCACCTGTGCTTCTCTGCCCCTGAGCTTTCTCTAGAGGGAAGAGGGCTCGCTCAGGCTGGTAACAGGGGCAGCCCTCCACCAGGGTTGGTGGAAATTCCTCCTCAGCTTCCCTGCCTCCCCAGGGAGAGGGGCCAGTCTGTGTGTTTCCCCAGAGGATCCCCCATGGATCGAGCCCCAGCTGCCCACAGGGTGACTAGTTTGATGATACTATACAAATAAATAATAAACAAATTCACACACACACACACACACACACACACACACACACACGGCTGTTCTTCCACCCCTGGCTCAGGCCCCCAATCCTTCACTCCAGCTTCCTGGGATCACTCCCTAACAAGTAATCTGTACCCACACCCTGTCTCAGGCTGTATGTCAGGGGCTCCAAGCTGACCTAGCAACCTACAGGAAACATCCGTTCAGGAGGACGATGGGGTGGGATGTGGGACCTTTATAGGAACTGTGCTGCTTTATTACTTTGGGCTGCACCTGGCACACAGTAGGTGCTCAGTGAACATTTGTGGACTGATGAGTCTGGACATGGTGCCCTTACCTCTCTGGGTGGTGGAGCCTGGCTGGGGGTCTTCCTTTTGGTGCCATGATTGGTCATAGGAAGGTGTCCCCCACCCCTGGGAATTCCAGAAGTGCAAAGCGGTTGTGACAAAGATTCTGAGCTGCAAGCAGAGTACAGCCCCTGGTGCAGGTGGGCTCAGTCCAGCCTTGACTCACAAAGCCTCAACCTGGGGCTACCTGGCCCTGGGTGGACATGTTGCAATGGATGCCAGCACTTGGGACCCCAGGGCAGGTGCTCAGGGGTCCCTCTTGGTGCATCTCTTGTGACGGGACTCTTCATCCTCAGTCCTGGATCCGTGTCCCAGGACAGCGAGCTGGGGAAGTGGGTATAAGCAGGCCTGAGCTGAAAACACACCAGCTGAATTTTCTGGACAAGGGATAGCTCCCTCCTTCCAGGGCCCAGAAGTATCTTCAGAAGCTGTCACAGGCTTATTTTGTGTTCTGGGAAGTGGGACCCCCTGGGATTTCTGGCAAGTCAGTCCCAGTCTTGAGCCCCTCTCCTCTTAAGAGGTTCATTGAAGATTTCTCTGAGGTTTGGGTGGGGTCCATGCTAGTCCTCTTCCTTGACATGGGTCACAGTGAGAAGGTTTCTCCCAGGGCTGCAGGGATGTCCCTGTGTACCCCTGCCCCTTCCCCTGAGAAAAAGAATACCAGGGAATGGAGGTGGAACCTCCAGGTGAGACAGGAGGGCAGGTCTCATTACCTGCTTCACTGACAGGGAGAGGTGGCCAGAATGACCTTCATCAGTATCCCTGACCTTCAACTTTCTTTCCTAGGGGGAGCCATCTCTTTCCCCAAGGTCCAGATGAGATAGACTTCTTTAGACCAAGGTTCTAGCCCCAAAGGGCCACCAAGGAAGGCAATTTGCATTTCAGGCCACGAAGAAAGATCCGAGGGGTTTGGGAAGGAAATAATAGTCCCAAACTTGGCAACAAATAGAGTGCAATTTTTGGAAGCTTATCTGTGTGAAGAATGAGTTTTCAGCTCTGCAGGAATATTCATTTGCCTCTTAAACAAAGGGCAATTATATGCAATCCTTCTCTGCTTTTGTCGGCTTCCCAAGAAGGATCTGGAGTTGGTCCCTCCACCCTAGTACCCATCCTCTTAACATGATAGGACGAGAAAGTTTCAGAATGATTGTTCATAGTTTACAATGTCTTCGTGTGTGTCTGTCACCCACCGGGGCCTGTCACCTCTCTGGGGTCCTTATCCTGGGCAATGACAGATCAGGACAGTAAATGAGGAGTGTGTGTGGGGACAGTTCAGAGGGGAGGGGGATTAGAGAGGAAGGGGCAGGTTGGGGCAAAGGTGAGACAAATTGAGGTGAAGAGGAAGCAACCCCAAATGCACAGGTTTCTCTCTGGGGTTCCCACAGCCTTAGGAGCTGCTGTGCCCCCAACCCTCCAGGAAATGCATGAGGAGGGGAAGGGGAGAAGGGGGAGGGAGCCCAAGGCTTCTCTTTGTCCTCCTCCTTTTTTCTTTTCTTCTTTAATCCCAGGGCTTCATTCTCCAGAAGCTGTCATTTTACATAAACCTCTGACCAAGGCTCATCCATTCTCACTGCCAGAATCTCCATATCAAACACTGGAATACACTGTGGAACTGCCAGCCCTTCCCACCAGGCGATGGGGCTTTAGAGAGGCTGGAAGGACAGCCCACCTCCCCCCAGCCCCACCCCCGTGCAGGGGGATGCAGGACAGATTGAGCAGGGCATACAGCCGGCCTGTCCTTAGCACCTTCCTCAGTCCTCTTGGGGGGGCGGTCCTTGCTCCTTCCCGCCATCTCTGATAGGTGTGTGAGGCCCACCTGCCTCCCAGGGGACACACTGGGGGCAAGGGGGAGGAATGTGTCCCCCCACAAAGATATGTTGAAGTCCTAACCTCCAGTAAGTTTACCTCAAAATGTAACCTTATCTGAAAATAGGGTCTTTAGGTAATCAAGTTAAAATGAGGTCATTAGGGTGGGCCTATAGGCCCATGTCCACCTATAGGACTGGTGTCCTTATGAAAAGGGGAAATTCGGATGCAGACTTGCCCAGAGGGAAGACCTGTGAAGACAAAGGGAGAAGATGGCCATGTGACAGAAGGGATGCGTCTACCTGTCAAGGGACGCTGAGGGTTGCAGGCAACACGTGAAGCTAGGACAGAGGTCCGGGGTGGATGGATCCTCCCTCACAGCCTCCGAAGGAGTCAGCCTCGCACGTGCCTGCCTTGATCTTGGACTTCTCACCTCCAGACTGTGAGGGATCGATTCCTGTTGTCTTAAGCCACCCATGGTGTGGTCCTTTGATAGGGCTGCCCCAGGACACTCACCCAGTCACCTGGGAGGCATGTCCAAGCTCAGGACTGGGCTTCTGGGGCCGGCAGTCCTGGCAGACTCTTCACTTCTCTGGAAATGATGACGATATTGAGGGGTCGGGGTGGGGTGTAGCTTCCTAGACCAAATAGTAACCTGGCTTGCAGATTCCTTCCTAATGAGGGCTTGTCAATCAATCCATCAACTGTTATTTGTTTTCCTGCCTGGGGAAGGCCCTGTGCTGGGCATCTGGGGCAGCCTAAGGAGGACACTAAGCCACCCTTGCAAAGAAGTCAGTCTGAGCGGTGAGATGAAGCCCAGGAGGTCTTCTTGCATTGAGAGCTCCCAGGATGAGTAAACAATCAGTTGCCCAGTGGAAAAGAACGCATGTGAGAAAGTGCCCAGGGTGGGGCCGGGACGTTAAGGTTCAAAAGCATTTGTTTATGAACATTACAGTGGGCTCAAGAGCCAGATCTGGATGGCCCATCACCACCGCCCCCCAACCCTGGAAACTCCTACTCATGCTTTAAGACCGAACTCAAATGTCCCCTTCTCCCATGAAGTGGTCCTGCCCTGATTCCTCCAGGGGCTTCTTCATCTGTTCACCCATAGCCTCTCCCCTGCCTCCAAGTGGGACCTGGACTGGGGGGCCTATAGTTTCCTGGTGGCGTATCCTATTCTTCCTCTGGGTGCCCAGTCCCTTTCTATGGCTGCATTTCCCAAGGTCTGGTCCCTGGACCCCTTGCAACAGAAACACTGTGTTTCTTGAAAAAATGCAGGTTCCCAGGCCAGACTCCACCTTTGGCCAACATAGTCAGTAGTAACCAGCTCCCCGGGAGATCCTGAAGGTTGCTGTGTGTTGAGACTGGAGTGTGGGGTTAGGTGGCATCCAGGCAGGCTTCTGAGGTGTTGCACTTGGCTGGTGCTTGTGGGAGAGGCTTTCAAGCTGGTCCTCTGCTTGGCTGGGCGACTTCTGCAGTCCTGGGCTGCGGGACCTGGTGGCAGCCCGCAGGTTGGTAGATGAGGGTAGTGTTCTCCTGGTCATGACATCGGGGTTACTTTTCTCTCCGTCCTGACCCCCTACTCCAGAGCAGAAGGATTGCACCATTATTGTGGTCGGAGCATCAGAGGGCTCTAAATTATGATTAAAACAGCAGAACCCCTGCAGATGCATCTTGTAAAGAACTGCAAGGTGGAGGTTTTGGGGTCAGGCTGGTTCTGCACCCCTCACAAGAATGATACGAGGACCACACATGACAGAGTGTGTGCAGGGGCGTCACCTGTACAGTGACCCATCATGTCCCCATGTTCCCCTCTTCTCACACTGTCTCTTTTTTCTGGGGACTGGAGGGGGTCTTGCAGAGTTGGTGCACCAAAGGGTGGGTGTTCTGGGTCTCTGTTCATCTTTCTGCCTTGCACACACCTGCCACATAATTTTGGGGGCTGGCTAGTTGTTGAGTTAATTTCAAATGGCCTTGCCAGGACCAGTTTCTCCATCTGCAGCAGCAAAAGGAAAAAAATTATTTTAAACCTCCAGCATGGAATTTTCAGTAATAAGTTTCAGTTATTTGTGCTTGGCATTCAGATAAGAATTACAGCCTTGCACAGATGCAAATTCAGAGTCATAAAAGGAATATTGACAGCAATTGCAACCACATCACCATCTTTCTTGCGATCAGATGCCCTGGCTGCCGTCAGAGGAAAATGTAGCATTTGAAAAGCTGTAAGAGAACACACTCTCCAACAAACAAAACAAGCCTCTCTGGAGAAACGCAGGAAAGGATGCTTCTGAGAACTCTGCTGGGACGTTCCAAACAGCTCCTTACGTTTCTGATTGAAAATATATTAAAAGAAAAATTTAAACCAAAGATCTCACCAAGTAAATCAATTATAAACCCTACCAGACTGAATTTAGCTGTGTGTCTCTGTTGGCTTCTGTCTAATACTGAGAAGCAGGACGAAGTTGTGGAGCATCTTCCTGCCTTTAGGGGGAAGAGTGTCAGGTACTGCTGTATAACAAACAAGCCCCCTAACTCAGAAGCTTGAAACAACAGTTGTTTCTTCTTGCTCATGAGTCTGTAGGTGAGCTGGTTACTTCTGTTAATCTGGGCCATGCTTGACTGGTCTTGGCTGGGCTCACTCATGGATCTGTGGCCATTTGGTGGGAGGGCTGGAGATTGACAGCACTTGAGGACTGGTTCCTGCTTCACATGGTTTTCCATCCTACAGAAGGCTAGCTCAGGCTGGGTTCCAAGGCAGGAAATGGAATTGAGCAAGGCCTGTTGAGAACCGGACCTGGAGCTGATTCACCACCACTTGCAGGACTTCTTTTGGCCCACATGTCAGGAGGCCAGCCCTGATCCCAGGGGTGAAGACATAGACCCCACTTCTTTGTGGGAGGAGCCTTAATGTCCCATTGCAAAGGGAGTGTTTCCGTGGAGGTGGAACAATCTGGGGCATTTTTGAAATCGGTCTACCCAAGGGGGAAGCATTGACACTGGGAGCCAATCCAGTCTTGAAGTCACGGCCTGGGCAATGGGAAGCCTGGTCTGTGGGCACTTGAGTTTGGCTGCGGGGTGGGGGGTGGTCAGTACTGCCAAGATGCATGGAGACGTAGTCAGTGGAGGGTCATGTCCAAGCTCAGCCACCTGGCCAGTCCTAGCTCCCTTCTCAGCCCTCCCATGAGCCTGTCCCAACATCAGCTCTCCTTTCTCAGGGCCTACTGTGCTCACTTGTCCATGTGTTCACCTCCTGGGCGTCTCCTCTCTGCTGGCCCTTTGCTGGTGGTTCCTGGTGCCTTGATCTTCTCTCTGCTGTCCCTGGGCTGGGCCTTCAGCCACCATGCAAGTCCTGACTGTCCTCCTGCCTGAACCCCCATCTCCCCGGGTTTGTTCAGGCGTCCTCTTCAGACTCGGCAGGTCCAAACATACAGGACTCCTCCCGAGCCTGGTCCTCTCTGTTTCAGCAGGTGGCACCTCTGTTCCCCTGCCCCCACTTGCACAAGCCAGGAGCCCGGGACTCCTCCTGTCATCTTCATCTCTCTCTCTAGTCCTGTTCACTTCTCTCCTTTCCCACAGACGCCACCTACTCTAGTCTTGACTGTGTCCATAGCCTCCCACCTGCCTGGACAGGCCTAGGCTGTAGAGTGGGGGAAGTAGATTGGGGGTGGTGGTGGCTAGAGCATCTTTGACAAATGCAGATCTGAACATACTGATCCACTGCTTAGAAAGCTTTAATGGCTTTAATGTTCTCAGGATAAACACAAAAATCCTGAGGGGCTTCTAGCTGACGTCAGCAGCCACCCTGGGGCCATCCTGCCTCCTGGTCTGTCAGTTCCTCAGACAGGCTATGCTCCTTGGAGCCTCAGGACCTTTGCACAGGCTTTCCTTCTGCTTGGCGTGCTCACTCTTCCTCTCCCCATTTACTTTGTCATTAATCCCAGCCTTGTCATTAATACCAATTAATCCCAACTCCCTTTACCTTGTCATTAATCCCATTAGTCTTCAGAGCTCAGTTTTTTAGTCACTTCTGTAAGGAAGCCTTCCTTGACTGCCCCCACCCAGAGGTTGCAGCTAGCTTTTCCTATTCCCCCTGCAGGTCTCCCTGTAGCTCTGACTACAACTGCAGTGCAATCAGTGTGGTGCACTGATATCCGTCTGCCTTCCGTAGGGCCAGGGGCCATTCAGTCTGAGTCATCTCTGTGTCTTCAGAATACGTCATGGTGCCTGCTCCTGAGAAGCCCAACAAATGGTTGAGATCAGTGGATGAACACGTCAGTTATGACCACACACATCAGCTCATTGGGTCCTGAAAATAACCCAGTGAAATGGACATCCTTGGCCCTGCTTTACCGAGAAGAAACCAAGGCACAGGAGGCCAGGGTCATAGGCAGAGGAAGCGGGGTCGGAGCCACACTGCCTCAGTCCAGAGGGCGTCCCCTCCCTGCAGCATGCAGCGCTTAGTTCCTGTAGTTCCATTGTTTGGTTCCATTGTTTGGCCCCCGGACAGGGGCCCTTAGGAATGGGGTCTTGCCTGCCCCCTGCCTCGCCTAAAACGGCTTATCCCTGGGAAGCCCTGCCTGGAGGTTGGGGCACAGCAGGCCATTCGGAGTTCCAGTGGTCCATGACTCTGGTTGAGGCAAGATTAAAGAATGACCACCCCTTCAGAAACCACATCCAGCCACATCCTATGTGGCAATCACACACTGGGAGCTGCTAGCAACTCAGGTCCCTACAGGAAATGCATCTTGAGCTACATTTTATTGAGAAGAGAAAGATCTTGTCTGGCATCCCCAAGTCATTAGTGAAGGACAAAGGGAGGCATGGAGAGGTGGGAGGGGAGCAGCCACAGGGAACTGGAGGTGAATGCCCACTTTTCCAAGGCCAGATACACACACACACACACACACACACACTCCTGTGTACACACAGTGCACACTCACACATGCACATGTGTGTGCAGGGCTCTAGCAAAGGGGTTACCTTGCCTCAGGGTCAGCACGATTCATTGAAAGAAGGTTCTCCAAAGTGGCCCTGGTTCTGAGGCAGCATCCATGGAAACCAAGCCAAGTCCCTTTTGGTCCAGCTTCCCAGCTCCTTGGAACAGCAAGCAGTCTCCCTTGCCAGGTCCGGAGCAGGTGGCACCTGCTCCCCCAGGCTGTGTGGGCACAGGAACAGCCCTTCTCCCCTCCCTATCGGGAAACCAGATGGAAATCCTATCCTGTATCACATGCAATGGGGAAAGCATCTGTGACCTGGGGCTAGGGTGGGCCAGAGAGCGTGTCTAAGACCTGTGTCCTTTAAAGGAGGTTTCTTAGCTTGGTGCATACATGCACAGAAATCGAACGGGTGACTCTGATGGTCCCTCCCGCTTAGTTTCATTTATTCTCTTTTGCCTGAGGCTTGTTAGTATGTCGGCACCTGGGATTGCAGCCGGCCCTGCCTCCCCTTAATTGGGGTCAGCAGAAATGTGGGTGAAGCAGGGACAGGGTGACCATGGGAAGAACGGTCAGACAAATCCAAGGCTGGGTGTAAGTCTTCCTTCTTGACTCTGGAAGCCCAGTAGCATCTAAGATGTCCTAACGCACTAACGGTTTACAGTCTACATTGGCCTTGGGTCAGCACAGTTGAGACAGACTCATTGTTTATCACAAATATATGGACTGGTGATGGAATTGTAGCACAAGCAAGGTCTTTGCTGTTAAAAGCGACAGTGAGTCTGTGACCTTTGTTACATCAGCAGAACCTCCCCTCCCCGGGCCGACATGAGGTCCCTCCCAAAATCTCCCAGCCCAGGGTGGGTACCAGCCTCTCAGACTTGCAGTTGAATTCAGTGGGCACCTACTGAACCATCATGGTCTGTGCCCCCAGAGTGGTGCGGGCTGTTAGAACAGTGTTGGGTTCAGTCTTGGGTCTATTGGAATTGACTGTTTGGGGAATGAGCTTTTAAATCTGTGAAACAGGAAGTGGTTCAGGGTGGACTGCGGGAGCCCTTGGCTGATGGATGGAGTTTGGATCATCAAAGAATGGAGGAGGAGAAGGAAGAGGAAGAGAGGAGATCGAGGGACTGGGGCAGGGAATGAGCAGGAGAGGTGGCACCTCGCAAACTCCAGGATAAATAAGCAAAGATGTGGAGAGAGGACTGAGCATGCAGGCCTGGAGGACATCAGGAGACCAGGCTGCAGTGCATGGCGTTGGCACGTTCTGTGAGCTAAGATCCGGAGCCTACCCTTGAGACCAACAGTCCTATGACCCCAATCCCCCTTTAAGGATGAGTAATGGCTGTGGATGGCCATCCAGTGCAGCTCTGGAGGACAGCAGATACTCAAGGCCACGGAGCTTGTGTACTGGAGCAACCAAGTTCCACCATGTTTCCCAATAGCCCATGCAGCTTCAAGGGCCCGTCCACTGTAGCAGAGCCAACCTGCTCCCTGGGGCTCCATTCTGCTGTTGCTGAAAACCAGCCAGGAGCTCAGCCTTCCTCTTCCCCTTCCCATCATTCACCTCCACATGGTGGATCTCCCCCTCGGTTCAGCATCTGGGGCCCCTCCTGCGTCCCTCCCCCCACCCCGACCACTGGCACTGCCCAGAGCAGATCTGAAGGCCAGGTGTTGTGGAAACAGTCTGCAGAACAGTATCCTCCTGTGGAAACCCAGGGAAAAGGACATGTGAATATCAAGTCCAGAAAAGGGGGGATGTTCTTTGTTCTGGGGAGCTTGAAGCAAATGGGCTGATTTGATACCCTCTCTGGTGCGGGCTTTTCTCAGGGGAGTGATGGGCCATCCACCTGGCAGCTGGGCCTGCACGTGTGTCTAACGCTGCACGAGGGCAGGTGCCTGGGGCTGGGAACAGGGATCCCTGACAGGTCTCTGCCTTCACCATGTGGCAGGACCAGACGAGGTCCCGAAGGACCTAGGAAACAATTAGGCAAGGGCAGGAGTGGGAAGCAGAGCAGCGCAAGAGGGAAACAGAAAGACGAAGGCCTGTGCTGTTCAGAGAGGAAGAGATGTGACAGAGGTGCGTGGGAACAGCGTCCGGGAGCAGACACTCCAGACTGCAAAGAGGACGGGGACATTTGGGGGCTCTATGTCTAAAATGCAGCCAACTCTCTAGTAGACCACTGCTTTTTGGAGGATGTAATAAACCAGGGAGTTTGCAGCCAGTGTAGCCACAGCTGTGCACTCAGGGATATGTGGTGATGGTGCAAGCCCTGCTGTCAGCGGCTGGCAAATGGTCTGAGCTGGGAGAATGGTGGAATTCTGGAATGATCCACCGTTTGCTCAAAACCTCAAAATGCCAAGCAAACCCTACAGTAGCTATTTGTGCCTCTGGCTTTCTAGAAGAAGCTGTGTATAGGTTTAAAATTGTATGCTATTTTACTATTTTATTTTTAAAAGCCAGGCCAGGGAGTTCCTTTCCCATAGACATTGTGAATTCAAATGACATCTCTCCAAACAGTCTCTGTTGAGGACTTAGAAAATGTGCATCAATACCCAGTTTTCGTCGTCCAGAGTGGGTTCCAGGAGGTTGGTCGGCAAGCCCTAGCCTTCCCCTCATGCTGCCAGGGAAGGGGGCGGTTCTGTGTACATCCCCCACAACCAGCGCTCCCCCTAACTGTGGCCATACAGAAGAGGAAATGCAGGTACCTGCCTCCCAAAGGTCCTTCGGCTGAAGAAGCCGGCCTCACCCGCAGCCTCTACCTTGGTTCATGCTCTGTACCTGCCATCTGCCTGCTTTGCATTCCTGATGAACCAGGAGTTATTTGAGGATAGGACTTGGCCTTGGTGCTCCCAGAGCTGTAAGGTTACCAAACTTCTGATTTCCCTGGACTTTGTTGTTGCCCCTGGCATTGCTGAAACCCCAGTGAGTGAGGGAGATGAGAGGGAAGCACACAAGTGGCCCTTTTGGTTGAACAAGTTTCTGCCAGCCCCCTTACCCCTCCAACCATCCACCTCCTGCCCATCGGCCAGCCAGCTCTTAGTCCCAGAAGGGAGGGCACTCTGGGGCCAGGTGGAGGCACAGTGGGATTCCGAGCTGAGCGGATGCTTATTTTTAGGAGCTTGTGGGCACTGCTGCCCATGCTGGGTCTACACGGCGTTCCCCGCAGATCTATCCCTCTGGCAGTGGTCCAGAGCCACCCTTGCGCTAGGAGACCTGGGCTGGCGAGCAGTCAGAGCTTTGGCAGGAAGGGCTTTTCAGCCCAATGCTACTTTAGCCCAGAGAGCATTGTGCCCCAGTCTCCCTTGTGCTGGTCTGCCCCTGTCCATCCCTAGCTCCTGCCTCCCCTTCTCTGGGTTTTTCAGGGCGCAAGTATGTTGACCAGCTGCTCCAGGAGCCAGAGCCAATTCTCAAACTGGCAGAAATGAGAAGCCACAAGATGTGTGTGTGCCGGCACGGGGATCTTAATTGGCAAAGCATGTGCCCATCGCTTTTAACACTGGACTTTTGGAAACTGCTGCCTCTTATCAAGGGACCTCGACACTAGAAATATGAGAGTTTTTTAAAATGTAATATCATTAAAACAGTTTTTAATTGAGTTCAATGATAAGTTTTTAAATCATCAAAGCTCAGGGACGCTTTCGGATGATGCGCCGTTTCCCTTTAGGGCGTTTTCTTGTCCAGCTGAGTCCACTTGGGTATGTGGAAGTCTGTTGCCTTTCTTCTTCTCTGTGGTCGTGTAGCTTCCGTGCTGAGGGTGCCAGCGTGCTCCATTTGTAGTACTGCGTTCCTTTGGCGACCCTACACTCCACCAAGTTCTCATACGCGTTTCTCACTCCCTGCTTTCCTGTTCTAGCCAGAATTGTTGGGAAATCTAATTGTCGGGGAGCTTAAATCCGGGAGTTGGAAGATGATAGAAATTTTCTGCGCTAGCTCTCTCTGTCTGCTTCGAAGCCAAGACAATTTCTCCAGTTTTGAGCGAGAAGCTGTGATGGGGGTCTGGTGTGGGACATTTCCTGTCAGAGTGAACAGTACGGATGATGCTTTCCAGTAATGCGCTATTAGCATGCTGCGTTCTACAGGTTTGAGTTACCCGCTCCATCCTAATCAGGCCCATGGGGCCTGGGTTGGGGTTTCCATGAACCCCATTTTAACGATGGAGAAGTGGATGCTTGGATAGATCTCACCATGGGCAGGTGAGAGGTGATTAGAGGTATCCGAGGCCAGTCGGTTGAGGTTCTCCTGAGAAGTAGGACCGATAGGACAATTTCGTATATCTCCGCCTCTATCCCCATCTCCATCTGCATCCATATTATCTCTATCTCTATCTCTGTCTCTGTCTCTATCTCTATCTCTATCATCTCTAGCTATCTCTATCTCTATCATTATCTATATCAGGCAATTTATTTTAAGGAATTTACTCACTTCATTATGGGGGCTGGCAAGTCCGAAATTCCTAGGGGAGGTTGGCAGGCTAGAAACTCAGGCAGGAGTTTATGCTACAGTCTTGAGGAAGAATTTCTTCTTCTCCTGAAAACCCCAGCGTATGTTCTTAAGGCCTTCAACGGGTTGGATGAGGCCCACCCCCCCACATTATTGAAGATCTCCTGTGCTTAGTCAGCTGATAATAGATGGGAACTGTACACAACACCTTCACAGCCTCGCCTAGATCATTGGTTGAATCACTAGGAACTATGGCGTGGCCAAGTGGACGCATAAAACTGACCATCACAGTGGCCTTCCAGGCTCCCAACAGGACTAGGTGACCTCCCCTTGGGAGCGAGGCTCTGACTGGCGGTTTCAGCCTGATCTGAGGTCTGCTCAAATCGCAGGAAAACCGGGAAATAATTTGCGGACCATTGCAGGTGGGCCAGACTGAAAACAGTGCATGTTGAGCTGTCGGATAATCTGCTGCACCAGGCCTGTCCCGGGCAGGGGCTTATCTCTTTCCCAGAAGTTGGAAATGAGCCGACCTCATCTTGGCATTAAGACAGAGGTGCTCCAGTTCTCGGGTATTTAGCCTCATTTTGAATTGCTTTTTCAAAGGTGAGTGATGGAGATTCAAACTACTCTTTTCTTTCTTTTTCTGGTGCTCATCTCACCCATTTCTCTAAGCCAAGGTCGGTCATGTTTTTAAAAGGGAAATCTGATCTTGTCATTCCCATGTTTGAAACCTCCTCAAAGGGCTGCCTTTGGAAGATGGTTCGGGCTCCACAAATCCCGCCCGCCCGGCCCTGCCTGCCTCCCCACCCCCTCAACCCTCTTTCCTGCATCTCTCACATGCCAGCTCCATTGGCCTCTCCTGGTCTTCAGGGCCTCTGCCCATGTGAGTCTGTCGCTATGCCTCTCCCTGGTTGCTGTCACCCCAACATATGCTCATTGAGAACCCCCTTAACCTGGGAGCCCCTGCTCCCCTAGTGCATGTCCTTGCAATAGTGAGACAGTCTGCTCCTATTCTTTGCAGGGTTTCCACAATTGTAACTCAATAACTAGTAGTTTGGTGAACTGTTTAATGACCCATCTTTCCCATTAGACCAGTGGTTTTCGACCTGGGTGCTCTCAGAATCCCCGATGCACAGACTGTGGTCCACACCAACAGGTCAGAGCCTCTGTGGGTGGGACCCAGGCAGCAGAGGATTTTAAAACTCCTCAGGTGACGCCAATATGCACTCAAAGTTGGGAACCAGCGCTGGCTCAGAGCGGGGCCTTGCTCTCAGCATCCACCCACGTGTGAGCTATAGAGACGTGAAATCCAGGTCCTGCCCAGACCTGCTGGCTCAGAATCTGCCCCTTAACAGGACCCCATGTGGTTTGGGGGGCACATTGTGGTGTGAGGAGGACTCAGCTGACCACTGCAGGAGGCTGGTCCCTGCCATCCTGCTCAGCACTGCTTCTCCAGCACCAGCATAGTAGCTGCTCAATAAATCCTTATTAAGTGAACAGATGAATAATTTTTAAACAATCCCCCAAATTTCTCCCCCCCATCCTGCTCACCCTGTCCCCTAGAACCATATTCACTTCCTCTCAGGCAGAGGCCAGGGAGGTGGTGGTGTAGGGGATGTGTGGGGGTGAGCATACCCTTTTTTTGCAGGATGCAGAGTCTAGAGTCTGTGGTCCTCTTTCCCCTGCCTGATTTCCCACCTCTACGATCTTGTCTGTTCCTAGAGAGTGTCATCCTTGGCCCAGGTAGGGAAGGAGACACTGCCTTTCTCTGGCTGGTGCCTGTCCCGTCCCCCCTTCCCCCACCCCTGTCATGGTTTGGCTTCCCTTGCTGGTAGATTCATAAAGAAAACCCAAACCAGGATGGGGATGGGAGTCAGGTGATGCAGGAGGGAGGGGAGGGAGAAGGAACATTCCAGAGGAAGATGGGAAGGCGGAAATAATCACTTAGACTCGACAGTGAGGTTTTGGAACATATTCGGCTTGAATCATTGCCTTGGAAAATCCCAGATGTGGTTCTCCCAGCAGCATCTTTCACTCGGAGTGGCCACAGCTGTGGGATGGCGAGGGCTTGGCCCCTTAAAGGAACAGTGTCTGTTCTCCCTGTGTTGGGGGTGTGAGCCATTGCAGAGCATTGAAGGGCCTCTCATCTCCCAGCCCCTCCCCGCAGGCTCCATGAGGTCCCCAGAGATGCCCAGAGCCTCAGGTCGCCCCTTGGGACTGCATCACCCAGAGGTAGGTGTGTGGACAGGACACCGGCAGGCAACGGGGTCTCATCTGCCCAGTCCTCCGCTGTCTTTCTTTATTTGTGGCCTTTGTCTCTCTCTCCTTTTCATCTGTCTCAGGCCCTGAGGAAGTATTTTTGGTGCCTCTGCTTCATTTTCTAGAGCTCTTTACAAAGCTCTGGGAAGAAGGGCGAATTCTAGGGTGGACTGGAGTGGCCCTTGCCTTTGGTGGAGAGGGAGCAGAGAGGAGGTGGCAGTGACTGCGGTACAGGCGAGAAAGGTCAAATGCCGTGGGGTAAAGGCTTGCCTCTCAGATTTCAGATTAACAGTGATTGTTTAGAATGAGTATATCCCCAATATTGTATGGGACATACTTACACTAAAGGTTTTTGTTGTCTATCTGGACTGGAAATTTAACTGGGCATGCTGTATTTTTATCTGCTGTATTTGGCAACCCTACGTGGAGTGGAGGTGCGGTGAGGGTGGGGAGGGACGTTGCGATGGTGCCCTGGGGAGGGAGGGGCACTACTGGTAAGCTTTCTGCTGTCCTGCATTTCGGTCCTTATTCCAGGCCTCAGAGCCTTGTTGCTGAAATCCAGGCCTTTGCTGTTTGCCTGCTGAGATGGGCGCCCAAATTGAGCATGTCTGGAGGCTGCTGTAGGTAATAGAGTAAAAGGGTACTTTTACCCTGCCTGCCATTGATACTTTAGAAATGAGCACACAAGGGTGATGGGCTCCCACTACTGACCACCAAGGAAAGGGCCCAGCTCTTGGGTTCTTCGGACTTGAATTGGCCCCGCCTCTGCTGGGCCCCACCTCTCCCTAACTCCCACCCCATTGATGTGGCCGAATGCCTTCAGGAAGGGTAGTGGGTAGTGGGCATGCCATGACTGGAGGGCCCCGTGTGGAATGAAATCTGACCCTGTGCCCCAGGAAGTATTTGTAGGTTTGATTGATTAATTAAACTAAGGATTGAAGCAAGGGGCTGACATGATGGAATTTGCTTTTTCAAAAAAGCGCTCTTTGGAGAGGGGAAGATGGGCTGGAGGCCTGAAGGTGGACATGGATGTCATTGTCAACGTGAGATCCTTTGGCTCATAGTAGATGCTCAGTAAATGTGTGTTGGAGGAATTGGCCCTAAGCACTGGGATGCTAGCTGCTCCCTGGGGTGGGGGTGATGCAGGCCTTGGGGCTTCTTCTGTCCCCTGGGAGATGGGGGTGTGGGTTTTCTACTCTCCCTGGGCCTCTGTGAATTTCGGTTCCTCTTGGGGCAGAATGGGGCCAGGCAGCCTCTGGTGGGGGGCGGGCGAAGGGTCCTTGGGTCAGACACTCTGAGGGGCAGGAGGAGGAAGCCTGGCTCTGCACAGCAAGTTCATGAATATCCAACCTTGGCCATGTTCCCTGCACCCTGATTAACCAGTAGCCTTCACTTGGTGAGAGGCAGAGAGATAAAATGAGATACTGCATTGGAGACTTAGAACTTAATTGAAACTATGTATCACAAATTTAACTCCAGGCTCAATACAACCTGATATAATTATTCTAATACACTTCAGTTTCGGAGTTTCTGTGATGGAAAAGAGAGTGGGGAAGCCCAAAAAGGGATGAAAAAACACCTGCTACGTGATATGTATGAAGGCATCCGGCCTATGAGGAAGACCCTACAACCTCAGGGACAGGCAGACTGGGGAAGGAGGAAGTGTCACAGCCTGTCCTCACCTGGGCTTGATGGAACAAAGTGAAGACTTTGCTTCAGCCAGTTTTACAGCCAGGATCATGATTCGCCTTTTGTTCTGAGGCAAGGGCATGGTCTATTGCTTCCCCTATTCAGGATGTGTATTTGGAAACCACAACGCAGACTTCTTTAGAGAACTCAGAGATGCAGGAGTCTCCGGGATTCCTTAAGAATCTCGGACCTGAGATTCAGATCATCAGTCAGATTCAGATCATCAGTGATCATTCAGATCAACAGATCATCAGTCCAAAGGGTGAGATTGCAGTAATGAGAAACATCCTTTTCAGTGAGTTAATGACAGCTAGGACAGGGCAGGGGCTGTGGAGCCAGCATTACAGTAATTACCTAATAGATTAACTTCCTCACAGCTCTTCTGGCTCCGTTCGTTCTCTCCTTCCTGCCTCTCTGTTTCATAAAAAGTTCTTTCCCCCAGGGCCCCTCCTCATCCGGCAGTCAGTCTCTTATCTGTAATTTACAGGTTTCTCTATCCTTCCTAAGACACGACATTCTATTTCTTAAAAGCTACCCATGCTGCTATAGCCGTGCAGAGCAGCGGGGCCCCCAGACCACTCCTGGAGAGCTAGACCTACATCAGGGATTCTCAGCCCTGGCTGATCCTCTGAGCCTTGGGAGAGCCTAGAATAAATACTGACTGCAGGACTCCATTCTTGCCTGTCGGGTCAGAGTCTTGGGGTGGGTCCTGGAAAGTGTCACTTTGAAAGTGCCATCCAGGTGATTCTGAGGGGTAGGAGGGTTTGGGAGCCAGTGGCAGTCTTCGCCCTTGGTGGGAAACATCATTTACACACAACTTTTGAGATGCAGGAAGCCTTGTCCTCTCAGAAATTCTTAAACTGCTATTGTGCCAGTCAACTGGGGGAAAGATAGGGTAGAGGAGTGGCATAGTGGGGTGTCTACTCATCTGTCCATGCATCTACCCATCTATCTATCATCCATCCACCTGTCCATCCATCCATCCATCAGTCCATCCCTCCATCCAAACATCCTCAGAAGTTCACCTTGGCCACAAGAATATCTTGCATCTGCTGCCAATGTTTGCAGCAGGTACCCCTGGGCAGCAGCAAATGGAATAAATGCAGGTTGGTGGATTAAAGAAATCAACCTACTAGCATATACCCAAAAGAACTGAAAACATGGTCTCAAAGAGATATTGGTACACCTATGTTCATAGGCATTATTCACAATAGTCAAAGGTAGAAACAACCCAAGTATCTATCAACAGATGAATGGATAAACAAAAGGTAGTATATTCACACAATGGAATAGTATTCAGCCATGAAAAGGAGTGAAGTTTTGGCACATGCTACAATGTGGATGAACCTTGAAAACATTATGCTAAGTGAATGAAGCCAGACACAAAGGACAAATATTGTATGACTTCATTTACATGAAATTCCAAAATAGGCAAATCCGTAGAGACAGAAAGTAGATTAGTCATTGCCAGAGCCTGGAGGGAGGGGAGAGAGTTATTGCTTAATGGCTACAGAGTTTCTGTTTGAATTGATGAAAAAGTTTTGGAAACAGATGTTAGTGATGGTTGAACAACAATGTGTATGTACTTATTGTCACTGAACTGTTCATGTAAAAATGGTTAAATGGCAAATTTTCTGTTACTTATATTTTACCACAATAAAAGTATTTCAGAAAAAGAAGAACAGAAGGGACTCTCCTGGTGGTCCAGTGGTAAAGAATCCACCTTCCAATGCAGGCGACATGGGTTTGATCCCTGGTTGGGGAGCTAAGATGCCACATGCCACGGGGCAACTAAGCCCGTGTGCTCTAGAGCCTGCACGCCACAACTAGAGAGCCTGCATGCTGCAACTACTGAGCCCACGTGCTCTGGAGCCCGTGTGCCACAACTAGAGAGCCCGTGCACCACAACTAGAGAGCCCACGTGCCACAAGTAAGACCTGGCGCAGCCAAATAAATAAATAAATTTTAAAAAAAGAGAAAAGAAGAAGCATGTTTGGGAGGCCAGTGAAGGTTTTCCTTGCTCTCTTCAGAAGCCAGTGTGTGGCTAGAGGGTGGGCTGAGAAGCCCCATCGCCCCCTTGGCAGGTCCCCACCCTGTATCTGAGAATCTGTGATTTGGGGACAGTAGAGGGGTTCACCAGCTCAGCTGCTCCCACAGAGCAGGATTTGGGGGCTTGGCTGGTTTGTCCTCAGTGGTGGTTTGCGAGTGGGATGCAGGATCCTGGGTTATGGACCAGTCACTTTCAGAGGGAGGGTTTTTTTTTTTTTTTTGCAGTACACGGGCCTCTCACTGTTGTGGCCTCTCCTGTTGCGGAGCACAGGCTCCGGATGCGCAGGCTCAGCGGCCATGGCTCACGGGCCCAGCCGCTTCACGGCATGTGGGATCCTCCTGGACCGGGGCATGAACCCGTGTCCCCTGCATCGGCAGGCGGACTCTCAACCACTGCGCCACCAGGGAAGCCCCAGAGGGAGGGTTTTTTGATGGGGCAAAGGTGGGAATTCAGCCTGCTTGTCCCCTGCATTGAGTGGACGGGGCTCTTGCATCTGCCCAGGCTTTGATGGGGAGGAATTGCCTGTTTTGAATACGGGGAGTGTGGCAGGGTCAGGCAGCCATGGGCATGGGGAGAAATGTTGAAAAAAAGAGCCCTTAACCCCAGGTTTTGCTGTAGTGGGAGGTAGGGAAGGCCTACAAAAGTTTTATACCATTATAAAGGAATAGGGCATTTGTACTTTGTGTACATACTTATTTGAAATATTAGAATTGGGAGTCCCAGTGCTGTTTCATGGCACTAAGACCAGATGAGGCCCTTGTGCTCCCTGTGTGTTTTGCCCTGTGTTGGGTCCTGGCTCCCGAGGGGCCCAGGTGGTACTGGGAGCATCCAAGCAGCCTTCTGGGGGCTTTTGTGCTATAGGTTTGGTCTGCAAACCATCTCTCTCTCTTTTTAAAAAATATTTATTTAAAAAGTAAATATTTTTATTTTTTAATAAAATAAAAAATGCGCTGGGTCTTAGTTGCGGCACGTGGTATCTTTGGTGCCGCATGCAGCATCTTTGTTGCAGCATGTGGGATCTACTTCCCTGGCCGGGGATTGAACCTGGGCCCCCTGCATTAGGAGTGTGGAGTCTTAGCCGCCGGATGACCAGGGAAGTCCCCAAACCATCTCTTAATAGAGAGTATGGAGGGGAAGGTCAGGCAAGTTCTTATATGTGAATTTCAAATGGATTTTCAAATTCTGAATTTCTTGAATTGGAAGAAAAGAAGCTTTTCTCAATTGACATGACTCAGCCAGCCCTGCCTTGGAGTGAGTCCAGAGCCCAGAGATGAAGTCCCCAGAGAGGACACTGTTGTCATCAACACAGGCGATGGCTTCCTCTGCCAGAGACTTGGGAATCCTTAAAGCAGTGGCCTCGTTTTATAAAGAAGGAAATGGAGGCACAGGCAAGCCAGGTAATTTGCCTAAGAAGAAGCTAAGCACACTGCAGGTAGCTCTTCCACTGCAGGGCAGATACCTGAACCTGTTTGGTAGGCTTCAAGGCACAAGCCATTTACCCCATGGTGATCTGCCAGGCGTCCCGTCTGTAGCAACTCTCTTGATGGTGCTCAGAGATCCATGGAATGGATGAACCATGGACACTGCATCTAAAGGATGGCAAGTAAGGCTTCTGCCACTGGGCTCAAGAGCAGCCCAAGGTCCCCATCCACAGGCAGCTCAGCATCTTGGCTGGGGTGGCCTGGAAGCCCTGTACAGCTCCACCTATGTTGGTGGAGTCCATCCATCCTAAGGAGAGATGCCCCCATGGCGTGGTGATTTTCAAGCAACATCGTGGTTGAAAGCGTGAAATGGAAGGTATGGGGTTTCAGGGTTTGGCTTTAGGATCTGGTGTAAACCTCAGCATTTCTCCTCTTTAAGGGTCCAAGGTGCATAGCACATGGATGGATGGGGGACTGGGGCCCACAATGATCCTTCCTGGTTCTCCGGCACACAGCTGAGAGTCCCATTGGAGTGCCGGGCAGTGCAGTGGAGGAAGGAGCTACTGGGGAAGACTGTCTGGCTGCTTCTTTTAGTGGACAAGTAGGTGATCCCAGACTCAGCATGCAAGGCTCAAATAGGGACTCTGACAGCCTTGTCAAATACCTTTGTTCAAAATGTTTATAATTGGTTGAACAACAAATGAGAGCTGATTAACAAGTGGATACAACATGGAGGGAGGTTTCTAGAGATGGGCTCTGTCGTCACGCTCTTCCTGCTCTTCATGGTGGTTGATGACTCAGACGGGACAGGTGGCAGAGTTATTAAACTTGAGGATGACGCGAAGCTGAGAGCAATGGTGAGTGCATTTTGTAGACAGACTCAGAATTTAAATATATCTCAGCAGTTAGAATGATAGGATGAATCTAGCAAGATACAATTTAGTAGGAATAAATTGAAAGCACTTTATTTGGGTCCAAATAGCCAAACTTTCCAAGCCTGTGATGGGTGAGACAGGGCTAGGTGGTGGCAAATATAATACTAAGTAAGCCACAGTGTGAGCCAACAGTGTGATAGGGTGGCATCAGAAATCCATAGGGGGTGGGACTTCCCTGGTGGTCCAGTGGTTAAGAATCCATCTTGCAATGCAAGGGATGCCGGTTCTATCCCTGGTCAGGGAACTAAGGTCCCACAACTAGAGAGAAGCCCGCATGCCACAACAAAGAGCCCGCGCGCCGAAACGAAAGATCCTGCATGCCGCAACTGACCCAATGCAGCCAAAAAATAAATAAATATTTAAAAAAATCCATAGGTGGTTTAAGTTGCATTAAAAGAAGTATTATTTCCAGCAGAAAGGAGGAGACCCTGCTCTATCCTTTCTCAGAGCACTGCTGGGGTGCTGTCTTCAGATCTCTATGCCTCATTTTAAAAAGGACTTTGAAGAGCCGAGTAAGCTTCCAAAATGAATTCCACAGACAAAAAAGTGATGTGCTAAACTTACTCTTTGCTACTTAAAAATATTTATTATTATTATAGTAAATATTTTCTCTTTGTAAAAAATAAAGCACAGCTAAGTGTAATGATGGGAACAAAAATTAGCCATAACCTTAATCTTCCCACCCAGAGGTAACTACTTTAATATTTTGGTTTATTTCTTACTAGTCTTTCAAAATATGCATTTAAAAATGAGATTAGGATGACATTTATATATAGTCTCTGTCTTGTTTTCATTCAAAATTATATGGTGAGCGTCATTCCACGTTTTAAAGCATCCACCAAAACCACAGTCTTTAGTGATTGCTGTCTAGTCTGTTGCATGGATGTCCCAAAAATTCGTAATTTGTTTCTTCCTTCCTTGCCTGTTGGCGGATTGGGTTGTTTCCAGTTTTTTTCCATGTTATAAATAATCCTGTGATTAACTTCCTTGTGTATAAATCTTGGTCTGTGCCTGTGATTATTTCTGTGAGATCAATTCCTAGAAGCAGAATTTTGGGTTCAAAGAACACAAACATTTGTAAGGCTCCTGAAACATTTTGCTAAGGGGTCCCCAGGAAGTTTGTTCCCTCATTAACACGTGCCCATCAGCTGTTGCGGGTGCCAGCGCGCAAGCTCGCCAACACGGCTGTTATCCTCAAAAGCGATCTTCCCCAATTCAGTAGGTGGAAATGTTATCGCGCCCGGCTTTCATTTGCGTTTCCTTGGTTGTCGTGAGAGGCTGAATTACCCTTTGGTCGTCCTGCCTCCTGTTTGGTGATGCCTGGTGGAGCGCACACCTTCCTCCCAGCATGGTGAACATGTCTTGGGGTTTCCTGAGAGTGGGGACTATGTCTCCTTCATCTGGCCCTAAGTTCATGGAGAAGGATGGCTGGATGAAAGAGAGAGTCAGGTTGGGGCCACCCAGCCAGGAACCAGAAGGGTTTGGACTGCACACGTGCAGGTGTGGGTCAGAATGAGAGCAGGAGCCAGCCTGCCTGGAGTAAATGCTGGTCATCACCCCTTACCTGGGTGACCTTGGGCAAGTTACCTCAAGGAAACCCTGGGTCCCCCATCTGCACTGGGGCCAAGCGTCATGCTGGTGGGGGCACAGAGACACGTGGAGTGTTAAGCGGGTGCTAGGCACAGGGTTAGTTCTCATTTAACCTTAGATGATTTTCTTTTGAGTATTGTTATTCCAATTTCCTTCCTCTATATGAGGAATTCTTCCGTGAACCATGACAGAACTCACTTCCTCAATTCTGTTCTCTGTTTCGCCCAACAAATATTTATTAGGTGCCTACTCTGTGACGGAGAGCATTGCACCGGACAAGCAGATAGAGAAAAGACACGCTCTGTGACCTAAATTCCAGGCCAGCAGGGGATTCAGACAGGCAGTTGAAGAACATATTGGTTTAATTCCAAAGAAGAAAAGTGCCAAAACAGAGCACACTTTGCAAAAGAGGACATATTCGATTCCTATTTTATGTGGAAAGAAAATTAATCACACTAGTAATTAAATCCATACCAATGTAAACAGCGTGACACTCCCTTTCCCATTTCATATTAACAGAGGCCTAAAAAAAATGTGAACATGCAGTGTTGGCAAGGTTGTGGTGAAACAGGTACTTCTTTAAATTGTGCCATGAAATCGTGTCCTCTGTAGGTCAAAGACATAAATATGCTGAGAAGTGGCCGTCTTCATTTTCAAATGAACAAGAGAGCTGACAGCAGCGGAATCCTGCCCTTTCCTTGCCTACAGAAGCATGGCCCTTTATTTCCTGCCTCATGGGCCGCAGTTTCTGATGGGGACAGTCTCAGCTCAACAGATGAGTCAGCCTTTGGCCTGTTCACCCTCTTCCTTCTCACTGAACATTTCTTGGAGAAGACCCGTTGACTACGTTCCCACATTCCAGAGCATCTTTCTATCATGGTGGTTTCTGTGGGCTATTGATCCCATTGGCTTGTTTTCTGAGATCCACTTCATTTCATATGTTCCTAAAGGGAACTTCAGGACAAGCGAGGTCCTCCTCGCTCCCCTTCATCACCTCCCTATGCTGCTCCCGCGGAGGCAGTGGGCGTGTGCTGGTTGGTATAGGGCCTCATCTTCAGGTCCTAATCTGAGCTGTGATTTCGCCAGGCAGGTGAGGAGGCTGGCATCCAGCAGAGCCATGCTCTGAAGAGGGGAAAATATGTAGTTCTACTGAGTGCTTGCTGCTGGAATACTGGGGTGGAGACAAGCCCCTTGGCTGGGCCAGTTCACCCACTGATCACGTCACCTGGTCCCTGATCCTTTTATCCAGTGTCTGGGAGGAGAAGAGTTGTGAATGGAAGGCAGTAGAGTTCTGGCCCTTCCCCGGCTCCACTCTCTCCAGCCACCTTGGACTTTATCCAGCGCCCCCAGACACCAAAGTGGCTGCAACAGCCGGGCAGTGCTTCGTGCTGGATGCGTATTTTCAGAAGCTGCGGGGGACGTCATGTGTATAAAATTAGCATTGCCTTGTTGGCCCCTTACAGACTAATTCAGAGTGAAATGTTTTAGCAATGGTGGGCTGATTCTATCAGGAGAACAAGAACTAATTAAATTCCCTCTGACCATCAAGCAGTAAATTATTTATATCCAGACAGATGCAATCTAATCTCCAGCATCCAGCTCAACCCAACACTCATCCTACTTGATTTTTCAAGGGGAGAGAAAGAAAACAGAAAAGACTCAAGTACTCGAGAGAGGAGACAGACATTAGAGAGACCTGTGGAACTCTGGCCTGAGAGGTGCTTGGCCTCCTCTGCCGATGGGGAAACTGAGGACGCAGGTGAGGGCTCAGGGCTTCTCATCTTGGTTCCCAGGAGCCGTGGCCTCCATGCCGTTCCTTACACATGGAAATTAAAAAAAAAAAAAAGGGAATTGACAAACTATTCTTTAACATGATCTCAACTGTTTGCAGGGAGAATTAATTTCACTAATGAATTTGCTAATGTGTGTCACAAAGACTTATTGATCTGCCCCTTGCTGGCCTTTGGTGGCCACTGAATGGCTGCCAGCTTGCATTCTGGGTAGAGTGATTAGCTTGGCTTCACGTGGTGGGATGTGCTGCCCACCGCGCGTCTCCTCTGTCCTCACTCATGATGGGAGCGTGTCTAGGAGACAACTTGGATTTCGTGGAACCAGTGCGTGGGAAACCCAGCGCCACCGCATCCCCATACCAGGAGACAACATCTTTGCACCAGTGCTGCTGGGTGCAGGTGGGGATGGGTGACTGGGCCCATCCTGGGCCTGAGTCCCCAAGCCTGTGCCCCTCCCTGGTGAGGAGATGGGGGCTGCCCCTGGGGTGCTGGTTGCTGGTCTGTGACGCCAGCCAGGACGTGGAGAAAACTCCTTTTGCAGTGCCTGAGTCAGTTGAGTTCAAGGTTATTTGCTTCCTGACCAGCTGGACTGTGCTGGCCCGTGCTGGACCCCAGGCTGTGCAGCGCTGAGCACTGTCACACACACACAGCACTTTTCAGCTTTGGTGGTGACCCTATTTGGGTGAAAAGGTGCTGACACAGTGGGCTCGTGGGCCTGGGGCCTCTGTAGCTGTCTCAGGACGCCTGGGTGGACCCTGTCTGTTTTCATGTGAATCAGCAGTGGCTGGCCCTGGTCTGCTCACCTTTGGGGTTGTCTGAGGCAGAGGAAAGCCTGGGGTTTTGGGAGACAAGGGGAAGGCTCATTCCTGGGAGCCAAGTGCCTGGCCAACTTGGCTTTGGTGAAGCCAGGCTCTCCTCCCAGCAGCTCCTTGGGTGACCCCACCACTGCCGCCCTGACACTTTTGGGCCCCTGAGCACGGTGGTGAACACAAGGCCCAAGTAGGTACGTGGAAAATGACCAAAAGGCCCTTTTCAGAGTAGTCACCTTAGGGGGTTCTAAACTTAGGCCCCAAACCCCTAAAGCACTTTGAGACACCTCTTTGGGAATTATAGTCATGGTCCAAGGTATATTTAATTATGGGAACATGACCCTTTGAGGGTGGAGCTGATTTGGGGAACAGCCAAGAGCCACCTGGGTCTGTCTGGTGGGGGCCTTGGTGCATAAGAGTCGGTGTCGGTCCAAGTCTTAGCTTCACCTTGGTCAAATATGTAGCCTAGGGCCAGTTACTTAATCCCAACTAGCCTCAGTTTCTCCATCTGTGAAATGGGATCAGTCATCCTCCATTGTAGGGCAGTTGGGTGGAGAAAATGAGCTGATGCAGTAAAGCCCTCAGCATAGTTCTAAGCTCAGTAAAGACCCCACTGTAGTCACTAAGCTGGCAATGCCATTGTGGATGGGAAAGACGGGGAGGCGTCACAATTTAAGACAACTGAGCAGCTTTTGTGCCAGGAGTGGCTGGCCCCGGCGGGGCTGATGTTGCTGTGGGCAGAACTGGCTGGCATCTTAGATTTGGAGATTGGTGTTAAAGCATGAGCCACCATGTGTTATGGTCACTTGATGTCCCTGGACACAGCAGGGGCCAGGTGGGTGGTCAGTAGTCGCTCATTAGCTGCCTGCTGTCCCTTGTAAACACAGTGATGTCCTCACAGTATTCTGGCCATGTCCTGGGGCTACAGTGGGAAGAAAGTGGCTTTGCTCTCCAAGCGTTCCACCAGAGGAGAGGGAGGGTGCTTCAGTCTTTGCGGGGTGGAGAATAAAGCATGAATACTCCACATGTGTTCACTGCTCTGTAGTTTACAAAGTACCGCTGTGTATATTATTTCATCTAATCCTCGCAAGAGCTGGGCAAGCCTTTCTCAGCCTCTTGGGTCTTCTTCAGCATCTCCCGTTCTTTGCTTAGGCTTAGAGACTCTCCAGTGATCCTTTCAGCCCAAGTCTCTTCTTCATTGGTCTCCTGGGGCTGGGATGGGGACTGATGGTGAGGGCACAGTCACCAGGAGCCTGATGTTCAAGGAATTGCTGAAGATGCAGCAGGGGGCCACTCCATCCATTCACTCATCACCTAACCATCCATTCATCTACCCTCCGTCCGTCCATCCATCCATCCGTCCATCCACCCACTATCTACCCCCCCATCCATATCTATCCCTCAATCATCTATCCATCCATTCATCCACCATCTACTCACCCACTCATCCACCATCCATATGTCATCCATCCATCCATCCATACTTCATCCACCATCCATCCATCCATCCATCCATCCATCCACCGTTCACCATCTACCCACCCATGCACCCATCCCTTCATTCATCCATTCTACAAATAATTACTAGGCATCTAATACATGCTGGATAGTATCTTAAGTATCAGAGTATCAGCAGTGAAAAAAACAAAGCACACAAAACTCCCTGTCCTCAAAGAGGTCACTTCCAGTAAGAACACAAACAATATGCTAGAGAGTAGAGGTCATCTGAGCTCCTGCCCATTTGAGACTTCGGGCAAACTGTTGGCTCCCAGGCCTGAGACCAGCCTTGCTGGTTCTCCTTGGGGTCTCATGGTAAGAGGCCCCAGCGTAGTCCAGCTGCTCTGCACAAGCCCCCTGCCCCCCGTAAATGCCTACTGAGTGGGGGCTGGTTGCATTTAAAGCTAATGCCCGTGTAGAGCCTGATTCAGCCTCTCAGGCTCAGTGGTCCTGCTCCATGATGCTGGCCCTCTGCACCCCTTCCCACCCACTGTATCCCCCCAGCTCACCCTGCTCTCTGTCGGCCCTTTGCCACTGCCTTTCTGTGTGGGGCCCAGCCCCAGCCTATGCACCCCCTCTTGTACTGCCCTCTCCCCCCTGCTCCCAGCGGGCCCACGCAGCCTCCGCACAGGGGGCCTGTGGGAATATGTGGTTAACTGGATGACTAACCCAGTCCCCACAAGGCAGCGTGAAATGGCTGCTCCAGTAAATTTCCAAATGTGTCCGGAGCTGATGACTTCGTTTTCCTCCCAAGCAATGAACGGGCTGAGCAGGGAGGCCCGGCACTGTTCAATCGGCTGAATCAACCTTCTAGACACGTTCCCACTGCAGCGTCTCAGCTCAGGTGCAAGCAGGCAGAGGGTTGGGGGGCAGGGCCTGATGAGATTCCTCTTAGGAAGAGTCTACCCCCCTGCAGCCCCGGTCCCCCACCCCGACCCTTCAACTGCTCCGTCCTGTGTCCACCCTCCCGACCTTCCAGAGTGTTCCCTCCTCCGGTCAACCCCAGGCAGCTGAATGATGGGTCTTTTTTTTTTTCTTTTACGCGGGACCTCTCACTGTTGTGGCCTCTCCCGTTGCGGGGCACAGGCTCCGGACACGCAGGCTCAGCGGCCATGGCTCACGGGCCCAGCCGCTCCGCGGCATGTGGGATCTTCCCAGGCCGGGGCACGAACCCACATGCCCTGCATCGGCAGGCGGACTCCCAACCACTGCGCCACCAGGGAAGCCCTGAGTGATGGGTCTTTAATGGGTTCTTGTGCGCAGGCTGGTAGTCCTCTTCCCTGAATCTGATCATCTGCCTGCTTCTGTTACTAGGGCCCCTCTGGGTGTGCGTTGCCTCGGGGAATGTCCCTGAGCAGCACACTCTCCACCTCCTCCCCACAAGAGCTGAAAACACAAATCACACCCCCTTATTGCATTCGAGCTTCTCAAGTACAGGACCTCTGGTCATCTGATGTGGCACCGTCCCTCCTTCCCGGATTTCCTCTGCTCAGCAAATATCTGTTTCAGGCTGGGTTTTCTTCTTCTTCTCTCTTAGATGAGTGTTTACAATTTTCCCTCAAGCTGAATCTCAGTGTATTTGGGAACCGCTTACCTTCCCTCCTCCCTTCTCAGTGTATTTGGGAACCGCTTACCTTCCCTCCCGGTCATTTCTGCCACCTCCCCATCCCCCCCCCGACACAAACTGCAGCGCCCGCCTGCCCGTCTCCCTGACACATCTTGCTCCTGACCTGCCTGCTGTCTTCCAGATCATTAGCTTGGATATTAAACAAGATTGGGTCCTTGCAATGGCCCGGGGGAACTCCCCTGAGACGCCCCCTCCTGCCCCACATGCTGGCCTCTGCCTTGGTCTTTGTTTATGGTTTACAAACCTCCCTTTGGCCTTGTGACTATGTTTATACTGGAGCCAACCTCGTTCAGTTTCGCAAAGACAGTTTCTTCAGACTCCTTTGAAAATGCTTCACCGATGGCCACTCATCTGGGGGTGTGTGTGTGACAGTGTGCTGGCGGCCAGCAGCTGAGACTCATCCCAGTGGTGTCTCGGCTCCCATAGGCCCTCAGGTGCTGTCCCTTAAGGAATGTCAGGAGGCCATGTGTGGCCGGACTCCTGTCTTCTCGGTGTTTGGAGGGTGGTCCCATTCAGCATTCCCTTAGGGGAGAGGAGAACAGACCACACAGTGGCTAAGAGCTTGGGCACCAGGGCCACACTGCCTGGGTTTGAACACCAGACCCATGGCTCACTCTCCGGTCCCAGTTTCCTAGGTGGGTTCTCCAAGGATGATGGAGACAGTCATGGAAAACCTCAGTTCTGGGCTTGGCGCAAAGTGAGCCCTCAATGCACAGCAGCCCCTGAGGACAGAAGGCCTTGGTTCCCTCCCCTTTACCATCCAGCTGCTCTGGTAGATTCTGTGCCTGCAGAAGGAAATGAATTTCCTAGGGAACTGCCACCTCAAGGCATTTATTTATGTGCTACATGCTTTTCAAATATTTTCCTATTTTGCCTTTTGTCAGTAAATATTTTGCCAGTCTTTTCTTTCTAGTTCATTTTTTTTTCGTGCTTACAAAGATGTTAAATAAGCATGCGTTTTTTAAAGTAGCCATTAATTTCATATCATCCCTAATTTGTATACTTAATTTCCTCTTTCCACCCGCTCTGGATGTGTTTACAACTCCTACTTCTGTCACTCATTTTTGTTAAACTTATCTTGTGCTGCCCTTGCATTTTCCCTCAGCCCTTACGTTGGGCAGCCCATGCTGTGCTCTCTCCCACCAACTTCACGTCCACCCTGGTCTTGCCCCCCTGCCTGGGCCCTGAGAGCAGTGCTCTGTGATGCCAAGTGGGGTGGCTCCTCCCTCCTCCCTGCAGCGAATGGAATTACTATCTGTTGTGCTTTGTGTGATGATGTCCCTCCTGTGTTCATCTCTTTGGGTTCTAAACTGGGGCCCCGCACAGGGTGAGTGCTCCGATGGTGTTCGGGGCAATGGCGGGGAGTAAGCAGGGATCAGAACATCCGTACCAATCTCAGTCTGGCCATAAACAGGTGTGAGACCTTGGACAAACCACTTGCCCTACTCTGGTCCTTGCTTTCCCCTTCTGTAAAACAGCGTGGTTGTGAATGGTCTTAAGAATCCTTTCCTGTTCTGAAATTTTATGATTTTCTATTCCTTCAACTCTGTGGGCATTTATTTTTCTTCCTAATGGGGCCTGTTTCTACTGTATGATGTTGGGTTTTGGTGGCATTGTGGTAACTGGAGGACTGGATGATACAATTGTTGTCACTTTCATCATCATCATCTCCACCACCATCTCCAGCATCACAATCATTATTACCACCACTAGCTCCTGAGTGCTTACCACAGGCCAGGCATTATGCTGGGTGTTTATTTCTATTATCCCATGTAATTTTTACAACAGTCCTGTGGGGGTATGGGTGTTTTTCTCCATTTTAGAGATGAAACCACTGAGGCACAGAAAAGTTCAATTATTTGCCTTGAGTCCCACAGCTACTAGTGGTAGATCTGGATTCATACCCAAACCTGTGCTCTAACAGGCTCATGGGCTCTCTCTGTTCCACACAGGCTGGTGTCCTTTGCTTTTTGTGATCAGCACTTAGGGGCACAGGCTTTGGGTTCATGAGTTCTGAATGATGTGACTTGGGGAAGTCCTTGACTGCTCCGAGCCCTGGTTTCCTCACTGTGAAAGGGGGAGAGCAAAACCCACCTCATGGAGTTGACTGAGGATGAGAGAAACTGATGTCCGTTGGGCATCTAGCACTGTGCCTGGCATAGAATAAATGCTCAAACGCGAGTTTTACAATTATCATCATAAAAATTTTTACCACTTCATGATGTTTTCCACATTTACTGATGACCTTTGATGTGTCAGACACTTGTGTTAAGTGCTAGACGTCCAGAGCTGCAGAGGAGTCTGACTCTGAGGAACCCAGTCCAATGGGGCAGACACACTGTCAACAAATACATCACAAGAGGGTCAGGCTCCCAGAGGGGTGTACGAAGCACCTACAATAAAGGACCAGCTGTGCCTGGCAGTGTTGAGGGTGAGGGGGGTAGAGAAAATTCACAGCCTTAAAAACTCAGTAAATGAGAGAGAATTAGAAATAAATGAATTAAGTATATGACTCGGAAAATGGACAAAAGAATGATAAACTGAAGGAAAGCAGAAAGAAGGCATTAGTGATGTTAATAGATAATGAATAGGAGTCACAAAATGGAAAATGGGCCTGATAAATAAAAAGCTGGTTTTTAAAGCAGTGAATAGCTGAACTACTAGCTAGCGCAGGCACGGTTAAGGGGAAGAAGGCATAAGAAATACAACATAAGAAATAAGAGAGAAATATAATTTACCCAAACTGACCAATTGCATGGAAGATAGAAAGTTTTTAAGCTACTCCCACACAAAGGAGGAAGTCTGGACGGTTCCATGGGGGAATTTAAACCAAACCTTTAAAGAGCAGGTACTTCCAATGCTTATCAAACTGTACAACAGCAAACAAAAAGAAGAAAAACATCCACATAATTTTCTTTTTATTTATTTATTTGGTTGCACTGGGTCTTAGTTGCAGCAGGCGGGCTCCTTAGTTGTGGCATGTGAACTCTTAGTTGCAGCATGCATGTGGGATCTAGTTCCCTGACCAGGGATTGAACCTGGGCACCCTGCATTGGAAGCATGGAGTCTTATCCACTGTGCCACCAGGGAAGTCCCCACATAATTTTCTTAAATAGAGGATAACAATGTTTCTTAATCCGACAAAGACTGTACAAAAATAAAACTATAGGCCATTCTTACTTATGAATATTGATGCAAAATTTTAAATATTAGAAAGTAGGATTCAAGCATTACGTTAACAAGCATTACGTTAAAATAATAATACCCTATGTCCATTTGGAGTTTATTCCAGGAGTGCAAGAATGGTTCAATATTAAGAAATCTATTTATATAATCCATTATATTAATCAATATAAAAAGAATTATCACATGATTATCTTTTTTGATACTGAAAAGACATTTGAGAAAAGTCAATATCCGTTCTTGATAAACACTCAATAAAAATAGGTATTGATAGATACTTCCTTAACATGACCATATGTAGTCATGTCCAAAATCCATTCTTTTTCTTAATGTGGAAACACTAACATAAGAACAAAGCAAGGATGCCTGTTATCACTAACTACTATTTCATATGGTAGCAGAAGCATCAGCCAATGCAATCAGACAAGAGAAATAAATGAGAAGAGTGAATATTAGAAAGTAGGGAATAAAAATATTACTCTTTTGTAGATGATACAATTGTATACTAGGAAAATCTTAGAGAATCAATGAAAAACTACTACAGTCAACAACAAGATAATCATCATTAGCATCATCTAAGGGCTTATTAGAATTACAGATGTCTGAGTCCCACCCTAGACCTGCTGAATTTCAGCATCTGCATTTTAACAAGATTTTGGGTGCTTCGTATGGACATTAAACTTCCCATCTTATTCAGCAGAAATCTAAGGCTGGAGGAAAACGGAGCTGCCCTGCTCATGTTGGTATCAGTTTCTCAAAAAGTCACCCTTCCCAACTGCCCTCAGGTAGTGCATATTCCAAACAGCCACTCAGGGAGGATCAGCATATACAAAGGTGTGTTGGAAAACTCTAGAACAGTGCTGTCCAATATGGTAGCCACGAGCTGCATGTGACTATTTAAATAAAACTAAGTATTCAGTTGCTCAGCTGCGCTAGCCACATTTCAAGTACTCAGTAGCCACATATGGCCAGCAGCTACCATATTGGAGGGCACAGGTGTAGAATATTCTCATCATCCCAGAAAGTTCTAATGGGCAGCACTGATCTGGACTATATCAGGTGCTAGATTTTGAGAACTTTCGAATTGCGAAGTCATGTTCTCAATGCTCTGGATTCTGAGCTCCATTTGCTTCCTTTTATGTCAACAGAGCATTATCCACCTATCCATCTGTGGGTCTGGTCCATCCATCCATCCATCCATCCATCCATCCATCCATCCATCCATCCGTCCATCCATCCACTTAAATCATTCAGTCATTCCACAGATGGTATTGGCATATAGTGCTATTTCAATAAGTATGAAGTCCTCAGCCCAAAGCTGGGTGCTGGACACGTATGTGCCATGCTTCCCTGCCATGAGCATGTGGACTTGCATTTGGAACTTTCTCCCCCGATCTCTGGGACCCTGTTTTACTCTATTAGTTTAGCTTTACTTGCATCGTATCCACTCAGTTCCATCAATCCTCCCTTCCCCACTGGTTCATGAGCTGGCTCCTATGGAAGAGATCTGGCTCCATGAAGTCACCCCTTTTATGAGAGTTTGTCCTACTGTTCAAGCATTCATGGGGATGCTTCTGGGTGTGGGGGGTGCCTTCTGACCCTCTTGTTTTCCTGGTTCCAGACCCCTTCATTCCAAGCACCCTGTGCCTGACCTCTCATACACATGGGGTATTTAGCTTCCTAAGCCTAACTAGGCCCTGGCTGGGGGGAGGCCTGTCTCTGACCTGTTGTTCTGGTGTAGACTTTTCCTAGTGTAGACCCCAGAAGAGAGAAAGAAGAAGGATTTGAGGAGGGGATACAGGAGTGCTCTCAGTGGGTGCCCAGCAGGGACAGTCCATGTGCCTTTGTTGTGCCCTTGGAGGCTGCTTTCCCACAGTTTTGGGTTTTTTTGGTGTGTGTTCTTCCCAGAACACTGGGACTTTTTAGGTAAACTGCTTCATCTGTCATGTCTCTGAGCCTGGAAAATTCTTACTTTTTATGATGATTCAACTCTTCTTATTTTAAAGTTAGCTCTGCCAGGCAGAGGCTTGTGCCCACAGCTGTGGGGACTTCTCAGCTGTGATATTGGGCCACATGGTGAAGGAATATTCATGTTGTCCCCTCTCCCTTCCTCTCCCTCCTGAGGGACAGGGATGTGGAATGCGAGCAGGAATCTGCTTTCTGTTTCCTTTCTCTGTTTCATCCTCCCCTGGGGGCTCCTGTCCCTCAGCAGCACAGGAAAGCCTCAGGCCTGCTCTGCCGAGCCCCCCTCATCTCCCTGGGGTGTCCTCCAAAGCCTCCTTCTGGGCTGGAGGCAGGAGTCACTGCCCCGTCTCAACACAGACACAAACCATTGCCCTGATCTCCTTAAAGAGTCTTCTGGTTACTCTAACACTGGTGTCAGATAGATCATTCTCGAGTCTTCACAGAAACCTGAGCTCTGCCTGCCTCAGAGCTGCAGTTGCCTGTAACTTCTGTTGAGCTGCATCCCTGCCTGTCTCCAGTGGAAAAGGGGGAAACTATCTGCTCATTCCCAGGGCTGTCTGGGGCTCCCCCTGCCCTGGAGGAGTGGGTGACAGCCAGCTCGACAGCTGTGCTTCTTCATCGCAGGCTCCCACCTGGAGGCTGAGCCCCGTCTACCTCCATGTCGTTCCACAGCCTCCCTTAGGACTTTTAAAATAAGACAAGCTCCTGCGTGGTAGAGCCCAGAGATCCTGGTGAAAACCCGAGGCTTTGTTTTTTCTTGCTCACCAGCAGCCTTTCCTTAGCCTTCGTGGAAAGCAGGCAAAGGCTGGCTGGGTTAAAATTGGCGTCAGTTCTGATCTGGGGACAAGGGACCTCGGGCAGTGCATCTCCCCATCCTGAGCCTCAGTTTTTCCATCTGCAAAACAGCGATAATAATCATACCACCTCACGGCTTGGAGGAAAGAAAGAAACGAGATCATGCAAACAGAGTGCTCCTACAGTCAACCACATCGGTTCCTGCAATAATGATTGTCCCCAGTGGGCTAATGAGGGCTCTTGCTAGTTCACAGGGTTTTTATGAGGATAAAATGAAATGCAACAAGGAAGCATTTCTATATTCATTTCACAAATATTTATTGAGCACCTACTGCGTGCCACGCCCTGACATAGGCACTGGGACTGAAGAGATGCCCAAAGATGTATAAAAGCTGCAGATGTGAACAGGCTACATTCTCAGGTTTAGAGAAGTCCTGTGGAGGAAAAATGCCATGCCAAAGAAGCTGCGTGTCCCCTACTTCACAGAGGAGAATGGAGGCCCAGGGAGCTGAAGCCTGGGGATGGGGGGCAGATCCAAGCAGACCCCTTCTCCAGGAGCTGGTGCTGTTTAACAAGCACGTTTCTGTTGGATTGGTCTGTACCACCATCCCAGGTACACCTGTGGCTCTGGGGGTGGTGACAGAGCCATGTCACAGGGCTGTGCTGGCCCTTCAGAGAGGGAAGGGAACCGCTGCCTCCCCCCACCCCTGGCAAGATGCCTGCTTGGACTTTTGAGCTCCGAGAATCTCAAATGCAAGCTGGTCCTTCTTTTCTGGGAGAGTGTGGGAGAGAGAGAGGGGAGCAGTGGGTGAGGGTGGGGGCTAAGTGTGTCTCTGGGAGTGGGCATCCTCAGACCCAGGACCCAGCACTATGGCTGCATCTAGGACGGCCTCTGGAACGACACCTGCTCTGAGCCAGGCTGGATCTTCTGGGGTCGATTCCTGGGGCCCGCCCAGAGCTGGGAGCACCCTGTGCACCCATTCCTTTATGGCAGGGGTGGCCCACTCTACCATGCGGGTAGTGGCCGCCAGCCCTGTGCGACACTCTGCCTGGGAATTTGATTTTTCCCTAAGGAATTTCCTGACTAGCTCCAGGCCGTTCAGACCACAGTGAGTGAGGAGGGAAGCTGGTTTTCCTCCAGGGTTGTGGGGAGGCAGCCACCCCATGGCAAAGGGGGCATTCACCCCCTGAATGAATTATCGGCCAAGGGGAGTGTGGGAAAAGATCAGGGTCCTTCGCCACAGGTCAGGGGACGTGGAGTGCTTGGAATCTGCACACATGAGCGTGTTTGGGTGCAGCCGGACACTCAGGCCTGTTCTAGGGGGAGCACCGTGGTGGAGCACCCCCACCCCCCACTATTCCCTGAACCTCCCTGGAGCCTCCTGTCCCATCTCTCCTTTGCCTTTCTCTGTTGGCCTCATGTGTGCTGTCGGTGCTGGACAAGCAGCTGCTCGACTGGAATAAAAAGACGTCTCTCTCTTTTTCACTGAGCGGAGGTTCTCTGAAAATGCAGCATGCGCATTTCCTGCCTGTGCTCCAGATTTGTTTTGGCAAGTGGACCCCCATTCTGAGGAGAGAGTGGGTGAGAGAGCTTGTCTGGGGACTTGCTCCTGGGGTCCCATGCCTGGTTCTCCCCTGCCCTCCTCCTGCAGGCAGCAGATTTTTAATAGAAAAGGGAAAACGAGTGATGTGGGCCCTCCAGATTCTGTGACCTCTGAGCCACTGGGCAGCGGGAATGCTCCTTTTCCTGTTCTGTCATCATTCTGTGCTGTTCTCCATCGTGGCAATGGTTTGCCTGTGAGGGTCTCCCTGGTGGGAGGGCAGTGCCCAACATCCAGCTTCCATTTTCAGCTCTGAGCGGGATGCCTGCCACGTACTGAACCTTAACTATGAGGACAGGATGGCTGGGAGCGCCAGCAGGGAAGTAAGGGATGCCTGGCTCTTCGTGCACCTACTCGGACAAGCCATCAGTCATCCCTCTTTAGAAAGCTTGCTCTTTGGGTGCTGGGTATCGAGGGCTTGGAGCAGAGATTGGATGAGCTCAGGTTGCAGACAGGACCACACTGGCAGTTGTGAGACCTTGGTGACAACATTTCACCTGATGGAGCCTGTTTGTCCAGCCTTGTGGCTGAGAGGGGGAGACTCTGTGAAAGACCCAGTAGGTCCTCCATAAACGTGCCTTTCCAGGGCTGAATCCCTCTGTTTTGACAGGAAAGAAGCCTGGGGTTTGGGCTTTTCCCTGCCATACTTAGAATTGTCCATGAAGGATTCACACACTCATGGCTCAGCAGTGGCGACAGGTGGGAATTTAGATCCGGGGAGATGAGAGCCTCCTGAGATCCAGACAGCAGCCGTGACCTTCCTGGACCCACCTGTAGCCTCTTGAAGACTATTTGCTTTAAATATGTTGTTATGCACATCTGTAAATTGTATCCCACACATTTGGGATTTATCTAGGTTGTAACATGATGGTTTTTGCATGTAGTATACACTCATGTGCACGCGCACACACACACACACACAGAGTTAACTATATAGGAATAATCAAAGGGGAGCCTTCCATGCCCACTAAGACCCTCCAAAGACAGTGCAGTAAGCCGAGTGAGTGAGAGGGGGAGTGAGTGTGCGCCCAGACGCTGAGCCAGACGGACTCTTCGCTGCATCCGGGTGTGGGCATCCAGACCAGGGCAGTGAGGACACGGAGAAGCTGAGAACACACAGAAAAGGGAACCACAGTCTCAACTGTGAGGTGGAATTGGATAACGGGAAGTGGATTAGACAGAGTCTCCTGGGGAAGAATTACGGATTTCCCTCTTGCTTTCATGGAAGCGTTTGGAAGGGAAGGCAGCCATTTAGTGCTTGGCTGGCTGGAAGGACACAGGAACCCTGGCTCCCTCACTGCCTTGAGGTTGAGGTAGGAGTGGGGAGACGTGTGTCTCCCATGATGTCTCCCATCATGTCAGGGTTCCAACGATGTAGATCTTGGCCTCTTGATCCAAAACCAAACACGGCCCCTCCTCTGTTCCATTAGATGTGCTCCTTTGTAAGGAGGGGAGTGAGGACGAGGGCAGGGGAAACTGGGGCCCCAGATGCCACTTCCTGGTACTGAATTCTAATACCCTTCCCCCACACAAATGCTGTAGGAGCGCTGGGAGCCTGTGCTCGCACCTCTGTGGAGTTCTCTCCTTTCTTTTTTAAAAATAAGAAATATCAAAGATGATTTCAGCAATGGAGATGAAAAGGCAGAGCAGCCCTCGTCTGCTCCCTCCCTGCGTTCCGCCGCCCCCCCGCCCCCCCCTCCCCCAGGATTCGTTACTGTTTTTCTAGAACAAGAAGGAAAGAGTTTTATTTGTAGGAGAGTTTTTCTTGCCCTTAATGATGTGGTGGGCGACAGTGGTAGCATGTTTTTATTTTATGTTATTTTTTATCCCCTGCTGCTTTGGGGGAGGGTGACAGTGTTTGAGTTTGGGGTGCGGTGTGTGGGGGACGGTGTTCCCTTGGAGAGGAGCGAGCGGTGCGAGCAGATGTTCCACCCCCGTGTCTAGAAGGTGGGGGGACTGGGAGGACGGCGCTGCTCGTGGGTGGGGAAGGACCCAAGTTATGTAAGAGCATCGAGGGGGTGGCTTGGGGACGCAGACAGAGCCTGAGGATGCAGGCAGACACCCTTACAGGGGCCGTCAGGGAAGGCGGCCGGGCGCTATCTGCTGGGGGCCTGGCGGCCGTATCGTGGCAGGCGCGGTGCCCGCGGGTGGTTCTCAGGGTGTCAGGTCGGCAGGGCAGGCGGGAGGCCTGGAAGGTGGAGGAGCTCCGGTAGGAGGAGCAAACTTCTTGAAGCCTGGGGAGGACTCGTTCTCTCTTTGCTCTTTCCCTCCCCTCTCTCCTCTTCGTTCCTGCTCCCCTTTCTCCAAATCAGTTCCCCAGCAACCGAGGAGACAGACCTCTTCATTTCCCGCGTTTCCTCGAGGTCTCCTTCCCCCAGCACCAGTCATCACCACGTGACAACAGAGCAGCACACGTCCTGAGCTTTACAGCATCCCAGGGGCCGACGCTGGTGCTTTTTCCTGGTACAGGTAGGGCCCCGCCTGACCCACAAGGAGGGACAAAAACCTGAGCAGGTGATGTTGAAACAGCGAGTGACTGGGGTTGGGTCCAGGCACCACCGCCAACTGGCCACTGATGCAGTATCCTCAAACCTGCTTGTGGGGCCGCTGTGAGGATGACAGCCAGGCCGCTGTGGACCTGACCCCAACCTCAGCAGGCAGGAAGGAGCCCGTCAATGCCGAGGGCGGGGGTCTGGGTGGGTGTTTGGGTACATCTGTCCCATAGTGTCTTCAGCAAGCTTCTTGGCACTCCAGCTACCTCTGTGCCCCTTTCTGTGGACACTGGCTGTGTCTTTGCTGGTCAGTCAGTCGCTCTGCATTTTCACTGGGTGGGAGCCGGGAATCACACCGTGCTGTGGAATTCCAGCTCTGTCTGCACTAATGAGCTGATGGGCTTGGTACCTAAGGCCACGAGGCTGAGGCCAGTGCGAGCTCGGCATGCTTAATCTTCACAGCTTGTTTTATCTTCGTTGGTTGGTATTTATCTATCTGCTTGTTTGTTTATGTTTTTCCCTTGGAGGCCCTGGGAAAGGAGGGAACATGCAGAGGCAGGAGGGTCTTGGTTTCGCGCCATGTTGAGCTGCCCCTTTTGGCCGAAGGCTGCCCAAAGTGCAAAGTAGGGGAATCCTGTGCCTGTTTGGTTCTAAGTGGTTTCTCTTTGTCAGGACGGGATATTCTGCCCTTAGAGGTTGATAAACATTGATGTTTCAGCTCCCTGATGGTTGTTGACTCACTGTGTGATTCTGCAGCAACCCCATCACAGCCTCTGCTATCGATGGGATGTCGCAGTGATGACAGGACTTGCCTCTCAGAGCTATGCAGAGGATGTAGCAGTACGTCCCCTGCAGAGTTCTTCGTTCTTGACACAGAAGATGCCCGAGGAGTCATGGGGGTGGTGATTTTTCATTATGGTCTCATTGCGGTTTTGGAAAGTCACTAATCATGAAGGTTGTAAACATGCCTTTCTGAGCAATGGGCATATTTCCCTGCACCGGTCGGCAGCCACATGCAGCTGCATGGTTGACTTTTAGGCTTGGGGTTGTTTGTAAGTGAGACGATTGTGACACGAAGGAGTTCTGTGCTGGCGTCGCCTGAGAGGGAAGCCACTAGCCCGTGGCCTGTCCGGGTGGAGATGGGCTGTGGGTGTAGAATGCACACCGGATTTCAAAGACGCAGCGTGCTGAGAAAGCATGTGAATCATCTCGTTAGTAATTTCTTATGTGGATCACATATTGACATGATAATATTTTGGATATATTGGGTTACATAAAATATATTATTAAAATTAATTTCACCCACTTAAAACATTTTTTTAATGTGGCTGCTAGAACGTGTAATGACCCTTGTGGCTGGCATGATATTTCTGTGGGGCAGGCTGATGTAAGACCCCCCCCCCCCCGCCCACACCCCACCCACACGGATGAGCTGGATCCCTCCTGATCTCTCAGAGCCTTTATATCCTTATCTGTGAAGAGGGAGATTCCGCCAGAAGGTGCCCCAGGACTGACATTCCAGGAGTCGATGACCTTTTCCTTCCCCTGTTGACAGCACCAGGGAGCCCCTTAGCGAGGCTGAAAAGGGGACCTCAGGAAGTCTAAAGCGCTGCCTTTGAGAGAGGTCCCGGAGCTGTGTAACTCCAAGTTCTTCCCAGCTACGCACCACTGGGGTTTTCGGGAGACACCCTCCAGCTTTGTAAATATGCATTAAAAAAATAAAAATAAATCCATTATTTTGTCAACCTTCACAACAACCGAGCTTCCACAACGCCTCTCACACGGAGGTTCCAGAGCATAGCACGGTAAACAGTGCACCGGAAAAAAAACAAAACTGCACGCTTGGAGAGTTCGAAGGCAGCAGAGAACTTGTTTTCGCTTCTGGCAAAAGAAATGCTAAGGTGAAGGCTGGGCAACCGGTATGTGGGGACCCTGGAGGAGACCCCGTGGGCATGGAGGTGCCACATCTGCCCCCCAAGCTGGGGCCACGCTAACATCAGGTAACTGATATGGAAGCAAAAGAACTGAGAGGAATTTCTGGAAAGGAGGGAAGAAAGGTTAGCGATGAGAACCAGAAGGGCTAAGATAACCCGGAGTTTTACTGCAGAAGCTACTGCAGCGAGGTGGTCTCTGGAAGCCGGGGCAGACTCTGAAGAACTGACCTCTGGGCCTGGGGCTCTGGGGGCAGATGTTCTGCACCAGTGTGCAGAGCTGCAGTGCTCCTTGTCTCGGGGAAAACCCATGTTCCCTCTGCCCATCCTGGCCTTGGTCACCCAGGGCACCAAGAAGAGAGATGCTGCCCAGAGGGCTACACAGACCCGGCACCTCTGGCGTTGTGCACGCAGCGCGGGAGGCATGTCAGACGTCCCTCTTATTTTTATTTTCCATTTTTGACATTGTCCTTCGGTTCCTCCTCCACGCTCCCCATTAAGCTGTTAAATCACTCCATTTATTTAGTGCGAGTGTTTCTGAGAGCTCATTTTTATCTTGGTGAAAACCAGGCTTGCTCATGGGCATATAATGAAATTGCATAAATATACCCTTAGCTTGGAATCTAATTTATTTTTCCTGTTCATTATGGGGTAGAAGGCCATTATGAAATGTATAACTTTTTTTTTCCAGTGCTGGAATTGAAAGGCTGGGGCTTGGGCTCTTTTTATTCTGATGATTTCGTCCTGATTCAATTTAAAGCTGGTTAGAGCTCAAATACTGGAGCGTAATTGACAAAGATCAGTGTGGGTTGTAATGCTAATGTCGCGTCTGCGGCTTCCTCAGCTCGACACGATGGACAGCGGGTTAAGCAGCGATTCCATCAGGATACCTGGGCCTGCAGAGCCTCCTGGGGCTCAAGGAGAGGGCCGAGGACTTTCCTGTGGCTAGCGGTCACATTCTCTGCTTTGGGCAAGGGTGGGCTAGTGGCATACTCTGGAACAGGAGGGCTGGGGACACGTCTGACCTTAAACCCAGAAGGCTTAGAAATCCCTTCAAGAACATCTGCCCAGCCTCTGCTTGTACACGTGAGGAGTTTGAGCAGCCTGCAAGCTGGCCAAGGTTGCCCCGGCTCCAGACTCCCCGTCCTCAGCCCTGGGTCTCCTCGCCCTGACAGCAAGTGAATAATGTGGAATGAGATGCAAATATAGCCTTTGGAAGCATCGGCTTAGTCCACTGTGTATGAGGTTCATGCATTGTGTGTTCAGTGCTGGGAGAGGGGGGACAGAAGGCGGACCTGGCAGATAGAGCAGGTTCCAAGATGCCCACCATGGCTAAGAAGTTGGGGGGCATGACCCAGCAAAGCAACTGGCTGGAAGCTGAATGCCACACACCTTGAAGAGAGGCACCATCCTCCCTCCAGGGCATGCCTGTTCCTCTGTTAATTGGCTTCCCCCAGTTTGCTGACTGTTTTCTGTGTGCCCAGCACTGCTGGGCTTGGACACAGAATGGGAAAGGCACAGATGCTGCTCTAGGAGACTTGACGTGACATCCTGACTCTCAAGTAAGAGCCGTGACGAACATCAGTGCGTGCAAGTCAGAGGATGCTCTTTTGGAGGGTGACGAGTGATGATCAAAACATGTGAGTGTGTGTGCATGTGCGTGTGATCACTGGGAGAAAAAAATATCGTCATGGCTATGACAGGTTTTTACAGGGAGCTAGAAGAAATGGATTTAAATTAGAGTTGCAGAGGTCTTCCTTTTCCCTCCCCCTGTAACTAGGGTTGCTAGATAAAACCCGGGATGCCCAGTTAAATTTGAATTTCAGATGAAAAACGAAGAATTTTTTTGTGCAAGTATGTGCCAGATATTGCATGGGACATACTTATATTTTTTTTAAAAAAATGTTGTTTATCTGAAATTCAAACTTATCCAAAGATCCAGTGTTTTTATTTGCTAAATCTGGCAATCCCACCTATAACAGCAGGGGAGGTAAAAAGGCTTCATTTCGAAATCATTTCCATAGTCATTAAAAAAATGCAGTCACATGAGTTATAAAAGTCATTATTTATTTATTGTATTAGGTCTTCCAAGACAGAAGTGTCTAAAGTGAGACGATTAGTCTCCTTTGTTCCTCCCCAGATCCAGCTCTCCGGGGTGACTTCTGACTTCTGCTAACAGTTGGAAGTGTCCCCTCCCCAAATCTCCCCTTTGCTCATACTGACCCACCCATGTGCATATGCTATGTATTTTCCCAGTACTTTCTGCTTTTTTGGAGAAAATCCCCAAAGTAGAGTTATTGGGGCCAAGGGCATGTATATGTTAAATTTTAATAACTACAGCTGGATTGCTTTACAAAGTTGAAAGTATTTACAGATCTCTCCACACCATGTGAGAATCCTTTATCTTACATCCATACCAGTATCAGTTATTATTATTTCTTAAAGTACTTGCCAGTCTAAGGTACAAAATATCATTTTAACTTACATTTCCTCAACTTTAGGAAGGTTCATTATCTTTTTCTGTGTTTATTGCTCATTTGCATTTGACTTCTGTGAACTATCTGTTCATGTGCTTTGTCTGTGTTTCCATGGAGTCTTTTTTCTTTATTCATTCCAGGGTGCTCTTTACATATGGGCCACTCTCAGACTTTGACTATTACATGCAGTCTTGGAGTTGCTTCTGGACCAGCTGTGTTAAACCATCACCTGATCTCGAAGCCTTAGACCTGAGCTTCTCATGGTGGTGGCCTTCTGGGTCTAATGACAATGGTAGACATCCAGCCCCACATGGGTGCCTAAGGTCTTCTGATCTTTTTGTCTGAAACTCCTGGGTTTAAAGGAATCGTGTGTGGCTCGAGAGCCTCAGTTAGTGCTTCACTGCCCTGGTACTGCCCCAAAGACAGCCGGAAGCCCTGGATGGCTTTCAACCCCCCCCCCCCGCTTTATTATCCTGCTTTCTCTGCACGCACAGGAAGCTCTGCTCCAGTGGAGGGAACTGAGCGTTGGGAGGCAGCACTGAGGGTGTCCTGCTCTGATCGTGGGCATCTCCTCAATAGCCACATTCAGCATGTAATTCCACAGGGAGGCATCTCAGGGGCTGCAAGGTGGAAGGGGGAAAGATGGGAAGTCTCCAGTTACCCCAGTCCACTTCAGCCATTAACTCATTCACTAATTCATTCATTCATTCAACAAGACTTTGTCAAGCTCCAGGTAAACACACAGGACCTGACCCTGCTGTCAGCCTCTGGGAGAGAAGTCATCACACGATCACACAGATTTTATCAACAGACTGGCTGGGACCAGCTCTTCTTCCATCTGTCTCCCACACTGGGGGCCCGATAGCCCGACCTCGGGTGAGGGGCTGTCCCCATCCCCATCCCACACCCTCAGCCGGGATCCAGAGTCCCTGAACCTTGCCTCTCCAGCACTCTCAGCCTTATGCCCACAGCACCCTGTGCATGTTTGGGGAGAAGCATCTCCTCGGGGCATTTGTGGTCGGTTCTGTGTCTTGCTTTAGGAGAGTCAGTGGCCAACGGGGCTGGCTCAGCTGGGGTGTGCATGGATGCACACCCATGACAGGTGGGCCCTTGAAGCTACCAGGAGACTTGGAGAGGCAGGGTGGGTGGGGATGGGCCTGCTGCCGTGCTCCACTTATTCAAAGGTCTGTCGTGGTGGAGGAGGAAGTAGGTTTGTCCCTTTGTGTTCAAAGGTAGAAAAAGGATGTGTGGGTGTAAGCTCTAGAGAGACAGAATTTGGTTCTGTCTGAGAGATGCGAGCATCAGCAGGACTCAGGAGGCCGTGAGGACTCCGCCCTGGGGCACTGGAGCGGAGGCCGGCTGGCCTGTGGGTGATGGAGGGGTGTGGGGAGACAACCCTGGCACTGGTGTAAGTGCCTGTCCACCCTTCACCTGCCAGGAGAGACCTACTCTGTGCACTGCTTTGTGTCCCCATACGTCCAAGTCCTAATTCCGGGGGCCTGTGAATGAGATCTTATTTGGAAAATAGGTCTTTGTAGATTTAATCATGTTAAGATGAGGTCATACTGGGGTAGGGTGGGCCCTAAATCCAGAGACTGGCGTCCTTATAAGAAGAGGAGAGGACATACGAAGATAGACAGCCACGTAAGGGCAGAGGCAGGAATTGGAGTAATGCATCATAAGCCATTCCAGAGCGCATAGCGCTGCCGACACCTTAGTTTCGGGCTTTTGGCCTCCAGAGCTGTTCAAGAATAAAATTGGTGTTGTTTTAAGCCGCTTAGTTTGTTACGGCGGCCCTAGGAGACAAAGACATCTGCCAAGCAGGTCAATGTCCCACCTTCTGGGTCCCTTAGGGGATGGAGAAGACAACAGGGGACTCTCTGTGCAAAGTGCTAGGCTGGGTGTGGCCCCAGGAGCCCACGGCTGGCTCCTCTTAGAGTCTTTGGTGCCTCATTCAGCAGGAAGAAGCCAATGGCTGGCAGCCCGAGAGTCAAGGGAAGCCTGGCTTGTCCATCTGTCCATCAGCACAATGGCACACCTTTGACAGAACTGATGTGGCCACAAGCACATGCTTATTGAGCTACACTTAAGCAGGGCCCCTCGGCTGGCAAATTTCCAGGATGTGGTGGTGCATTTTACTGGAACGCACATGTATGTTACTGGTGTTGCCAGGACTATGTGGCACAAGACAAGGATGTGAGTTGGGTGGTGATTAGTATAATGGGGATTCTGGGGTCAAACTGTCAGGCCAAGGGGATGGTAACTTTTCCTCCCTGTCCCCCTGTGGGGTCTCTGAATTCTAGCCATGCATGGAAGTGGGAAGGGCGAGGAGAGAAAGTCTCTCGGTGCGTAGGAAGCTGTGGAGGGAGGCACTGTGGAGACGGACCTTCAGCGGCTACTACTCACAGGCAGAGGGGGCTGGGCTCTTTGAGTGGTCTGCATGAAGGGAACCAGCCCCTTCCCCAGAGGCTGGCTTGTGATTGGGGGCTCAACTGCTCCCAGTAGAAGAGGGGCCCCTCCTACTGCCTGGCGGACTCACTGTCCGTGTGGACTCTTCCAACTCTGCTCAGCCAGTGGCCCCACAAATGCAAATCCTGCAGGCCTCCCAGGGCCCTGGCATAGGCCCTCCCTGTGTTGGAATGGTCATCCCCACCCAGGCGACTTTGTCCTTGGGAGTTGGCCATCCTGTCTTGCCCTGTGCCCCCCCAGAATGTGGCCTGGCCAGGCCCTCTGGCCATGCAGCTGACCTGTGAGCCCAGGAACCCCAGAGGGGCAGCTGGGCCATTTTCTACCCTCTGGATCACCTGTGGACCCAAACGTTGGGGTGAGTGCTCTGGGGGATGAGCGAGAGTGTGAAGGTATAGTGAGAGTGAAGACAGCCGGCTCCCGGTGACATCTCCTGAGGGCAGGCAGGGAAGAGCCTTGCTGGGGAGAGGGCCCCACAGGCTGACCAGCTCCCAGGGGCATCTGGGTCCTCCCCCTTCTTCTTACTGACCTGGGCTTGGTGCAGGTGTCCATCCTCCCACCCCCTCGGGCAGGGCTGGGGAGAGTGAGGCCCACCCTGACCTCAGGGCCGAGCACTTGGTCCATGGGAGATACTGTGCTCTTAGCTGTGACTGGTTCTGCCTAATGAGACAAGAGGAGTATCTTCCAGCAGGGAGGGTCAGCTTCCGGGAACACTTCTTGGCTTCTAAGAGAGGCCTCAGGACGTTGTTATAGATCTACTGCAGCCATCCTGCTTCCAGCCTGACGGGAGGGTGCAGAGCGGGCAGGGGGCAGAATCTGTGTTCTTGTGACACAGAGAGGTGCTGAATCACCCAGCCCTGCACCAGCTGTGGCCTGGACTTCCCGTCGTGTAGCATCACTCTAGGCACCAGGAGGCCTACATATCAGCCCCTGAAGTTGTGTCTCCCAGGGCCACCAGCACCCTGAGTCCCTGAGCCCTGTTCTCCCGGGGTTCAGCCTCTAGGGAGCCACTTGTTAAAGTGGCTCCCACCTGGAAGGAGATCCTAGCTTTATTTCATACGTGGCAGGTTGGCATTTCCCTAAAGCAGCTTCCCTGAAGTGCACAGAAAAGATAAGCAATAAACCAGAAGCCACCGGTGCTTGGCACCCGTGATGCTTTACAAGCTCGGATTTGGGTCACAGTGAATCTAAGGCTGGCATAGCTTACGGCCAGTCACCCTTGGTTCTGCCCCAGGACAATCTCGTCCTTGGATTTTCAACCAAGCTGCGGGGACCAGTGGTAGGAATAGCTGCTTGCTGGTCCTGAGGCTGGACTGGGGGGTGGTTCTCAGCCCCTCCAGCACCCGGGCTCATCCTACTCTGGTGAGGGCCTGAGTCTGTGCAGAACTGCTCTCAGTGCCCCAACCCCTGGTCCCTGGAGAGGAACCCTGTGTTTTTGGCCCCAGGATTTCTCCTGACCCTGCAGGAGCCCTTTTTGTCCTTCTTGGATTTGGCCCTGGCTCTGGCCCTTACAAGCCTGCTGGTGTTCTCCATTCATTTCCCCCTGTTCTGTTGGGCTCACGGCGGGAGAAGAAGGCCGCAAACACGGTGAGGCCATTGTGGGAGGGAGCCCGGGAGCTCTGCCTGAGCCTTGTCCGTGAGCAGCCCTGTTGGGCCGTCCCTAAGCTCTTTGCACTTCTTCTGTCGTCATCGTGAAACAGCAGACCCAGCCTGAGCTCCCATTTCATATTTGAGGGACATACCTCCTTCTGGCAGAGCAGCTGTGAGTCCTGGATTCAGGTTCCTCACTCCTCCCACCTCTGTATGTGCCCCTGGTGGGTCTCTCCTTGGGGAATGGCTTGACAAAGTCCAGATGACTGCAATCTTACCGTCCCCAAACTACCATAGACATCTTACCTGAGGTCTTAGCCTACTTTGGCTGCCGTGACAGAATACCACAGACTAGGTGGCTTAAGCAGCAGAAATTTATTTCTCACAGTTCTGGAGGCTGGCAGTCTGAGATCAAGATGTGGTGTGGTCAGGTTCTGGTCAGGGCCCTCTTCCTGGCTTGCAGACTGCTGCCTTCTTGCTGTCCTCACATGGTGGGGAGAGGACTCTGGTGTTTCTTCCTATTAGGACACTAATCCCATCATGAGGGCCCAACCCTCATGGCCTCATCTAACCCTGATCACCTTCCAAAGGCTCGACCTCCAAATACCATCACATTGAGGGTTAGGGCTTCAACATACGAATTTTGTGGGGACACAATCATTCAGTCCATTAAACCTGCGGTAAGAGGAAGTCAAGTCAGCCCTTCAGAACTATGAGGTTGTTTGTTTCTGAAGACATCGCCAGCCAAGGGGAGCACCCCCTACTTTGAGCTCAGATCAAGGGTAGAAATGTTCATAGTTATAGTTATAAAGGTCAGTAGCAAAACCTTTTCATCGTTGCTCAGAACTGATTACCTTTCATACACGTACATCCCCACCCCAATCTCACTCATCCATCAACAAATCCTCAGATATCCACCATCGCCTTTATACACACACACACACACACACACACACACACACACACAGACACACACACACACACACACACACACACACACACCCCTAGACATAACCCCTTGTTGTTTTAAATTACTCTATACTGTTGCTTCTCAGAACTATAGGGATCACGCATAGGTAGACTAGACACACACACACAGGGATCACGCATAGGTAGACTAGAAGGTTTTTAGATGCTCAGATCTGGCTATTTTCATCATTGATCCATTTCAGTAAGAGAAGATCTCAGAGAAGGGGGCTCTCTTTTGAGTGTCATGTCTTTAAGTCAGGTTTGGTTTTTTTAATATTGTAGAATTTGGACTAAAGAGGAAAATAACTTTAAAAAATCATATTTTTCTGTAACCTGTAGAGCTGATTTGTTGACAAAGATCATTTTCCTATTTAATGCTTAATTGCAGTGTTCTGTATTATAAAATTTTGCTCTCCTGTCTTCAGCTGTCCTTTTAGTATCCTTTGGCCAATTCAGCCATTTAAAAATGATGTTGTGGAAGAATACTTAGTGATTTGTTATGAGACATAGTTAAATGGAAAAAAGTTACAAAATGGAATGTACAGTATGATCCCACTTGGTACCAAAATATATATTCTATGCATAGGAAAGTCTGGGAGGGTATATATGCTCAAAATGTTAACAGGAGTTATTTCGGGGTAGTGTGATTGTGGGTTATTTTAAATTTTCTTCTTTTTGCATATGTGTAGTTTCTAAATTTTCTGCAGTGAATATGTATCACTTTTATAATAAGGACACAATTATAACTACAGATCTTACCAAAGGCTGCTCAGACTCCCTGACCACAGGGGGCTGAGGTCGCCCCTCCTGTGCTGTGCAGCTCCCATGCTCAGCCCCAGGTGCCTTGGGGGCCACACACCAAAACCTTCCCTCCCACACTCCTGGGACTCTGGGCTGTGCAGAGCTGATGCTGGTTTTCCCTAGTATTGAAGGGACCTGGAGACCCCTCCCTGACAGGTGGGTTTATCACCACCCTCCTTGACGGGCCTCTAGTCCTCTATTCTACCCATGCCAGCCAATGGGTGTGCCGGGGGCATGGCCGGGTGAGTCCAGGGACGTGGCCAGGGCGTGGCCTCGGGAGGATTTCTGAGGCCTGAAACCCCCATTGCTGGAGGAGGGTGCTGTCTCATCCCTAGGGCGGTCCTGTGAGAAAAACAAAGGGCAGAGGCTGCGTGGTAGAGAAGGTCAAACCCCAGTTCCCCCACCAACTAGCTCGTGGTCGACTCTCTGAGCCTCAGCTTCCTTAACCTACAAAATGAGGGTGATGCTGTGAAAATGAGTTGAAATACGAGGGTCAAGTACCTTGGGTGGGGCTTGAAACAGGACAGGTGCTGAGTACATATGCATCCTTTTTCTGTCCTTTAAGGAATGTATAGTCCAGTTGGGGACACGCCCACCCTGGTATAAACCAGTAAAGTCCACTGGGAGAGCTTCTGCGTGTCAGTGGACATTGAGCTCCAGATTGCTCAGAGCTAGTTCAACAGCAGTCATCCATTCTTCAACACCCACGCGTGCGTGTACATACACGTTTTTAATAGTCGCCTGACAGAAGAAATCATGGAGCAGGAACTGGTCCCTGTGGCCTTGCTTGTGTCCTCGGAGTCTACTATGCAGGTGATTCAACAGTAGCCACCCCTGGACAGGGCAGCAGTCATGCTCTCCAGCATCATCAAGACAGGGCCCAGAGGCCAGAGCCCCAGGATTACTCCTGGCTGGTCTGTCCTGGACAGCGGCTGCAGGAGCAGAGGGAGGCTCCCTACTTTGAAGGCGTGGGCCTCTGTCACTGGCCTCTGTCACCTCCCTCTCCTCTGACCTCCCAAATGTAGTCTTCTGCCCAGTCCACTGACCTTGGACCTTGGATCTGTCCACTTCTGTTCATCTCCTTGGCCACCAGCACCATCGTCAGCTTTCCTGCCTGCAGCCTTGATGCTTCTGTCCTGCAGAGAGGCGTCTTCCCACACTGCAGGTCTGCTCGTGCTGACCCCTGCCTCACCCACTCTGTGCTGGCCAAGGGCTCTGCACGGTCCAGGCTGGCTTTGCTGCCAGCCACCCCAGCCTGCCTTTAGGGCCATGATGTGGTGGATGTTACAACAGGGAAACTGAGTCTACCTCTCCCCCTCCCTCCCCCACTCCTGTGCAGTTCTCATGCAGATCTATCACACAGCAGAGGACACCTTGTGATGTCCTGGCGAAGCAGGTGAGAGGTGTGAGGGTGCTTCTGGTGATACCTCCCTACAAGAAATCAGATGAGGGCTAAAAAAACGCTGAGGAGAGCGCTGTGCCGTCTGCCCCGCTTCCTGGAAACCTGAGCCCTGACACAGCAAAATCGAGGCATGAGTGTTCAGATGACAAGAGGACCCTCTCTGGCTGCAGCCCCCTCTTGAATTGGTGTTTGCTCGAGCCCATTGCTGGTGAGCATGTCTGTGTGTGTGGAGGGAGCTGATCGGCGAGCTGGCCAGGAGAGAAGTGTTTCTGAGATGGAGGTGAATCACTGTGAACATGATTGGATTTACAAAAATTGGTTTGACACAAACTTTCAGGAATCCATCTGCGCTCCATGAGAGGTAGAGCTATTCCCTTGTCTAGATTCCCAGGAAGCTTATGTTCTGGGGAAACTGGGTGTATTTGCTGCCAAAAGAGGCTCTATTTTTAGGCAAATGTGAGAAAGGGAAGGGGAGCCCAGAGGTGGGGGCCGAGGCGCCCTGGGTGGGGACATACTGTTGGGAATAGTGGTGAAGGGAGCAGCCCTTGGGCTGGGGATTGGGACCCGACCTCAGAGTGTCTGCTACCTTTTTCCTTTTGGGAAAGAGTTTCCCTTCTGCAAGCACCTCCGTGGGCTGGGATGTGATGGTGCGGCCATGAGTGGATCTTTCTGTCTCCTCCCCCTACCCATGCACTAAGATGAATACCAAAAGCTACCAGCCATCACGCGTTCTAAATTTACAAGGTACTTGTCCTTCACTGGTTGCTTAAAAGTGAAGCTGCCTTAGATGACGAGGATGCTAGAGCTGGAGGAGCATGGCAGCTGCCAGCTTCCTGGGCCCCACCTGCCGGCCTGGGCCACCCTCTGAGTGCTGCGACCTCCTCACCCCACCTGGGACCTCCTTGCAGGGCTGCGATCAGAGGCCGCGGGGAAGGGTGGGCTTGCAGCAGGAGCCCTTCCCCTGAATGCAGGCGCAGTCTGTGCGGGGACTGAGAGGTAGGGTCTGGGGACTTGGCAACGACACCGATGTTTCTCTGTGCTGCACCTTCCAGGAGGGAGCCTGCTGTTCTCTTTTCTTCACTGCCAGAACCGGCCAAGTCCTCGGTCTGGTGGAGCCCCTGGACTGCAGGGGCAACGCTCCAAGAGAGCTTGGGGGGCACAAGCAGGCACCACCAACCCCAAGCTGCTTAGGGTCCACCGCTGAAAACAGACCCTCTTAAAATGCACACGCCCTTGGAGGAGCTGCCCCCCGAGCTCCCGGAGGTCCATCATCTGCGCTCCTTCAGCACTCTGCACACGCCTTATGGTTCTGTAATGATGATCCATATGGGCTTTATCACGGTTCCCCCAGCCCTGCTGTGGACACCCTGAGGGCTGGGACAGAGTCTCATTGTCTCTGAAGCCCCAGGGCCTACACGGGCCAGCACCCAAGGGTAGAGTGAGTGAATGAACTGGGGGCAGACCACCACCCGCCCTGGTTTCTCCTGGTCTGGCTTGTAGGACTGGCTTGCCTCTTGGTGCTGAATTTCATGGACGGATTTCATCACAACCTCAAAATAAAAGACTGTCAACTGAGCCCCAGGTGAGCAATCACTGGGCATGGGCTGAAGCACGAAGATAGAGATGGCAAGATTCTGGCCCATATGCATCTCATACGCTCGTGGGGGGCTGGCAGGTGTTTATTCACAGAGAGGACCGAGGGCCAAGGCGATGAGAGAGGGTGAGGAACACGGCATTTTCAGTAAGTCACCCCCTCACCATCCCTGAAACACACATGCAAAGATTCATTGCAACTCTCCATGGCAGGAAGGGCTGCTGGCCTCCCAGATGCGCAAGACCAGAGGGCGGAGGCCCAGAGGCCTGGGATGCCTGGACCCTTGCAGATGCCCGGGTTCGGGGGAGGTTGGGTGCGTGTGGGCAGGAGGATGATGTGGGATTCAGACAACGGATCTAGGCAGGCTCAGTGGATGGGGCCATTGGACTCCAGGGCCAAGAAGCCCTCAGAACAGGGCCCCCTGGCTGGGTGTGAACCAGTCACCCTTGTGAGCTGGCTGGACAATGAATTGTAGATGAAAGTTTCTCCCTAGGTTTGATTTTTGTCCTAAAAATGTTCTGGCCACTTGGGTTTTTATCTTTATTCTGGAATTCTCTTAGTTTGGGCTTCCTGTCCTGAATCACATCAGAAATACTCTACCACTTCACAGCATGTTCCCTTCTCTGAAAACACAGTTTACTTCCAGGTAACAGTGCAGGTGCCTGACCCTAGCTTGGCCTCTCCAAAGGTCACAGAGTGCCTTTGCTTTGCCAGAAATGAGGTTTTCCTCCAGGGCAGGTAAGAGGAGAACACTGCTGGTGGGTCCTCTCTCCATGGTGGGGTGCATTTTTGTCTTTGCATCCCATTAAAAATCCCCCCATCCAGGCTTTGTGTAAGTTCAAACCAGCTCTCATAGAGTTGAAATGCTCTGGAGCAGGGCTCTGCAAACTTGTTCTGTCATTGGCCAGGTAGTCAGTATTTTAGGGCCAGACGGTCTCTGTCACAACAACTTAACTTGGCTGTCAGCGTGAAAGCCACCTTAGATAATATGTAAGTGAATGAATGTGACTGTGTTCCAATAACTTTGTTTATAAAACAGGTGGCGAGCTGGGTTTGGCCCCTAACCTTGATTTGCTGACCTGTTCTGGAGCTTCCAGGGACACCCAGAAGCTTTCAGGCCCATCTTCCTCCCTTTGGAGAATGAAAGGCTCTTCTTCCTTTTCTCCTTCCTTCCTCCAGCTCGCTTGGAGCTCCCTTGACTGGTAACGCCCCAGACGTTCCCCGGCATCACCTCCCATGACATGTGTGTACGTCTAGCCCATCATCTCCTTTAGAAGGTCCCTCCTCTTGCACAGACTTGCATCTGCTACCGGGGTCTGCGGCCAGCTGCTTCCACATGCCTTCCCGATTACACGGGCCACCTCTGCCCTTCAGGACTGGCCAGCTCCTGCATTGGGCACCTCGCCGGTGGCCAGCTGCCTCACCCCCACTCTAGGTCCCTCCCTTCTTTGTCTGAATCCCACTAGGCACTCCTGGCCCCCAGTACCCCTCTCTCCTGGGAGCCACAGAACTGGTTCCATGGGTGTTTGAAAAACTTAGGTTCTAAGTGACAACTTTTCTCTGAATGCCTCTCTTTACCTCTTACTGGAAGTCAGACTTTGCTTCTTAACTGTCAGACCTCAAGCCCACCTGTGAGCCAGGTGATGTACGGGGGGTTGGAGGGGGGAGAGGGGTAAGCCCTTGTTGGGCTTTGCAGCATCTTGTCAAACAAAAAGAAAATGATCTTTTTTTCCCCTAACTTGTTTTTGGAAATAACTGTAGACTTGCAGGAAATTGAAAAATCAGTGCGCAGAATCCTAGGTACCCTTCACTGGGGTGAGAGTGAGTTTTTGATGGCAAGAGTATCCTTTGGGCACTAAGAGAGGTCTTAAAAGAAACGGTTTGGAGTTGACTCCGAGTGATGTTTTCCTGTCCCATCTGCACCTGCTCACTGTGCTACCTGGGGGCAGTTACTTAGCCCTCCTACCTTCATTCTGCCAGGTAGTTTTTGAGCATCTACCCCGAGGCCCTGAAGCAGGGGCTGGGGGCACAATGGGCAAGGAAAATAAACACCACCCCAGTTACACCAACACCTATGAAGTCGCAGGTGGGAAGGAGAGGCCCTTGGAGGGGCTGTGATGGGGAGGTGTCTGCAGGGCCCCGCTCCCCTGAAACCTCTAGGGGAGAATGTTTCCTGGCCTCTTCTGGTTTCTGGTGGTTGCCAGCAGCCCTCGGTGTTTCTCGGCTTGTAGCTGCATCACTCCAGCCTCTGCCTCCATCGTCACATGGCCTTCTCCCTGTCTCTGTTCTCTCTCTTCTTGTAAGGACACCCATGATATTGGATTAAATGCCCTACTCCAATTATGACCTCATCTTAACTTACATCTTATTATATCTACAAAGACCCTGTTTTCAAATAAGGTCACATTGAGAGGTACCAGGTGTAGGGGCTTCATCATATATTTTGGGGGGGACACAATTTGACCCACGGCAAACACTGACCAAGCAGAAAGAGGGAGAGGCCAGGATTCCGTGTTCCACTCTGCTCCGCTGGGACCCCGCTGTGCCCTCTCCCCTCTTCTTGGAGCCCCTCCCGGCTTGTTTTAATGAGGTGCTGCCTAACAGCAGACTCAGTGAGAGGCAGTAACAGGCGCACTCTTCTATTATTGTGGCTGCCAGCACTCCAGGACCAACTGGGTTTACAAAAATAAAGTTGTATCATCTGCTGCATGTACCGCATCCCCTAAAACAGGTTATTAAGGGGAAGTGGGGAATATCGGAAGCAGATGGAGGAGTCTTTGATTTGCATAAGGTGCCATTTGCATGGCTCAGAAGCCTCCAGGGAGGGAATAATGTATAGAAATACACATACGTAAGCCCTTGGTTGGGAAACAGAGGCACACTGATCAACCACAAAAATAGATGCGCGAGAGACCGGGCTGGAGGGAGGGGGAGGCGGGCGGAGAGGATAACAAGCAAAACTAGTGCCCAGCACAGAACTCCAGGCACAGCTGCGGGGCGGCCCTCCCTCCAGCTTCTTTTCCAGCACTGTGATTTCAGAACTGATGGATTTTATACATGCAACGGCAGGATGGTATTTCCAAAAGATCTGGCTTTTCTTCTCTCTCCCAGAAGGGCAATTGGTTAAAAAAAAAAAAAGAAAGACAAGGAAAAGAAGAGCATAGTTACCAGCAAGCTGGCTGGATGATCCTGGCAGACAGGAGTTTGTGCATGCTTTCGGGGTCCCCCGGTGCAGAAGAGAGATAGTCCTGTGCACAGAAACAGCTGAGAGTGAGGGGTTCAGAGAGTGGTGATCCCGCCAGGAGAGGAGAGGAGAGGAGAGGGTGGGCTCAGGATGGCGATACCTGACCTTGGGATTGGCCACTGGTGTGGAGGGGCTGGCAGGTGCTCTGTGGGTCTGCCACCTGTGAGGTCCTTCTGTGTCCCAGCCCCTCGCAGTCCTCAGCCTTGCTGGCCGCAGTGCTAAGAGCAGGAGGGGCTGGCTGGTGTCACACAGTGGTTTTGTTTCACACCTTCTCAAGTGCCTGGTTCTCTCACCAACACAGGTGTCAGAGGAAGATGGGAGATGGGTCCCTGTCTGCACAGGGCCCTCTGCAGGCCTGGTTCATCTGCGCCCTGATCTTTTATTTATTTATTTATTTATGGCTGTGTTGGGTCTTCGTTTCTGTGCGTGGGCTTTCTCTAGTTGCGGCGAGCGGGGGCCGCTCTTCATCGCGGTGCGCGGGCCTCTTGCTGTCGCGGCCTCTCTTGTTGCGGAGCACAGGCTCCAGACGCGCAGGCTCAGTAGTTGTGGCTCATGGGCCTAGTTGCTCCGCGGCATGTGGGATCTTACCAGACCAGGGCTCGAACCCGTGTCCCCTGCATTGGCAGGCAGATTCTCAACCACTGCGCCACCAGGGAAGCCCCTGATCTTTTTTTGTGGTACGCGGGCCTCTCACCGTTGTGGCCTCTTCTGTTGCGGAGCACAGGCTCCGGACGCGCAGGCTCAGCGGCCATGGCTCACGGGCCCAGCCGCTCCACAGCATGTGGGATATTCCCGGACCGGGGCACAAACCCGTGTCCCTTGTATCGGCAGGCGGACTCTCAACCACTGCGCCACCAGGGAAGCCGCCCTTGATCTTTTAATTGTATGTACCAGGGTGACAGAATTCAGAGCCAGTGTCCGTTTCATGTCCAGCCACTGGGACATGGTTTAGCCAGAACAGAACTACCCCCACCTCCCGCCCACCTTTGATTTGTCAATTCCAGTGTCCTCCGCTCTGACCATTCTGAACTCTGCAGATCAGGCACTTCCTATTTTATGACCCGTTTCAGTAGTGGGGCTGGGGGCCACTCCTTGGCTGGGCACGTGGGCTGCTGTCCTGCCCTCACTTTCTGTTAGTGCCTGTCGATGTGGGAGTAGCACCCACCTACCTCCCTGGGACTTAATACTCTGACAAAGGTGACAAAAAATATGGACGACAGTTAGGGTCACCTCTCCTTTGGGAAGGAAGCCACTTGGCTCAATGCCACAGTCCAGTTTCATAGATGAGCCGGCCTCCTCCCGAGCCATGTGAGTGCTGCCCACTGGCTCGCTGACCGAGGCAGCTGGCTGAACACCGTGGGGCTGGGCTCCCCTCTTTGTGCCTAGTTGTTGCTTGAAGGAGGCCGCCCAGCAGGGCTACACTCCCCAGGCCTCACGCTCCTGGGGGTCACGCGACTAGTTCTCCCTGGTGGGCTGTGAGTGGAAGTGACGCCTGTCACTTCCGGGCAAGGGGGTGAATACTGTGGGGGGGCAACCTCCTTCCCCTGGGCTGTGGCTGAGAGACACCAGGGAGACTGTGGGTCCCTGCATCCCTGCGTGGAGGCCAGGCTTCAAGCTGAGTCTGACTGCAAGAGGTGTTGGGACGTGAGGACCCTTGTACAGCAGTTGGCTTGTCCTGGTGAAACCAGCCACTTTCCTTGTGCTTTTCTACCAGGCTGGAGGTCAGCCATTTCCATCCTGGGTGGGTGACATCCCCAGCATTTTGCCAGTTATCTCAAGAGATTTTGTAAAAATTTTAAATAAAAATGAGTTTCCATGCCTTTTGGCTTGAAATTTATACACATAGGGTATATACTCAGACAAGAAAAGAGATTTCCATTACAAAACTCCAAGCTTAGAAAAATAGATGGTGATGAGTGATATTACAATATACTTCTCAGAGAATTCCAGCCAGGTGCCTTCAGGTGTTGAGATCCTGACGAGAGTAAAAACTTCAATTTGCGGCTTCCCTGGTGGCGCAGTGGTTGGGAATCTGCCTGCCGATGCAGGGGACACGGGTTCGTGCCCCGGTCCGGGAGAATCCCACATGCCGCGGAGCGGCTAGGCCCGTGAGCCGTGGCCGCTGAGCCTGTGCGTCCGGAGCCTGTGCTCCGCAACGGGAGAGGCCACAGCAGTGAGAGGCCCGCGTACCGCAAACAAACAAACAAACAAACAAACTTCAATTTGACTTACACGTTTGTGATTAGAGAGAGCTTCAGAGGTACAGATAGTCCTTCCCCATTGGGGTTGAAATGGGGGTAAGAGAGAGCTCTGTCGTTAGAAATGAAACTGAAATTGCCAGGGCACAACCCCTCTGGAAAGAATAGGAATCATTTTCTTGGAAGTGAGGACAGCGGGCTTTCTTCCTTGCTGGGAAGGTCATTGGTGAATCCAGGTAAGCGCAGTAGAGGGGCCTGCTGGATGATGTGGAGGTCTTTGCCTTCTGGCTCACCTGGTCCGTGGCAGACTAGAGATTCTTGCCACCTGATGTACCTGTGGTCCTTTAATTTCCAGCAGCCTTGTCAACCAGGGGAGGTTTTGCTCCCAGGGGACGTTTGGCATTGTCTGGAGACATCTTTGTCACAGCTTGGGGGGCAGTGGTGGTGCTCTGGCATCTAGAGGGTGTAGGCCACAGATGCTGCTCAACACCTGACTGTGCCCAGGACAGCCCCACCTGTCAGTGGTGCTGAGGTTGAGAAACCTTGATTTACAGGGGCAACTGGCAAGGTTGGGAGGTGCTGGAGGGTCCTTTCCATGCTAAAGCCATGAAGACAGCATTCTTTAAGCATCACGATGGGCACTTATCCAATGGTGAATTATATGCCAGAATCCTTGTTATCCAGTTATGTGACTGTGTCGGTCCTGAGCTCGTGGTGCCTGGAGAGATTCTGTGGGAGGGGTGACTTCTCTACCTCTCAAGGCACGAGACAAAGCAGGGCTGCTTTTACAATTGCTCCTCCAGCAGAGGCGTTTGCTTCCAGATGCGACGCCCTGTGCTCAGTCCAGACTCAGCACTTCCTGGGGGCAGCAGGCCTGGACCCAGCGTTCTGCACATTGTTGGGGGAGAGCTTTCACCACTTGAAGCTGACATCCCAGGGAGGGGGCCTTGCTGCATATTCAAGAACACTGCTTTGCAATGGAGCCCCAGGGAGGACATGCTGGGCAGGAGAGAGAAGCCGTTGTCTTGCTGCTGTTTCTCCTCTTTAAAACCGCTGAAAGGCTGGAGCAGAGCTCTGCTGCCTCCACCAAGCTGAGCGGGGGGAGGAGAGGCTGAGTTAGACGCACAGGAAGCCACTTGCCCACGTTAATGCTGAGACTGTTTGTAAATATTGGTTCTAGGGAACCAGCTCTAACCTGCAGTTTGTCTGCCGTGTGTTGGTAAACCTGCCTGAACATCACTCTCTGCAATACCCTTCTGTCAAACTCATTTTTTTTTCCAAATGGGGAATAGAATTATTTTATTAGCTCAGAACTCTCCAGAATCCTGGGCTCCCCTCCCTGGTGGGAGAGTGGAAGGTCCCCATCACAGAATGGGGTCCTGGGGATCATTTAACCCAACTTTGGTTTTAACGGTGGAGAAACTGAGGCCCAGAAGGGAAAATCGATGAGGTGGTCACAAGTGCAGGACTGAAATCCCAGCCTTTCATCTCCCAGGACAATGCCTACTCCCCCTGAGGAGGTGAAACCCCACGACCCCTTAGTGATGTCAACTCATTTTGGTGGCACTGAGGCTGGAAGGGGAGTAGGAGATTCAGGACACGGAAACTGTGGGAGGTAAGATATCAGGTTGCTGGATATCCTGATGTTGGCAGCTTTGAAAGGTTTGACTTTGATTAGTTTTGCATTTCATCAAATTGCATTTAATTTTTGTATTTGGGCTTCCCTGGTGGTGCAGTGGTTTAGAGTCCGCCTGCCGATACAGGGGATGCGGGTTCGTGCCCCAGTCTGGGAAGATCCCACATGCCGCAGAGCGGTTGGGCCCGTGAACCATGGCCGCTGAGCCTGCGCGCCCGGAGCCTGTGCTCCGCAACGGGAGAGGCCACAACAGTGAGAGACCTGCGTACCGCAAAAAAAAAAAAAAAAAAAAAAAAAATTTGTGTGTTTGCCAGTCTTTCTCTCTCTCATTGGGCAGACAGCTGTCCCACCCCTGGTTGTACTCCTGGCATCTGGGCTTGCCCAATGCTCAGGGCTCAGGCTCAGTAACTCCTGTTGAATGAACCAATGGATTTCTTGATCACCTCTCTTTGATCAGCTCATGGGGACACTTAACTTGGAAGAGAGAAACTCATTGACTAGAACTTTGGTCTTTTCACTGTGATGTTGTGACTGAATGTTTGCAACCTCCCAATATTCATGTCTTTAAAATGAATCCCCAGTGTGATGGTATGAGGAGGTGAGGGGCTTTGGGAAGTGATTAGGTAGTAAGGGCGGAACCCCCACGAATGGGGTTAGTGCCTTGTAAAAGAGACCTCAGAGAGCTCCCTCGCTCCTACCACCATGTGATGACACAGGAGAAGATGGACATCTATGAACCAGAAAGAGTGCTCTCACCAGATACTGAATCTGCCAGCACCTTCATCTTGGACTTCCAGCCTCCAGAAACCGTGAGAAATAAATGCCCCAGTCTATGGTATTTTTGTTATAGAAGCCGGAGCTGACTAAGAAGTCATGGAAGCATCAGGGCCTCTGTGAGCACAGGATGATCTTTCTTTCCTCCCAACCCATTTCCAGGCACCCAAACATGCAGAGCCCTAGTGGGGTTGGTGGTGCCTGGTGACATTTAGACAAGTTTAATTCCTATCATACTGGAAACATTTCAACTTAAAATTGTGGTAAAATACATGTAACGCAAAATTTACCATCTTAACCATTTTTATGTGTCCAGTTCAGTGACACTAAGAACATTCACGTTGTTGTGCAGCCATCACTACCATCCATCTCTAGAACACGTTTTCCTTTTGCAAAACGGAAACTCTTTGCCCATTCAACACTAACTCCCCATTCCCACTTCCCCAGCTCCTGGCAACCACCATTCTACTTTCTGTCTCTATGAATTTGACTACTCTAGGTATTTCATATAAGTGAAACCATGCAATATTTGTCCTTTTGTGAGTGGCTTATTTAACTCAGCATAATGTCCTCAAGGTCCATCCATGTTGTAGCCTGTGTCAGAATTTCATTCCCTTTTGAAACTGAATAATATTCCATTGTATGGATGGACCACATTTTGGTTATCCATTCATGTATCTATGGACACTTGGGTTGCTTCCACCTTTTGGTGATTTCGAATAATTCTGCTATGAACCTGGGTGTACAAATATCTCCTCAAGATCCCACTTTCGATTCTTTTGGGCATATACCCAGTTGTGGAATTGCTGGATAAAACATTTAAACTTTCTATTATAATCTTTTATTTCTGTGTCTGGAAATTGATTAATTCATCACGTGGGAGATACAAGTATTTGTACTTCTGGTTCAAATGTTTACTGTGCGCCTTCTACAAGTCACTCTTTTGGGGGCTGTGGGGATGCAGAAATGTGTAAGAGGCAGTTGGGCCTCAAGCAGCTCAACGTCTAATAAAAGAGATGAGACTCAAACACAGAATGATGAATGCCAGGGAGGACATCGATAAGGGCTAGGATGTACAGGGGCAAACTGGGAGGGTTTCCTGGGCAAGCTGGCATTTCACATAGCTTCTGAGAGGAGGTGGGATTTGGACACATGAGGATGGGTTGTCAGAGATCCTTCTCAAGAGCCAAAGAGCTTTCACTCAAGAAACTCTTTACATAGTGTATTTTCTCTTTTGGATAAATACTAACATGATGACATTCTCTTCTATACTGTAGATGAGATTCAACATCCCTGAGGTGAGCTCCATAACCTCCCTGGGGTTAGGGGTGGAGTCTGTGTTTGTGCATGTGTGTGTCCGGACTTTACTTAAAGACGACACTGCCTTAATATGACAGGAGATATCATAGGACACCTGGAAATGGTCGATGGGAGCAGATGGATAAAAGGTAACTGGGGCAGGGGAGGGGGGTATCTCAGTCAGCTCCTGCTGCTGGAACAAGAATCCCATAGACTCGGTGGCTTAAACAACAAACATTCTATCTCACAGTTCTGGAAAGTCTGAGATCAAGGTGCTGGCAGACTCTGTGTCTCGTAAAGGATTCTCTTCCTGGCCTGTAGACTCCTCACCGTGTCCTCAAGTAGCTGAGACAGAGACCATCTCTCTGGGGTGTTTTCTTTCAAGGGCACTAATCCCATCATGAAGGCTCCACCCTCATGACTGACTCACCCTGCAAAGGCCCCACCTCCAGATACCATCTCACTGAATGTGGGGGGACACACACATTCAGTCCACGGGGTGGGGTGGCCCCATGGGGCTCCTGGCCCTGGTGTCAGCAGGAGAGTTTCTGTGTCGGGAAACGGTTGCGGACTTGTAGCTACTGAGGAGTGGTTTCTGAGGATGAAGAGACTCTTGGACTCGGGGCACAGCGATGCCTTCAGCGTGGCCTCACTACACCGGGCCTCTGCAGTCAGAGCAGTTTTCAGGACAGGCGTCAGAGAGCAAAGACACCTGGAGACTGGGAGTCCTGTGGGGTACCCAGTGCCTCCTAAACTCCATTTTCCAGCCTTGGAGGCATGCACACTTTTTAGGAGCGTTTCCGGATCCTCCCCTCCCTCGTGGCCTTAGTTGATCCCTGTCTCCCCCTGTGGCTGAGATTGGCCCCCCAATCGTGGTGGGAGTAATAGGAGGGCTCCCTTCCCAGGTCCTGGAGCAGTAACTTTGTCGAAAAACCCGCATGTCTACTTCACCCTGAATGGGAATTTGTCAGGCTATACAGTTAAAGGTTAAACTATATAGAATTTTCAATGACCTGAAATAATCCACCTGTTTATATTAGCAAAAAGGTAAATTGAAAGTATATAAATATCAAGTCCCAGTAGGACTGTATAAAAATACTCATTGCTCAAGGCATCCTTTCAACAGTGGGTTCTGCCAGTATGTAATGGATTATAAACTGGATAATGCCCATCGATCCTGTAATCCCATTTCAGGAAGCACGGAGCACAGAAGTTGCTAAAAATGCCCAGTCTTACTTGTGCAAGGATGTTTATATCTGCAGTAACAGCGGGAAGAATTTAAACTGTTAATACTGCGTTGTTGTCAAGAATGACAAATTTGCTGATTATATATTTCATAGAAGAGCCTATTGAAATAATATCAAATTAAAATCACATCACATAAAACAGATTCCTGACAATTGCGAATGCAGGTCGATGATGGGAGAACTGGGAGCCTTTCTGTTCGTCCAGTGGCTTTTGTCTGAGTTGCTGCCATGGACAAGGCCCTGTGAGGCTGGGACACGGGACGGTGAGCCCAGAGGCAGATCCCTGCCCTGAAGGGCCTGCTGACTAGCGGTTGGCGGAGTCAGCTAAGTCAACAGCTGGAATTCCAGGGTGAGTGACCAGTGCTCAGCAGGGCGAGGACAGGGGGCTGTGGACACCCCTAGGAAAACTCACAACCTGTCCTGGTGATCATTCCTGGAGGGTGGATGGCTAGGAGAAGGGCGAGTGTGTGTGTATGCGGGTGGGACATGTGGGGTGCACAGACGCCCAGGGTGGGACGAAGGAGAACGCGTGGCATGATGGGGGACCTGCCTGAGGGTTGTGTGACAGAGCAAGAGATGTGCAGTGAGAGGTGGAGATAGAGGCAGGCTGGTCATTCAGACCAGCAGTGGGCACCTGCTGCTTTTGCATTAGTTAGTTTGACTATCTCAAAAGAAAATTTTTTTGATAACAGCTTTAAAGAGATATATACTCACACACCATACAACACACTCATTTCAAGCATACCATTCAACGGTTTTGAGTATATTCAGAGGTGTGCAACCATCACCGCAATCCATTTTAGAACACTTTGTCCCCCCCTAAAAAAGCCCCATGCCCTTTAGCTGTCACCTTCCAATCCTCCCCTCCCCCCAGCCTCTGGCAATCACGAATCCACTTTCTGTCTCTACAGATTTGCCTGTTCTGGATTTTTCATGTAAATGGGATCATGTGACTGGCTTCTCTCACTTAACATAATGTTTTTATACGTTATTTTTTAATTGACACAAAAATCCAATTTGGTACTAAAGTGTTCTTCAGAGAAAAATAATATGAGTCCTTTCTGGCTAGGAAAAGGAAATTCAACTTCCCTAAATTAAAAACAAACAAACAAAAAAGTAGCCATGTATTAGACTGTGAGGGTTGCTGGAGAACACTGGTGAAGATCCAGAGACTGAATTTTCTCCCTTCATTAGTCTCTCAAAACCGCTGCCCCCAGGCCTGTGACTTGGGGAGAGGTGGGAGGCATGGTGGGAGGCTGCTCTGGAGCGCTCTGGCTCAGGTTATGGGAGGTCACAAGTGGAGAAGGGGTGTAGCTTCCTGAGTGAGGGAGCCACGCTGCTGCCCTCCTCCCCACCATCCCTACCTTGCACCGGAGCTCTCTGGTCCCTGCGCCCGAGAACCAGCATTGTCTATGGCGTGGCCGCCCCGCAGGGCAGGAGGGAGGGTAGATTCCAGAGAAGGGGGTGTCTGGGCATTAATTAAACACAGACCACCGTGTACCCCGTTGCCACGGGCTGTGTTTTTTTCTTATTTCCTCCCTGTCACTTTGCCCGCCCCCCTTCCTGCCCCCTGCTGGTACCCCCTCCTGTGCTGGACCCTCAAGAGCTTGTCCCAGCGTCTGCAGGCTGCTCGCTACCCTCTGCTTGTGCCTTTCCTTTATCTAGCCATTTGCTCCTCCTGGTTCCAGGATGAAGATTCTAGCCTTAGCTCATTACACAGTCCTGGCACCAGAGGTACAGAGAGGGGAAGTTACCTGCTCAGGGCTCACAGATCCCGAATTACGGCCCCACAACTGGAACCCAGCCCCTCTGACCTGCAGTCCTGGAGGCCTTACTGTCACCCCGCCCCCATCCCGGACTCGACAGAGCTCTTTTATCCCCATCCCAGTTTAGGGTACCTGCATGAAGAATAAAGCCCTTATTCTTACATTGTTTTTCCTATTAAGAAATTATACTTATTGTAGAAAAATGGAACAATACCAAACATCAGAAAGAAAAGAATTCAGCTATCGTCCTGCTACCCCAAAACATAAATAAACGTGGATCTCTTTGTATTTATGCAGATTTTACACGTGCCTGTGCTCTCTCTTCCTCTGTGACCACAGAGTCCTGTTTCTGTTCCTGGTCCTGGTACTTGCTGGCTTTCTTCCTGGTCCTGTACTTCAGGAAGAGCCTCCGGCTTGGCCATGATGGTGGGAAATGAAAAACAACATTTTTCCTTAAAGTCTTCAAATATTTACCGAGCACCTACTGTGTCCCTGGTGCTGTTCTAGGTGCTGGGGGAAACAGAGGGATCTGGCTCACCCTGCTGGGAGTTCCGGCCATTGGCCGTGGTGGGCTCACGTTTTTGTGTGATGAACCAGACCAGGAGCTCCAGGCGCTAGCACCCCTCACGTCTTAGGTCCCAGGTCAGGCACTTTCCTGCCTGGTCTCATGGACAGTGGGCTCCAGCATCCGTGTTCTCTGCTTGTTGGGTGCCCATGCCTCTACTTCGTCGTGTGAGCTGGAGGCAGGGGCTGTTTTAGTCCTTTTACATTCTGTAATCGCTGCAATTAAATGACGCCGTGAACTGACGTCCACTCGCCCAGAACTCTTTATTATGCTCCAAGCGCTCAAGTGCTCTCAAGGACCTGGGAGGTGGTTTTTTGTTCTTTTTTAAAAATTTCATTGAAGCGTAGTTGATTTACAGTATTGCGTTAGTTTCAGGTGTATGGCATGGTGATCCAGTTATTTTTTTTGCAAATTACTTTCCATTATAGGTTGTTACAAGATATTGAATATAATTCCCTGTGCTATATAGTAAATCCTGTTGCTTATCTATTTTATGAACAGTAGTTTCTATCTGTTAATCCCATGCTCCTAATTTGTCCCTCCTCCCCTCCCCCTAGGAGGTGGTTTTTAAGCTTCTGGTGCAGGAGGCCAATGAGTTCTGTTTTAGCATGTGGTATCCCCCAGGGGTCGGGGGCACAGGCTTGGAAGGCCCTGCCCAGCCCAGCCATTCCCCAGCTCCATCACCCTGGACAACTGCATGCCCTTTCTGAGCGTCTTGGAAGCAGAAGAGCATGTCCTGCCCCAGGCCGGTCTCCAGAACCAGAGCACAGGGCACAACTGTGAGGTCCTTGCTCTTACTGAGACATGGGTCAGGGCTAGTAATACAGACCTGCAAGGAGAGGAAGGTCCTGGTGCCGAACCTCCACTGGCCACTGAGAACCTCCTGGGGAGGGAAGTCCAGGCAGCTTTTTGGCCTCTCTTAGCCTTCAGTTCCTTCCCCATCTGCTAATGGAGGGAGTCAAACTAGCTGGTCTCCTGGCACCTTCTAGCTCTGGGACCTCAGGTTCTGGGCCAGAGGGCTGAGCCCATCTGCTCGCCCATCTTTTGGGGAATTGGCCCTCTGGGCGCTCTCTGGGACAGCTGCTCCTCGACGTCAGCTGTGCTGTCATTTCAGCCAACTCTTACCTGGACTTAGTGTCTCCCGAGTGTCAGAGGGAGGCTCTGAGTGTGTGTGTGTGTGCGCGTGCATGCACTGAGTTGCTGTGTCGTTTCTTTTTTAAAAAGATTAATTAATTAATTAATTTTTGGCTGCGTTGGGTCTCCGTTGCTGTGTGCAGGCTCTCTAGTTGCGGCGAGCGGGGGCTACTCCTCCTTGCGGTGCACGGGCTTCTCACTGCGGTGGCTTCTCTTTGCTGTGGAGCACGGGCTCTAGGTGCATGGGCTTCAGTAGTTGTGGCACGTGGGCTCAGTAGTTGTGGCTCAGGACCAGCTTGGCTCCTGTGCCACCTGGAAAGCTCTGCAGGGTCCCAGGCTCGGAAGGGCTGGGACTTGATTTAAAGCTCTGCTGTTGCTATCCGAAGTGTGAACAAGGGCCTCACATTTTCATTTTGTTCTGAGGCCTGCAGCTCATGCGGCCGGTCCTGGGGGGGCCCCCCTCCCACACAGAGTGATGCATCAAGTAGAAGCCCTGTCTAGAAGAGGCCCCTCCATGCTCTTTCCTGCAGCCTTGGAGGGGAGCCCAACATGAATCCCACCCTCACACCTGGCCACCCGCGGCTGAGGGGCAGGTGCTGGCCTCTTGGTGCTGTGACGCTGGATGCCTCCCGGCCCAGGTGCCAGGCCGAAGTGGCAGAGGACATTAATCACTCTCAGGCCTGCGTCCCTTTGCTTTGGGCAGAGCAGAGGGAAGCTGGCTGCTGGGCTGGCGTCTGAGCGGTGGGGAGGGCAATGTGGAGCGTGTGAGTCTGTACCTGGGAGCATGTGCTGGGGTTTTAATTAGCATCCCTGCCTCCTGCCCCCGGGGCCCCAGCCTGTGCACTGGGGAGGGCGGCCTGGTTTGCTGTGGCTCCAGGCTGCTCCCTATCTCGGCCCAACACTCTCCTCATCCCCAGTGCCGACCCTCGGGACAGAAGGCCGTGGCAGCCACTCTGCTCCTTCGCCATCTCTGGCCAGTGGGGACCAGCCTTAGTGCCCGCATCTCCCGTTTTCCCCCTCTCACTCATTCAGTCTGCTGACACACTGCCCAGTGAGGCCTTCCCTTGGGGAAGGGGATAGGGATGAAAGCTGGAAGGGGGAAGACCCTGTCCCAGGGAGGGGACACTGGTCCCAGCCCACTTCCCATGGCCCTACACGACCTTGGACAGCTCCCTTAACCCCAGTCTCATTTTCCTCAACTGCACGGGTAGAGTTGGACACGATGATTCCTAATATGCCTTGTGAACCACTACAGCTCAGAGGGCCCCGAGACCACCCCCAGGTCCAGTGATTCACTGGAGGAACTCAGCAAAGCCGTTACACTCCTACGAGTACAGTCTATCACAGGAAAAGGACACAAATAAAAATCAGCAGTGGTGAGGACACGGGGAGGGGGAAGGGTAAGCTGGGACGAAGTGAGAGAGTGGCATGGACATATACACACTACCAAACGTAAAATAGATAGCTAGTGGGAAGCAGCCGCATAGCACAGGGAGATCAGCTTGGTGCTTTGTGTCCACCTAGAGGGGTGGGATAGGGAGGGTGGGAGGGAGACACAAAAGGGAGGAGATATGGGGACATATGTATATGTATAGCTGATGCACTTTGTTATACAGCAGAAACTAACACACCATTGTAAAGCAATTATACTCCGATAAAGATGTCTAAATAAATAAATAAATAAATAAAAGTCAGCAGTGGGAAGAGGCGCCCAGGGCAGCGTCCGGGGCGAGACCAGGGGTGAATATCCAGGTTCCTCTCCCAGTGCAGCCATGTGGATGGCCCTCAATCCTTTCAAAACGATGTTTGACAGTGCTCACCACCTAGGGTTGCTCCCCTGAGCGTTGGGGTCCAGAGTGTTCATTGGGAGGTGATCACGTAGACATCACTGACCACCCACGTGGCTGACCTTTGTCTGTGGCCCCCCAAGAGGTCAAACTGATATAGCACGGCCCCAGGCCCCCTTCCCAAATCACACTGTCAGCATAGTGTGACTATCTGGCTGCCCAAGACCCCCAGGTAAACAAAGACACTTATTGGTCAGAACCTTCCAAGGGCTCAGAGGTGACTTCCCAGGAACCAGAGGCAAGGGCCAAACCTTTTTTGGGGCAAAGCTAACCCTTTACTGCACAGGCCCCAAGATGATTGTGGCAGTGCAGACAGGAGAGGTAAAGGGAAGACGATCCAGGAGAGAGAGGGCCACCCCCATTCTTAGCACAGGGCATGGTGTGCAGGAATGGCAGAGGGGGAAGGAGGAGGGGCCGAGCCCCAGGGGAATGGCCCCTCTGCCTGTTCTCTGAGGGCCTTGCCTCAGGCATATCCTGGGAGACTCGGGCCTGACTCTGGGCTGGGCTGTGAAGTCAAGGCCATCCTTGAATGAGAGGGCTTAGGAGACAGCTGGACATGCCTTTTCTCACCCATCACCTGGCTCATCTCTCCTGCCTTGCTTTCCCCTTCTGGCCGTCCCCTGGCACCTGCCTGAGAGCATGGCAGCTGGCCTTGGTTCGGCAAGTGAGCCCTGGGGCAGCAGTGGGGTGTGTGGGCTCCCAGGGGCAGCCCCATCTGCCGAAAGGGCTGTCTGCCCTTCAGGAGAGCAGCAGAGTGGAGGCGGCCTTTGTCTCTTCCTTTTTTATGCCGAGTTCAAAGCTCAGCCTTCCCCCCAACTCCTGAGCTCCCCCGTTCACCTCCTGAGCATCCGTTTAGGTGCCCCAGGGCTTTAGGGGATCCACCAGCCCCGGGTCTTCTCCCAGCAGTTCCCGGGCTCAGCATCCTGAAGATGATGCCTCCCCTGGGCCAGCCTCCTCCTTCCCAGTGCTTCGGAGCTCTTTGCCCCAGCAGCCCTGGGCCCCGCTTCGTTTGGAGGAAATGTTCCACGTATGCCATCTCCACCCCCCACACGATGGGAAAACAATTTTTCGAAATTGTTTCTCTTGAAAGCAGGAAACCAGGAATATGGCTTGCTGGGCCTGGCGCCAGCCACTCGGCATCTCCACGCTCCATACTTCCCGAAGACTTTCCTGCCCACTTGCTCATTTCATCCTCACGTGGTTCTGGGGGGGTGCATGGCAGGCTGCGTCACCCCCAGTTTGTAGATGGGGACACTGAGGCCTGGCTGATTCTTGCAGGGCTCCTTCCTAGGGCTTGTCCTCGCAGCCCCACCCTTCTATGTTGAGGAAAATGGTGAGAATCACACAGATTCTCCCTCTGACCCCTGGGCCCAAGCCCCGCTGGCCTTGGGGAATCCTTCTCACGCTTCTCCTCTGTGGGTGTGAGCCCGCCTCAGGGACACCTTGAACAAGCCCAGTGAGACTCAGATGCAGACCTCTTTCCAGCACAATGTGACTTGGAGGAAGCGGGTCCTTGGCCTGGCCATCACTCGGACCTCAGCTAGGAGCCCCCTCTTTCCCTGGCCTCTCCCTTCTCCCAAACAGCATTACCTCTACATTTTCCAGCTGCTATAATAGATTTTATACAGTCGGTCAGTGCACTTTAGCGAGTGATAGATCACTTTCATTGCTTTGCTTCATGATTAATTTCCCATAATAGTCCTCTCTAACACCAAGGCGAAAAGAGGAGAGAGAGAAAAAAACCTACATGATCCACTTTGTGCTTCGAGTATAAATGAATTAGATTTAATTTCTGTTTAATTGTTTCCATAGCTCAACCTCTGCTGACTTCACAGGATAATTTATTTTGCAGTCTTGGGGAAAAGGAGGAGGGGGCGGGGGGACAGAGGCTGTAGCCGAGTGGTCTGCCTGTGGACACTGTTTAATTATACCTAATGGTCTTATCTCTTTGTAATTATTGGAGGTTTGTCGGGCTTCTCTGGCGGCCTCCCGTCCGCACGGAGGATTGATTCCTGGTCAGACCTCAGGCCAGCTGCTTTCAAGAAGTCCAGCCATTTGCAGGGAGTGTGGTGTGGAGTTGAGAACAGCAGAGGGGGTTCCTGAAGTTGCTGGTGGGGAGGCTGGATGCAGGGTAACGTGTCTTTGGAAGTGGAAATTTCCTGATGTTACTGTTGATGTTACAAAAAAGATGACTCCCAGCAGTGCAGCAACACAGTGAGTTTTTTCCCCAACTCTCCCTCTCTAGAGCCAGTGAGAGGCCAGGGTGGGCAGGCGGGGTTTCCACTGCCCCTCTCCCGAAGCCGGTTGTTAGAGCTGTGTTGACAACAGGTCCTCTCTGCCCATTAACTGAAGCACTTAGTGAGTGCTTGGCCAGCAGAATGGGGACCCCTCCTGCACCCCCCTTCTCACCCCCCTCCTTCCCTAGAGAGGCCAGCATGCTGCTTTCTCTTTTTTGAGATTCATTGTAGTAAAATACATATGATGTAAAATGTATCATTTTAGCCATTTTTAAGTGTTCAGGTCAGTGGCATCAAGGACATTCACACTGTTGTGCAACCGTCACCACTATCTACTTCCAGAACTTTTTCATCGTCCCCAAGTAAAACTCTGCCTATTAACCAATAACTCCCCATTCCCCCTCCCCCAGCCCCTGGTAAACCTCTATTCTACTTTCTGTCTCTGTGGATTTGCCTATTCTAGGGATGTCATACAAGTGGAATCATACATTATTTATCCTTTTGTGTCTGGATTACTTCACTTAGTAAGTTTTTAAGGTTCATCCATGTTGTAACCTGTGTCAGTGCTTCACTCCTTTTTAAGGCTAAATAATATTCTATCGTGTGGATGGACCACACTTGGTTTATCCTTTCACGGGTGATGGACATGGTTGTTCTAGTGGGCTTTGGGATGGTCCAGAGCCCATGGCCCCATCTAGATGATCTAAACTTCTCATCCAAGTTACCTGAGCATTCCCCTCCTCCCCGCCGTGTCATCTCTGCCAGTCAGAGAATAAGGTCCCCGGGCCCTCTCTGTAGATGCCCTCCAACTTGGGACTCCAGCAGAGCCTTGAGTTAGCGGTTCCTCTGGCCTGGGCATGAATATTCATGAAGCAGCTCTTCCTGGGCCATCTTCATTTCATCCTCTCAACAGACCCATAAAGAGAGGATGGTACCTCCATTTACAGATGGGGAAAGCAAGGTCAAGGGACATCAAGGGATCTGGTCAAAGTCCCTCTGGAAGGGTCAGCACCAAGTCCCAAGACCACATCTTCTGGATCCCAAAGCCTGTCGTGTTTCTATTATCCAGCACTGCCTGGTGGCTCCGTCTTACTCCACCCTTACCAGATGGAATCAAGACACCACTGTGCCTGCAAACTTCTGTCTGTAGCAGTGAAAACTGCTCTGCAATGCCCCATCTCCTCTGCCTCCTTGAGAAGCCCCCTGGGGGCATGGTGCTGATGGAGGCCCTGGTTGGGGGGTGGCAGGGGGCAGCCACAGCCCCGGTGGTTCCCAGCGCGACACTATGGTGCATCCAGCCTTGGTCAGGGGTTCACAGTGGTCCTGGGGGCAGGGGAGGGGAGTCCTGGCAAAGGACTGGTCACTCCCAAAACAGGTTACTGCCTTCTGTGTTTCAACATCTCTCATCCTTGGCAGAATTACAAGCTTGTGGGGGCAGAAAACTAATTTGTATCCAGCTCCTGGCACACAGGAAAAGCCTTAGAAGTGCCGCAGACAGGACCCAGGTGGAAAGGGTGGGTCCTCAGGTGGCGTTCCCTTAGAACAGGAGGGAAGATGGGTGGGGCTCCATGTTCAGATCTGTCTGCCCAGCCTCCACGCTTGCAGGAACTTGGAGGGGAGAGTGGCGGCCACCAGAGGGAAAGGCAGGTTTACACTGCGCTGAGATTCCTCCCTGAAGTTCAGAGCGAGGATGGTGCGTCCCTCAGGAATGATTTCTATTAAATGCCCACCGCAGGCTGCCTGTCTTGCGTGCATTGACACGTCCCCACACCTTACGTTTGACCAGCACTCTCTTCCGCCTCATTGCCACTGCACACTGCCAAGGCCATCTCTCCAGGGGCAGCCTCCTGGCCTTGCACTCGGCGGCGCAGGATAGATGCACACAGGGAAAGGGTGAGCGGACATACAGGGAAGGCAGGGAGCTGAGGGAAGGGAGGGGGTGCCCGGGGAGGGGCTTGGCAGGCTAACTTGTCCCTTCTTACTTTGTATCTTAAACCTTATGGGGATAGGAATGTTTTCGGCAATGGAAATAGTTCATTTTTCTTCATTTGTTGTGTTGAGCGTTTGTCCTGCCCAGGATACTGGCTGACACGGGAGCAGCTGACACTCCTGGCCGGCCAGAGCTCACTCTAGCTCTCTCTCTGTTGTCCTGGGGAAATGTTCTTGGCTGTGGGCACATGGAACCGTGGACTCAAGGCTAGTCCTGGTCAAGGGGAGAAGGGCTTGGTTTAAGTCCTCAGTGGAAGCACCTCAGTGGAAGCCGGGTTTCCGGAAGGAAGAGGGTGCAGCTTGGACCTGGCTGGTTCAGGGCACCTGGAGTATGTGTATGGCGGTGCAAAGGTGGCCTCCTGGGCCGTGAAGTGGGGCGGGTCTGGAATCTACCTCTGTGGGGACTCATGAGGTGCCCTGCGCACACTGGTGCTAGCGGTGCCCACGCGTGTGAATGGTCATCCGTGGGCGATTGCTCAGTGTGTTGTGTGTGCCTGTCCCAAATCTCCCAGGTGCAAGTTTCAGATGCCCGCCTCTGCTGCTCATGTGATTGGGAGTGCGGGAGTGAGCCTGGCCCCCGGGTGCCTGGATGTGGGGACTCAGCAGGGGGAGAGGGCCCCTGCATGTTGGCTGCGTCCCAACAGCTTCCCTGCTCCGTTCAGGTTGGAGGTGGAAGAGGCATGCCCTCAGTAAGTCTGGATGCCCTTCATGTAGGTCTAGCGACTCCAGGGAGTGGAGGGCCTCTCCCCACTGCCCTTTAGTAAGTAAAAACTCCAGGGACTGTCTGAGGTCTGGCTGGGGTCACAGGTGAACCCGTGGACCAGTCACAGTGCCATGAGGATGGGCAGGATGTTTTGGTTGGAATAGAGGAAGCAGTGATTCGCCAATAGCAGGGGTGATCAAGTTACTGGACGAAGAGGGGAAGTCAGGGTAGACCCACCCAGAGGTCCACTAGGGTGTGTGCCCAGATAGATACCGAGGGACACACCCACTCTGGGCACTGGCCCCACGGGAGCTTGCGAGGTGCTGACACGTGTGCTGTGTCCTTCTAAGAGGCGGGAGCTCTTGTCATTCCCGTGGACAGTAGAGGGACTGAAGCCCAGGAAGGGCCCGAGGCCACACAGCTAGCATGTGGCTGCACTGGGCTGTGAACCCAAGCAGCCTGTGCTGTCTCACCGTGAGGACTGGGGTCCAGGTGAGGACCGGGGCCTGGCCGCGGTGGCCATGTCCGTGGTGATGAGTGCCTGGCACCAGTCACCTGACAGATAAATCCCCAGCTGAATTCACGGTTCATCTCGGGATCATCTCTCTCTTTTGCCCTTCCTGCCCCTGTCCCTGTCCCACAGGTCAGAGCCGTGACGCCTGTGGGCTGCCTATGCAGGCCTCATCCTCAGAGCTCTCGGGTATTTATCAAGTTGGCATGACCATCTTCTCTGTGAGGCCAAGAGCCTCTTGGGCAGGACTTGGTCCCTCAATACCTGTGTCCCAGCATCTCACACGGAGACAGGAGGTGGTCTAACCCTGAAAGAATAGGTAACCTGTTGCACTGTGTCAGCCCACCACACACACGCACACACACACACACGCACCGTGTGCTGTTTCACCTGCATGGGTGTCAGCACATCCACGTACCTGCAAACACTCATTTCGCCAGGAGTGTCTTCCCCCTCGCCTTTCCCCTTCATCCTTAGGAGGTGCCCCCCGCCACAGGCTCCTCCATTCCCTTGGCCAGCTGAGCAGACGTTCTGCTTGACTTGGGCACCCTTGCTGGGATGGCGACCGTCCTGGCAGGAGCGTCTGCCTGTTAGAGGAGGCCCGAGTGTTACCTGGGGCGGTGGAGGGGAGGGGTGGCCACGGATTCCACGTGGTTTGATGAAGGGGCTGAGTCGTCTGATGTTTGTGGGCCCTGTGGACTTGGCCTTCCTCTGCCTCTCCGCCATGGAGAAGCCGCTGCCCCGGGGTCCTCTGAAGCCTGGGGAAGGCAGAGCGAGGCCTGCGCCTCCCCTGGGGCTCGAGTGCTCTGCCTCAAGTCCTGGCTGCCCTCCCTTTTCCCGCACCTGGCCAGCACGGTGACCGCCAAGAGAAAAAAGCTCGGTGACGGGTGCTAGGGAAACGTCCCCACTCTCATCCCCTCCATTAATCACCAGCTTCCAGGGCACCGGGGCCCCTGTTTAAGACGCACCGGTGGTTCTGAGGTGAGCGCAGGCACTCCCAACCTCGGCTGTTAATCTCTCCCTCTGAGACAGGCTACCTCGGCCTGTTAATCACTTGCTGTAATTACAGCCCCAACTTTTGCACAGGGAATGTTAATTGACGTGTTGGATGGAGGGGCTGTGCACGCACCGCGTCCTTCTCCCGTGGCCCCCAAATGCCAAGGTCATGGGATTTGGCGGGGCTGACAGTGCATAGAAATGAGCGTGTCATTGAGGGTGGGGTGGCTGGCTGCCAGTAGCGGCTGTGCTCCTCGCCCCTCCTGGTGTCCTGCATGCCTGCCAGACAGGCAGTGGGTAGGAGGTGGGGCACTGTGGATAGTGAGGGCCGGGGCTTGGCTGGCCCGGGTTGGGAGCCAAGCCCCCAGGAGGCCTGCTGGCCCACCTGTGGTATGGCCACGGACATCCTGCCTGCAGGGTGAGCTCAGCAACTTTTCTGTGGTCCCTCTGTCCATACCAGGCAATTCTGCTGCTTTGTCCGCTGGGGGAAACTTGGCTGGCTGACCATCAGGGCCGACTTCCGGCTGTTCTCTGAGCTGTGTGAGGCCATTCATGCCACCCTTTGGGGCCCAGAGGTAATTTTATGGCCTTCACTGCAATTTACTCCTGTCATGAAGTTTGTTTTTCTCCAATTATAAAAATAATATATGCTTATTAGAAAATACCTGGCAGTGCCTCCTGTTTTTCAGGCTTTTGTGCCCAACAGTAGGATGGAGGGGATTCTGCTGATTCCCTAGTGCCGGCCCATCCTGACAGTTGGGAAACTGAGGCTCAGAAAGGGATGGAGTGGCCAGCCCAGAGTCCACGGGCCAGTGGAAACACAGGCTGGGACCCTGCTTCTGATCAGGATCCTACCTGCGTGCCTGGAGCTTCCAGCCCCTGGGCCCTAACCTTGGATTCTGGCTTGAGAGTTCCCAGAGGAGCTGGAGAGATGAATGAAATGATGGAATTATGCAGGCCTGGAGGGGAAGGAAGGGGCAGGTCACTGGACTCCTGCGGATGGTGTGGCAGGGACGATGCCCTGTCAGGCGTCTTGGTGGCCCTAGCTGCTCACAATGCCCTTGGGGACCCGAGGGCAGTTGGGGCAAGGAACCAGGGTTGCAATGAACAGAAGCATTCTCATAATCTGAGCATGGCCTCTTGGGGTCTGCCAGGGGCGTGGGGCCAGGCGGAGCAGGTGCTAGGAAGGACACGGGGGTGTGATCCGGGGGTGTGATCCGGGAGTGTGTTGAGTTTTGTGTCTGTGATGCTGAGGGAAAGTCAAGGACTTGGGCGTGCATCACAGAAGTGGAGGGACACGGGGTGGGGACTGCCACCCAGGGCACCCCTGTGCTCTGCAGTGGGGCAAGGGGCTGCGCGGCGGCAGACTGGTGAGGAGGACGGAGCTGGTGGGGAGGATGGGTTGGCAGGGAGGACAGGCCTGGGAGGCCACGGCAGGGGCGCCCGCCTCAACCCCAGTGGAGTCATTAAAACCCGTCAGCTTCAGCAGAGCCAGAGCAGGGAGGCCCTGAGCGCTGCTGTGGGGTGACAGCAGGGAGGGGCAAGGGTGCAGAGAGAGAAAGGAGGGAGCTGAGGAGAATGACAAAAAGGGAGCTGATGGCTGAGGGGCCGTGCAGGGCAGGGTGACCCTCCCGTTCCAAAGGACCCGCAATGGAGAGGTAGCAGAGGAGGTCTGGGTCCAGCACAGGATGCCCCCAAATCCCCGTCAGGGGCCCCAACCCAGGAAAGGGTGTGACAAGCCAGTGACACTGACTTGGTGGTGATGTCCCCTGTCCGCCCCAGCTGGGTGATCACCCCACTGCGGTCCCCTTTTGCCACCCCACACACTCTCATTATTGACCCCAGTGGTCAGGCTGTGGGAGCTCTTTCCAGCAAAAATGAGTAAATGACAGATAAAATCCACCACCAACCCAGAAGCCTCCCAGGTTGCTGCGGGAATGTCCCCTTCGGGGTTAATTACGTCTGCCCTCCACAGTGCCCCTGTCTACCAGGTTCTCCCGCATGCTCCCCCCCTTTTTTTTTTTTTTTTTTTTTTGCGGTACGCGGGCCTCTCACTGCTGTGGCCTCTCCCGTTGCGGAGCACAGGCTCCGGACGCGCAGGCTCAGCGGCCATGGCTCACGGGCCCAGCCGCTGTGCGGCATGTGGGATCCTCCCAGACCGGGGCACGAACGCGCGTCCCCTGCATCAGCAGGCGGACTCTCAACCACTGCGCCACCAGGGAAGCCCCAGCTCCCCCTTCTTATCCACACACCCCGCCTTCACTGTAACCTCTGAGGTCTGCCAGTATCCTTGTTACCAGCCAGTTTGAAAGCCTGTCCCATGAAGCTCTGGCCACGTGGTTTAAATCTGGGTGGGACATGATCCTTTTCCAAGGTAACTGCAGCCAGGGTTCCTCAGGCCCATCTGAGGTCTTTGATGAGGAGAACTAGAGCAAAGCTGTTTGGTGGGTGTCCTGGTGGGAAAACTCTGGAATTTGAGACTTTCTTGCTTGGTCCCATTGCCGTGATGGGAGTGGGTGGGGCAGGAGCAGGTAGAATCTGCCTTTCAGGGGGATGGGGGGGTTCCTGGCCTGCTCTGTGGGACTGTGCTGACACCAGGCCTCCCATTTCTCATCTGTAAAGGAAAGAAGATATTCCTCCCCCTTCCCTTTGCGGAGTGGCAGTTAGAGAAGTCTCTGGAACCTTCTAGAAAGATCCTGTTAGCACTGAAGATATTCATGAACGTCTCCTCCAGGGGCTGCAGATACAGCCAACTTATGAGAAGCAGTGATGATGCTTGCCCCAAGTAGAGGGTCTCGTCTGAACCCCAGACGTGGAGTCAATGGTGTATTACGGTTCAACATGAGGGGGTCTCTTTGCTGTGTAAGAAGCAGCCATTTAGAGCACACTGTACTCTTGAGTCGCATGTGTGGGTGGTGGAGCCGTCAGAGACATGGGGTGGGGCATTCCCCCTGGGTCTAGTGGGGCAGGGCTTCTGTTTGCCCTGAATCCATTCTGACCACTGGAATGACTGCACAATCAAGGGGTGGCTGGCCGGACTGTCCCCTCTCTCACCCCAAGGCTGAGATCGGTCCTTTGCCAACATGCCCACGTGACATGTGGGTCAGGATTGCCAGGCCAGAGCCCCATCCTCCTCAGGCCGGTGCTGCTGAGAGGGGCCCCCGAGGACATCAGAAGGAAGCTGCCACTTCCCCGTCTGGAGGTCCTGTGAGTGGCAGGCAGTGTGGGTGTGTGTTGGAGCTCTGACAACAGCGGGGTTAGAAAGGTCCAGCGCCTGCACCCTCAGCCTGGATTGTCTGAGGGGCACCTTGCGAGAAGGGGTCTTCCCAGGGTCGGACAGCAGGGCTGGATCTGATAGGGCTGGCCTGTCTGAAATAAGAACTGAGGGCCTGGAAGTGACAGCGTCTGACTCCAAACGTGGGGCGAGAAGCAGGCAGGGCAGAGAGGTCACCTCCACAGGCCCCAGGCTGCTCCCCAGGCACTTGCCTCCTCCTGGCTCCACAGAGGTGGGGTTCTGGAGCTGCAGCCCCACCCTGGCCCCCACCACACGGCCAGGAGCTCAGGACCAGGCTCCTCTGCTCTCCCGCCTCTCAGATTCCACTGAAGGGTGCTGACCATTTTCTGGGGGCACAGGGGGCTTCTTTATCTTCTCAGGCAGCCGCTTGACAGCCAGTGCTGTCCCAGAACGCCAGTCACAGGCTCAGCCCTTCACTGCCGTGAAGTGATGACGTGGCTAGTGGAGAAGCCTGGAGACTCTAGATCCTCTCCATCCTGGGACCTTCACTGGGCAACATCCAGAATGGTCCTCATAGGGAACGGTCACTGTGCTCCTCCACCCTCCCTTCTGGGTCTACTTCTCTGTGACCTCATGCTTCCGTCCTGCCAGGACTTGCTGAGCTGGCAGATGCCACGCCTGCCCCACCCCTACCTTCCCAACCTGTGACAAATAGGACGGAGCCAGGGGCACGTCCAGCGCAGCCCCTCCATCCCCGCCGCCCTCGACATAGCCTTTCTCTCACTGTCCGGGATTCGGTCTTTGTTTACCAGGCTGAATTGCTCGGTGGCTGGGGCAGTGCTGCCGGAACGTGGGGCTGCCTGGGTCCCCGCTTGAGAAGTTTGACAGCACTTGGACCCAAGGATGGGCCAGGACATGGAGGTCACTCAAGCCAGCTTCCTGCCCAGCGGGCCTCTGCTTCCCAGTGCCCCATGACAGATGGCCACGCAGCAGGTACTCCAATGTTCCCATGATTCGTGATTTAGTGATCGTGGGAGCCAAGTGACAGCTGAGAGCCCTCAGCCCTTCTGCGTGCCCTCAGAAGGGTCCTACAGTCCAGCTGGGCAGGAAACTGGCATCCCCGGGTCCCTCCTGCTGCTTCCTCCCTCCTGCTTCTGCTCCGCTCTGGGGAGAGGCAGCTTCCAAGTGGAGACCTTGGGGTCACTCTTGGTCTGCAGGAACTCGGGGTCTCTATTTCCTCATTCCTCGTCTGGGTTTCTCTTTTTTCCCTCAAATGCCTGCTTCCTCTGGTTATCTTCATCCACAGCCTGAGAACTTCACGCAGTCGGCTGTAAGCATTCATGTGTTTGGTTTGGATGAGAGCGAGGAATGGGGAGCCCCTGGGCTTCAGTCCACCCTCGGCCTCTTGCTAATGGTGCGGCCTTGGCTGGGATGTGCTCTCAGCCTTGGTTTCCTCCACCATAAAATGGGGACAACAGCAGAAGCTCTTGGTTGTGTGGGTTCAATGACACGTGCAGGTAAAGCATCCAGCGCCTCTCCTAGCCTTTAGTAAATAGTTAGCGGATGACAGTGATACAGATCAGTTTCATTGTCAAAATGCTCATCATAAACTCGACGGAGCAATCCAGCACTGCCCCGTTCAGCCACCTTCTTGGGTCCACTTCGTCCCAGACACCTCCAGGCTGGCCCACCTCTGCTTCTGGCTGTGCCTCCCTGGTGTTCTGACAGTGCCTGTGTCTCTGTCTGGGGGCTCCCAGGATCAGACCCTGAGATAAGGTGGTCAAAGACAGGCAGTGATGGGGAGGAAGGGGAGTGGGGGGTGGGACAGGGAGAGAGGCAGCCCACGGCCTTGAGGGCAACTGGAGCCTATCCCACTGGGACTCTGGGGGCCAGTGAGAACATGCCCCCCAGGGCTGTCTCACCATGGGGAGGAGGTGGGGTCTGTGTACACTCACCTCTGCCATTCCTTCTCGAGGCTGCTCAGGGAGCATAATGCCTGGACTCCAGGCCTTCAGGCCCTGGCAGACACAGAGCCCCAGGCAGGGGCT